>NW_025899804.1:0-300000 GCF_022539505.1 Lolium rigidum
ATACACAAATTAGAGGCAAAACAATAGCAAAAGTGTTCGGGAAAGTAGATACGTTTTGGACGTATCAGTGTCGATGGAGGAGCCTTCCGGGGGCACTTCCCCATCACGGCGGCGTGCCGGAACAGAGACTCCTGTCCCCCAGATCTTGGCTTCGCGATGGCGGCGGGTCTGGAAGGTTTCTCGTACCGTGGCTTTTCCGTCTCGAGGTTTTAGGTCGGGGACCTTTATATAGGCGAAGATGCGGAGTCGGCGGGCTGACGAGGCGACGACACAGTAGGGGGGCGCGGCCCACCCCCTGGCCGTGCCAGCCTATCATCTGGGGCCCACAGGGCCCTCCTCTGGTGGCTCTCGGGTGTTCTGGAAGCTTCGTGGAAAAATAGGATGCTGGGCATTGATTTCGTCCGATTCCGAGAATATTTCCTTACTAGGATTTCGGAACCAAAAACAGCAGAAAACAAGAATCGGCCCTTCGGCATCTCGTCAATAGGTTAGTTCCGGAAAACGCATAAATATGACATAAAGTATGCATAAAACATGTAGATATCATCAATAATGTGGCATGGAACATAAGAAATTATCGATACGTCGGAGACGTATCAAAGGGCTAAGCATCATTATTGGCAGCATCGTTGGCGTCACCGAAGCAGAACAATTCATTTTTATGGAGATTAATTTTCAACTCTTATAATTGCTGGAATGCTGATAATATTAATTTTAGATTCCTTGCTTTCTCAAGATCATGTTCCACAAATAGATCTGTATCATCGGCATATTCAAGTATGGATAGTACATCTTCAAAAGGATGTGGAACTACCCCTTCAATTTGACTATCGGCCTTAGCACACTCTACAACAATACCTAACATATGAGCCGCAATGTTAAATAACATGGGCGATAATTGGTTGCCTTGATGTAGACCTTTTTCGTATGTAAATATTTACCAATATCATTGACTTTGATTGCAACACTTCCGCTGAAAATAAAGTTATGGGTAAGAGACCGCCACTCAGTAGAATAACCTTTCATCCTGAGAATCTGCTGAAGGAAGGACCATTTTACTTTATCATAAGCTTTCTCAAAATCAATATTCAAAGGTATGCCATTCATATTTTTGCAATGCAACTCATGGACAGCTCCATGTAAGGTGACAACTCCATCTAGGATATTTCCCCCTTGCATGAAGATCGTCTGATTGGGACGTACCACATTGGCAACCACTAAATTGAACCTAATTGTAGCAACTTCAGTAAAAAAAAACAAAAAAAAAAACATTAAGGAGACATATTGGTCTATACTGTTGGATTCTTTCAGCTTCATTGACCTTAGGGAGCAAAATGATTCCCCCAAAGTTGATACTAAAAAGCTCAAGTTGGCCAGCATGTAGATCCTTAAAAAATTCCATCAATCCCGACTTGATAATATCCCAGAAATGGTGATAAAACTCAGCTGGGAAATCATTTGTACAAGGAGCTTTATTATGTTCCATCAGGAAAACCACCTTCTTCAGCTCTTCCTCAGAATAAGGAGAGGTGATAAGGAGGTTCTCCTCTTGTGAAACCTCAGGAATGCCATCAATCCTGGATTCATCCATATATATTACTTTCCAAAGGTTCACCGAATAAACCTTTGTAATAACTAGTGATATATGCCTTAAGTTGCTCTTGACCTTCGATTGTGCCATCGTCCTGTGTGAGAGAACGAATGAGTTTCTTCTCGTGTCTGCCATTAGCGACACTATGGAAATATCTCGTATTCGAGTCTTCTTCCAACAAGAATTGGCATTCGCCTAGTGCCTAGGTGCAGCCTAGGCAGGCATATAATTTGTACCATGTAAATAGGTTATCATATGTGAATACAAATTAATCTAGAGCATGTTAATGAGTAAATTATATCAACTACCATTAGAATATGGCCCGTATGTCTCGACAGTGAAATATGGCATGATTTCTTCATGGGGAAGACAATTTCATGGTTGCCTTGCCTAGACTTCCGCCTATGTCCTAGCCGAGTTGTTTATCCATCGCCCAGTGCTTAAGCGTGAGTAAGCGTCTCCTAGGCGTCGCCTATGTACCACTTGAGTTCCTCCTCGTGAAGCATGCATGCTAGCTAACTTCGCATTTGATTGACTTTTAAGTTCAAACTCTTGCATGGTTAGGAGCCTCACCTCACCGATTGCCTCAATATCATCGATAATTGATGAGAGGCTAAGTTTCTCATTTTTGAGATGCTCAGTCATGTGTCGAGCTCATCCGCCAAGGTATCTACGCTTGGCGTGTAGCTTTTTAGACCATATTTGGATAGGAAACCAACCAGCAGCAGGTTTCTCCCGTGTTGTTTTAACTAAAATCGAAGAACCAACCTTATGCAACCATCCCAGTTCAAATTTGAAATGACGTTTACTCGGTGACCTAGTTATTCTGGTGGTTAACAATATAGGAGCGTGATCCAACAGAGCCTCGATACGCAGGAGAGCTCGTACTGAAACCATTGGGTATTTTAATTCCCAAATGCAATCCATTAGGACTCGATCCAACTTCTCATAAATAGGCTCAGGGAGAGTTTTCCCCAAGTAAATTGTCTCCCAATCATTGTAACCTCCCTTAGATCCAAGCTATCACTGACAGCGTTAAATAAGAACAACCAATGGTTGTCGAATCGATCTTTACTCTTTTCATGAGAGAATCTTAATAAATTGAAATCACCTCCTATAATAATATGGTACAGACTATCTTTCGTTAGATTAACCAACTCACGACGACTAGAGTCCATATAAAGTTGTCAGCCCTATTGCGGATATGGAGTAGGATATGGAGTTTAATATGATAATCCCCCCCCCGAATTAGCTAACACCTCCATGGTATGAACTCTAACACCAAGTAAAAATCCCCCGAGGAGGCCGAGAAACTTCCACCTGATAGGTGGTTTAGAAAACTTGGTGAGTAGTCTCGTTTGCCCGTCTCAGAAGTAGCCACAAAATCTAAACAATGTTCACTAATAGAATTTGCAGTATGTAAGTGTTTGGCCAAGTCACGGAGACCTCTGTTATTACTAAACATGCCATTCATTTAAAACAATTGTAGATTTTATGATTTTAGCCTTTTTCCGCGACCCAACATTCTTCTTTGTGGAAGAAGACTTTGATTTCTGGCCAGAAGCTTTGAGTTCATAAATTCAATCAAGCATCACATCATCAAAATCAACTTCAGATACCTCACCTATTAGATGTGAAAGGAGCTGACCATCGCTACTGCATGCAGCTCCTCTTCCTCATCTATAACGAAGGTATCAGACTTACTCGCGGACTTTGGAGTTACCTTTAATCAGTCAAACTTCATATGTCTTAGAGCCTTATTTTATACAACGATATCATTAAAAGAAGAAGTTCGGTGGAGAAAAAGACAAAAAAAGATTTAGATGGGTTAGTTATACCTTGAGAATCAAGTTCGAGTCTTCTTTATGATGCATCGCCTTGGCCATGAAATCTTTATCCGCCGCCGAAGCATGATCCTCTCCAACCACATAGCGGGCGTCTATGATTGGTATACGATTTTTTTCCGGACACATTTAGAGAGCGCACATTCGTACGGGAGAATTGATTATCACCCCCTGTTTATGCGACACAACAACATAAGCCCCTTTCTTCACGTCGCTCCCTTCCAGCCCCTCCAGCTCGGCTGTGCTGTTGCTGATATCCCCCTTTGTGATGTTTAATACATTTCTCATTGTATAACTAACAAAATGATATATGAATAGACAGAAGTACCCCTCTATATCTTGTCCAAATAAACAATGACAATCGATACAAGAATTTTTTTGTGGACTAGAACGACCCCGATGCAACTCCATTTTAACCACACGTGGCGGGTACATTTTACATAGAAGCCCTTTGGCATCACTCATAAAAAAGGACCTAAAATTCGAAAAAGGGCCTCCAATCTTACAAGAAACACCCTGCCTAAAAAGATAGAAACGCAATCAAGGACACGGGCATCTCCGCCACCAATCGCCGGTGACCTCCAGACGTCTCCGCCGAGATCTGAGGGCAGCTTGCTCGTTGGCCCTACTCCGACGAAGTACCTACACCGTTGGTCACCGCCGCACCATCGGGTACGAACCACTTGAGGGCGTGGCAGTGCCGAGCTCCAACAGTTGGCACCAGAGAAAGCCTCCGCCATGGAGGTTGAAATCGGGCCGCCCTTTCGGCCAAGGATCATGTCGCCGAGCATGGACTCCATGTATTCCGCATAGGGAGAGCTTGACAAAGCCTCTCCATAACACCCTCTAGGCAGAACTCGAAGAAGAACACTGCAGGCCTGATTACCACCATGGCATGCAAGAGCAAGGCGCGAAGCAGAAGATCTCCTCCAGGGTTGACCTCGAGCCAGAAGAAGGGATCTCAAGAGCAGATTCATGAGCCAGGAGCTGCTACTCCCCTCTCCCTCGCCGCCAAGGCCGCCCTAGAGTGGAGTCAAAGCAGGACTCACCAAGACGGTCCAGCTCTCCTCCTCGCCTCCATGGCCGGCCAGGAGAACTTCAACGTCTTGGGCAGCATGCATCCGGTAGAGATCCGCCGCCGCAACTTTATTGAAGCAGATGGTGCTGGTCAATCTCCTGAATTGCTCCGACCAGAGGAGCACCATCATAATCATCACTAGCCCTAGATCGTCGGAGATCTGGCGGCGCTGCCCCCTAACTCCATCTCCACTACAGGGAGAACCCCCAAACAGCGTCATCTAGCCGCAAACCTACCAAAGAACAACCTAAACTAAACCTAGACTACTCTGGCGCCACACCACGACCAACTCCGGCCAGCTAGCCTGGCGGAGGGGCCAGCGGCGGCCCGGTTAGAGGAAGAAGACTCTCAAAGTTACTGTAGCAAGCTGAGATCGGTGGAGGGGGAAAGTGATGGTTTACAATCGATACAAGATGAACTGGGGGTGAGGAAAAGAAGTGGATAGGTGATAAACTAGAGAGAGTAGGTGAGATCCAAAAGAGTCGTGTTCGGCCTTGATCATCGATGCCCTTGCCCGCCGTCCAACTCTTCCTTTGTAGCCTCATTTCGTCCACTGTGGGCCTCAGATTCCAAGTCAATTTCCATCCACATCTAGGGTTGCAACAAATCAGACCAACCTTACCAGAGGAAGCCAGCTAAATCGACGAAAAAATAGAAGGGAGAAGCATGCCTCACCTTGGGGTAGCAATGGAGGGTGGTGGATGCGGGTGGAGAAGCGTCGCATCGGGCAGATGCGATGGAGGCCGTCGCTGCGGTTCCGGCGGCTAGGTCAGCATCGGGGCGAGCCGAAAGAAAATTGGAGCGACCTGTGTGCTGTGCGGTCCCAGCTTGTGCAAATTGGTGAAATAGACTGAGGGCAAACTTGTCATTTCTGAAATAGTTAGACTAATCCATCTCCATCTCCATCTCCATCTCCATCTCCACTAACTTATAAAAGAGAGAACTTGGCAGGAAAATTACATCTTAACCGTACATATCGATCAAATGGTCGAGATTCGTCTGTTCTCCCCACCTCTCCACCCAACAATTGACACGCGCGGTCCATCCGCCAGAAAAAAGAGAAGGAAAAAATATGATTCATATCACGATAGTCTTCTCCACGCGACGCGAGTATGCGACGTCCCTGCCCGCCGCCTCATCTTGACGCGAGATCGCCATTCCACGCGCCGCCGACTCCACCCCCTGTTCGCTCTCCATCGGCGGCACGCGTGCGGGTCGGTACATCCGGCAGTGACCGCCTCTTTGCCTTCGCCTTCCAGATCGAGGGTAGAATCGAATTGCAGATGGCTGGTCAGTACCGATCCGGCGCTGGTACGGAGGGTGAGCAAATCGGGGAGGTGCGTCTCCTTCGAAGATGGCGAGGTCCAGAAAAGTCCTGCTGGTGGCAATCCGTGCAGCTCCCCTGCGCGAGACAGCTGGGGAAGACGCGGTGTATATCTACGTCCTAGCCTTCGATGACAGAGGTCACCCCGCGGTCATGGCCATAGCAGGATTGGGGCGTGCAGGATGAGTAGATCTAACCGCGTACAGTCTACTTTTACTCTTAAGTGCATTCTTGAGTCAAGGACAAAGTATGTTCATACGTGTTAATTTGCACCCAGATCTCATTGCACGTTTTCCTGGTGATTAAATGAAAATTTGTTTATTCACTCGGGATGAATATCCCATGATAACAGAGATAACCAATAAATATAGGAGGGCAGTAAGATTTTACTAGGATGCATGATGGCTTCTAATTAATTTTTTCGTGTGTCTCTGTTCCAACAGTGTTTTGAACTGGACTTTTATCATGTAATCATGCTCCTGCTCCACCCAAACAGAGCAGGCACCAGGCCCCTCGGATCCATGTTTGCCGCTCCAGTTGAGGATTGCTTTTGTGAGGCTAGCGCCAGCAATGCCGATAAGATAGTATCTGATTCGCTAACAATACGCGGGGGCAATGAAGGGAACATAAGCGCGGCCATGGGGGAGCAGCGACATGTCAGGGCATCTCCAACCGGGAGACCCAAACGCAAAAACGGACTCCGAATGAGTCCGGATGGGTCAAAACTGCACCCAGCGGGGCAACCCATCCTAAAAGCGGATGCTCTCGGTGTCCGGTTTGACCCAAAGCTGACTCAAATCCGGGAGCGATTTGGGTCGGGCGGACACGAGCGCGCGTCCATTCCGTCCGCGGGACACACATTCGGCCCATTTGACAGAGAGACAAAGGCAACCAAATGGACCCCGCAGTATTCTCTCTCCTCTGTCCCCTTTCTCCCATGAAAATCCTTGGTACAGCCGCCGGAGTTTGCCTCGCCTCGTGGACTTCCGCCGTCACCTACTCATGGAGGCACCCGTCGCCGCCGGTTCCCTTTTTTTCACATCTGCCGGAAGTCGCCGGAGGCGAAACAAGCTCCGCGCCCCCGGCGAGCTTGGAGCCGCGCCGGCGGCGGTCGAGCGGGCGGCGCCGCTGCGAGCTTGCGGCCACAACCGGCGGCGTCGAAAGGGGCGGCGCGAGCCGCACGGGCGCCCAGTGCGCCTGTAGGGCGGCGGCGAACGGGGGCCGCGGCGGCGGATGGGGCCATGCACGCGGCGAGGAACGGGGCCGCGCCTCCATGCGATCGGCCGCGTCGGCCACGGGCGGGGGCGGACACAGGCGTGCACGGGCGAGGGCGGGGCGGCGCGGCGCCGGCCGCGTCGGCCACCGGAGCTCGCCGCGACGGGCGAAGGGCACGGGCACGGGCGGGCACAGGCGGGGGCGGCGCTCGCCGCGACGGGCGTGCGCGGAGCTCGCCGCGACGGGCGCGGGCACGGGCGGGGCCGGCCGCGTCGACCACGGGCGGGGGCGGCGCTCGCCGCGGCGGGCGGGCGGAGGTCGCCGAGGCGGGGCGGAGCGGCCGCCATGGGCGCGGGCGGGGCGGCGCTTGCGCCACGGGCGCGAGCGTGGGCGTGGGCGGGGCGGGCGGAGCCGGCCGTGGCCGCCACGGGCGCGGGCGGCGCTCGCCGCCACGGGCGCGAGCGTGGGCGGGCGGGGCGGCGCGGAGCTGGCCGTGGCCGCCGGGGGTGCGGGCGGCGCTCGCCGCCACGGGGTCGGCGTGGGCCGGGCGGAGGGACGCCGGGGTGGGGCGGAGCTGGCCGCCACGGGCGCGGGCAGGGGCGTCGCGGAGGTCGCCGGGTCGGGGCGGAGCCGGCCGCCGGCGTGGGCGGGGCGGAGCTCGCCGGGCGTCGTGCCGCCGCTCGCTCAGGACGAGGGATAAAGAGGAGGAGAGCGCCTCCTGGTCGCGGATGCCAACGCCGCCTCCTGGGCTCGTCTTGCTCCTCACCCATCTCCACCGGGCTGGCCAGCTAGTACAGTACTAGGAGAGGAACAGCGATTTGAGTCTGTGACGCGTTGGGGAACAAAAAAAGAAACGGACGTGCTCGTCTGTCCGCGTGTCCGGAGGCCGATCCAAACAGCCCAAAACGGACGGTCGAACGCGTCCATTTGGGTCTCTCCGTTGGAGATGCCCTGAGGGAATGCGATGGACAGCCTTGTGCACAAGAAGCAACGATGTTGAAGGGATCAGTGACGTCTTCGAGGAACATGGTATAAATTTCAGTATTCCTGCTTCGTGTCCTTCTTCTTGTAAATTTTGTTTTCTTGATCTAATGACACTCATGTCTAGCCTTTTTCACATGCATGCTTACTCCTTGTGTATGCAGCCAACAAGTTCATATGTTTTGTTTTATACGGTATATGTTTATTATCAGTTAGATAAAATACATCACTTGTTGCTGATAGTCCAGTATATTTTTAAGGCTTCTACAAATCATATTACTGTTTTATCCAGTATATCTACGAGATTTTTTTTGCTACATCTGTTAGATATGTTTTTTTCCTGGAAACATTGTCAAATTAACTTGACCTGTCAAAAGGTAGTGCAGGAGAATGGACTTTTGTAGTTCGGGCAACATGTAGACCGCTTTTTGAACCTACAAAAATTTCATTTTAAACATGTTAAAAAAAATTGAAAAAAATATATTGACGTAGAGAATGTTGAAATCTATTAATGTGTAAATTTTCAGATTGAAATATGTTGTATTTTAGGCTCAGAAAAAATAACAAATCATGATTTCAGGTGAACAATAATGAACAGTACACTAAAATCTAGATTTCGTCATTTTGTGAGACTTTGTTATTTTTACTGAGGGCAATATATGATGTATTTCATTCTGAAAATTTACACACTATAGATTCCAACATTCTCTACGTCTACATATTTTTTAAATTTTTTTGAAACTTTAAAATAAAAAAATTTGAAGTTTGAAAAAGGAAAAAAAAAAACCGGGTTATATGTAGCCCCGGCTACATTTGAAGTTTTCGGGTAGTGTATTCCATATATGTCCAGTTATTACAAGACATGAACGGTTGATTCTGTGTTGCTATTTTTGGAAGATCATTTAGGAGCTCCTATATTGGATTACATAGTCTACACTATCATGTTTCTGTTAAATCTGAATTTTATCGGAAGCATGGATCCAGTTTGAGTTCCTATGATTTTTTTTTAGTATAGGTGGCTATATTTTATTGTACGAAACAAACTTTCCAATTTCCATTTGTTACCATGCTTTAGTACTATTATGCTTTCCACTTAATGTTTCATGGGCAAAACTGCACACGCATAAAATGAAGTAATTAGGCTGTTCACATTGTTTTCATGTTCTCAATATAGTGTTTGATAGTGCTGAGATAGGAGGTAAGTTTGTGTAGAAGTAGGGTTCTCTATGTTTCAGATCTTGAGCATAAGAGTTATCATCCCAGCACACTTTATTTTTACTTTTTGGACTTTCCGTATTCTGGTTTGATACTGTGTAGAGATGTGCATATTCTAGTCAGATTACTAGTCAGATTAGTAGCTCAATGAAGAGATTAGGGGCAGCAGGGGGGCTGGAAGGGAGCGACGTGAACAAAGGGGCTTATGTTGCTGTGTCGCACGAGTAGGGGTGATAATCAATTCTCCCTTCGTACAAAGTTGAAAGGAACAGTCGTATGGTACTCATGCTGCGAGGCATACATGCATGCTGCACTAAACTGCCCGGTTGGTAGAGGTGGGTAACCTGGATGCGCATCGTGCAGCCATTCAATTTCCTACCACTCACGGTGGCTCGCCCATGTTGATAAGGGCATCTCCAGCGGGCCGACGCATTTCGGACGTCCGAAATATCCGTTTGCGTCGGCTCGCGGACATGATGTGACGAGGGTGATCGTTTGCGTCAGGGGTACCTCCAGCGGTGCGGACGCATTATTTTAACCGGGGACACCTCAAGCTCGCTAATGATGTTTTACATCCCGTCGAGGACTGCCGCCGGCGATTAACTGTTCCCGCGCGACGACGATCGTTCCCGCACGTGACCAATACATTGGCAAGTTTCGCCGACGTTTCGCGCGCGCGGGAAACGACCTGCGCGCGGACGCCGTTTCCCGCCCCGCCGTGGCTATATATGGTTGACACCGGCGGGGGCGACGAGCACACTTCAAGCTAGTCCATCCATGGCCGGGCAGAACCGTAGTTGGGAGCACGTTGTTCATATGTGCCGCCACCTCCACCGGAGGCGGAGGAGGAGGAGGTAGTGGGCGCCGGCGTTGAGGCCCAGCAGCTGGACCTGGAGGCGGCGGCGGCGGAGGTTGCGGAGGTGGTGGCGGAGGCGGCAGAGCACGCGGAAGGGTGCCTCGCGGCGACCAGGGCGGAGATCGCCAACGCCATGGCCGAGCTCGCCGACGCCAGGGCCGAGCTCGTGGAGGCGCGGGCGGCCATGGCGGCCCCTCCGGCGGACGCCGTCATCCACGACATCGCGGACGACGACCCCCCCCCCCCTCGTGCCACGCCGCTTCGAGTGCGCCGGCGACCAGCGGGTTCTGCTCGCGTCCTTGGAGTCCCTGGCTGGGGACACCCAGCGCCGTCAGGCTTGGGTGGCCGAGGAGGAAGCCCACAGCTATGCGATGGCCATGGCTCGGGGGTTAATGTGCTCCGACCTGGACTCGCTCTAGCGTAGGGGCCCTTCTCCCGCGCGGGTCGAGCAAGAGAACCGGGAGCTGGAGGTCGCCATCGCCGCCAGGGACGAAGCGGTGGCGGAGGCGGCTAGGGACAGGGCCCGCTTCGTCGCCCACCTGGCGGGGTTGCAGGCGGCGGCCCAGGTGAACGAGGAGGCGGCGACGGCGGCGGTCCTGGCGGCGGCGGCTACCCAGGTGGCGTTGGCCCAGGCGGAGGCCCTGTGGGACAGCTCCCTGGCCGAGGCCCTCGAACGCTGTAGGCGGGAGGACGATATGTCCTTTCGCCGGCGTGCGCGGCGCGCGGAGTGCGCGAAGCGCTCCCGCTTCGACGACGGCGCCGGCCCTTCCGGTGGCCAGTAGTAGGCCGCGCGACTACGAGTAACCGAGGCCGGTGTAGGCCGCGCGACGGCGAGTAGGTACACCGTTGTAGTTTTAGGTTAACTTGACTAACCATCTCTGTAAAGATGGTTCTTTTGACCAATCAATAGTAATGAAAAAATCTTTTGCTTATCTACTCACTGCCGACCGGGCCCGGATGCACCCAACGCGGACAGTTTCTGCGACTGCGGAGCGTCCACGGAGACGCAAACCTGGCGCTTATTTGGGCCAGGTTTACGTCTCCGCGGACGGCCCGGTCACTTTGCGTCGCCCCGCTGGAGGTGGTGGCAGACGCATTTCCGGTCACGGCGGACGAAAATGGTCGCTCAACGACCGTTTGTGTCGCGCCGCTGGAGATGCAGGAACACAGACTGCAGAATGGAATACTGCACATGGATGTCACCGCAAACAATAGAGCTGTTCGGCTGTTCCTTTTGCTTTTTTCCGGTGGATGATGTATGTTTTTTTTTTTTTTTGAGGAAAAACTACCGTCCATTAAGATGCATGGACTTCTCTCATAACATGAAAACTAAAACCCACCGGGGGTAAGCCCAACCACACATGGCGCCCAGCTGGGAGCGTCGTCGCCATCCGAGCAAGGTTGTGTGCATCGGTATTAGATTTCCGGCCTTCATGACGGAAGGAGACACTCCCTCTCCGCCTCGCCATGATCTGAACTTCCCTGATAATGTGACTAAACCTCCTCAGAGAAGAGCCCAACAGCCCCTGCACCACTTCCAGGCAGTCCGAGGCAACCATCACGTCGCCAATATCCAGATCCGCTGCCAGCGCCAAGCTCTCCCGACAGGCCATCGCCTCGAGACAACCCGGGTCCATGACGCCCTCAAACACCACAGCTGACGCCCCAAGGAACACACCCTCCGGCGACCAGCAAACAGTGCCCACCGAGCCCCTGCACCTCGTCTTAGCAACAGCTGCATCAGTGTTGATCTTATGCTGCCCACTTGGAGGAGGAAGCCAACGCGGCACCGCTGGCTGTCCACCTCCCGTTGTCTTCATCTTTTTGTCCCCACACTCTCCCAGATCCTTTATGAACGATTCGATAAAACAGTGCGTCGATAAAGGGCTCTGGTATATCTCCTCATGGATCGCCTTCCGCCGCGCATGCCATAACGCCCAAAGGGGTGATCACCATACGCACGAACTCGTCCTGGCTGAGGGTTTCCATCATGACAAACAACCATTCTCTAGCAGAAGGTTCAGTCGTGAGACTGATATGCTCCACGATGGATGATTCTATAAGGGCCCAAACACACCGCGACATATTGCACTCAATGAGTGAGTGGCGCCATGAGTCCTCCTGCCCACATATCGAACAACAAGGAGAAGGAGCCATATTTCTTCTGTGACGGACATCACCCGTGGGTAAGGAGCGATGAGCCGGCCGCCACAAGAATATCCGTACCTTAGATGGTACCTTGCATTTCCACAGCTTAGTCCACTCCCTCTCCTCCATCTGAGACGACGACGCCGCCGGTCGCCGTTCAATATAATCCTCCCGAGTCATTTTTTACAGTAACCAAGACTCTGTACGCTAATCTGACGGAGAAAACTCCAGTTTTTTCGAAATGCCAAGCCCAGAAATCGTCTTGCACCCGCATGCATAGTGGAATACCTCTGATCACTTCCACGTCCATGGGAAGAAAAAATTCCCGAAGCTTCTCCACATTCCACGCAGCAGTGCTGCGATCAATATAGTCACTTACTAGACCTGGAGCATCCGCCTTGATTGGTGCCACCGGGGTGAGTCGGGTATCCCTCGGCAGCCAGTTATCGCGCCAAGCATTAGTGGTGGAACCATCTCCAATCCTGCGGATCAAGCCTAACTTCAAAGTATCCCGCCCATCCAGGATCGCCCGCCATATCTGGGACGGATGTGTGCCCAAAGAAGCCGACGGAGAGGTCCGTATGGGGGAAATACACCGCCTTAAGCACTCTTGCACTTAACGAGGCCGGTTCTCGCGAGGAGGCGCCAAGCCCGGCGTGCGAGAAGAGAGAGGTTGAAGAGTTCGATGTCGCGGAACCCCAGCCCTCCCATATACTTAGGTTGGGTCAATCTTCTCCCATGACACCCAACTTGTTCTCCTTTTTCCTTCCTTGCTGCCCCACCAGAATTTCCGTAGCATGGCATTGATATGATCACACAGCCCCTGAGGTAGTCTAAAGCAGGACATTGAGAAGGTTGGCACAGCCTGCGCGACAGATTTGATGAGGATCTCCTTTCCGCCCACAGACAACAGTTGCTCCAACCAACCCAACACCTTCTTCCAAACCTTATCTTTGAGGTATTTAAAAGCCCCATTCTTGGACCGGCCTACTCCTGAAGGCATTCCCAGATATTTCTCACTCAACGTTTCCCTGTGAACATCGAGCTCCATCTTGACGCTTTCTTTTATAGCCACTGGACATCTCTTGCTAAAGAAGATAGAAGATTTGTCCATATTAATTCTCTGCCCCGATGCATCACAGTATTTTGTCAGAACCTCTTTTACCTCCGCAGCTCCCTCATGACATGCTCTGAAGAACACTGCAAAGAGGAGGTGGTTCACAGCTGGAGCTGTAGTAGCCACCTGAATACCATTAAGCGCTGATGAATGATCTTGTGATTTTAAAAGGCACGAAAGGCCCTCTGCTGCCAACAGAAACAAATAAGGGGAGATGGGATCTCGCTGACTAATCCCCCTCGAAGGTCTAAACTCCTCCTACGGTACCCCATTAAAAAGGACCGACTGTCGTCACAAGCCGCATAATAAGAGATACCCATGTCAAGCTGAAGCCTAGCCGAAGCATAATCGCCTCCAGATATGGCCACTCCACCCTGTCATACGCCTTCCTCATATCCAGCTTCAGCGCACAGAACCGGTCCTTCTTGGCTCTCGAGCGCTTCATAAAATGGAGACATTCATAAGCAGTTATGATATTATCAGTGATCAATCTACCAGGCACAAAAGCAGACTGTTCCTCGCCAGTGGGCTAGCACGTCGAAGAGGGCTTACAAGTAGGTACCGGTCTGGCCCAGTGAAATCAGTGGTCTTGCCCATGAAGCCTTAGGCACCGCTCTGGCAACGAACGCACACTACGCAATCCAGGTTTGACGCCTGCTTTCCAAGCCTGACTGGAGAAAACGATGTGAGCTGGGCAGCCCATGAAGCTTTATGGCCCTGTCGGTGAAGTGCTCTCCCTATTGTACGCCTGGTCAAATTGTATACACAGACCAGATCGGTGTATAGCGGGCGCCACACGCCCCGCCGGGCGTGGGCCTGGCCCATATTTCGCTGTTATTGGTTTTTTCTATTCTGTTTTTTCGGTTTTTCGTTGGTTTAAGTGTTTTTAAGGTTTTTTATGGTTTTTTGGCTTTTGAAAAAAATGAAAAATTTAAAAATGTTTGAATTTATAAGTTGTTCAATTTTGAAATATGCTCAAACTAAAAATTTGTTTGAATTTGAAAATAATTCAAATTCAAAAGATGTTCACACTTGAAAATTGTTTGAATTTGAAAAATGTGCAAATTCAAAAAATGTTCATACATATAAAATGTTGAAATTTTCGATTTTTTCCAAGTTTTTAAAATATCCAAATTTAAGAAATATTCATATAAATAATGTCAAATTCTGAAGAAAAAAATTAAAAATCAAAATTTGGTTAAAAATGTTCAAGTTTGAAACATGTTTAAAATCTAAAATATTTAGATTAAAAAATTCTTTGAAAAAAAAGTTCAGATTTTCTTAAAAAATCTAAATTTTAAAATTTCCAAATTTAAAAAGTTCGGGTTCAAAAACATTTTTGCTTTTAGAAACGTTAATAGAAATGGTAGAAATATGAGAAGGAAAAATGTGAGAACGAAGGTCGAATGCGGGGTCGGGGAGCGGAGTCGTGGTCGTGGCGGCGAGCTCCTCGCAGAGGACCAAGGTCCTGGTGGCAGAGCAAATTGAATCGAAGGAGGACTGGAGGAGGCGGTGGTAGTCTCGATTTGTTGTCGGGTATACATGAATTTGTGCTAGAGAGAGGAATATGAGCCGGTGGCGGACACAATTCGGAGGCGACCAGCACTCGTTCGTCTGTGTTTCCTAACTCCGGAGCCCTATTGGCGATAAGAGAGGAGAGGAGAGAAATAGACAGTCGTACCGGTTCTGCAGTGGCACTTGGCGATGGTATTTTTTTTGTAATTTTAACCAGATTCCACTTCAGCTGAAACGAGGAGCGAGGTACAGAATGCTTCGCAAAATTGCACTGCTTGCCACTCCTACATTATCAGATTCATGGAGTTGTTTGGCACCGCTTCGCGCACTCCGTTTGTGGAGTTCAGATCTGGAGTGCTGCAAAACAGGCCCTTAGGCTTTCTATACCTGGTATTTGGCGTAACCTGTTAATCCGTGGAACGCTCCAGCTTTTTTGCGCATCATCGACAACAAGTGTCGGCGGCATGGTGCAGCGGACCGTGGGGTAGGTCGCGTGATGGTGGACATGTGTAGGGTGGAGGTGACATCTATATCGTGTGCATGAGATCCTCTCTAAAGTAGACAAGATAAACACTCATGTTTCGCTTAGTGGGTGTTTCATGGTATGGGATGCTCCCAGTTCCTAGTTCATGTGAGTTTTTTACTGTTGTCAGGAAATAAGGCCCTGCTGACATAATCTTTACTAATTGTTGGTTGTGTATGTGTTGCTTGGTGGTTTTGGGTTTTTTGATGTATGATCTTTGTCCAACCTTTGTTGAATAAATTAATTAAAAAAAATTGTATGCAAGGTACTTGCTCCATTTCGAAAAAAGAAAAGTTGTTATGTTACTTTCTCCCTTTTTTATTTTTTCGGATGGATTTTATTTGTGGGTATGGTGTTGATTCATGCATTTGCATGTAAAGTGTGGAGATATTGTAATATCTCAGGTATTGGGGTTACAAAAATAGAGGAAACAGATGTGTGCATTACATTCATGCATAGAAAATCTGGGTAATTTTCGCGCTTTAAAGTAAAACAATCACGAAGAACCGAAGTTTCACTTGACCTTGGTGGAATTGAAGTAGCTCATCAAGTCAAGCGCTATAAACCTCAATGTGACTTTGCTAAAACCTTGTTTTGGGAAAAGATGATTTGATCTAAGGGGTTAGATCAAATGGAACTAAAATTAACACAACAACACTTTACTCAATGATCAATTGCTTGATCTCATAAAAGATCATAACATGGTATTCCTTGCCATAACATAAGAACATCTATTCAATTGGAAATCAAGTAACCATAAATGGAGAAACCATTCTTCACTTATCTTTTCCATGTCTTTAACAAATAAATATTCCTACCATGAACCTCATGGTATTTCTTGAATTAAACTCTTGAACTTAACCCCAACAAAGGCTTATCATTAAACCCTAGAGATGGGAGAGGTATATAACCAACAAAGAGATAAGAAGCAAACTCTAAATTATTAACACTTAAAAGTTAAGCAACTACCTTGGGGTATAATTGAATTCACTTTAAAACTAATTACCAAATATGGTAAAACACAAGGACCTAAGTGCATAAAAGCCCCACATTCTTATTTTAAGCATAACTATTTAAATATGTGGAATATCACAAAACTAAATTCATTTACATTACGAATTATAGTTCAAACTATTTGAATAAAATAAACTATGAGTACTTTGAAACTCATATGATCATGCCTTGGTGAAATTAAACATCATCATTCAAAATTGGGGTATAATTCTTATTCTTGACATTTTGATCCCAATTATAATATAAATACAATCACATATGATATAGTGACTCAACCATAAGCATAAGATCATTCATAAGACAATTAGTAACAAAAGCCACTTGGCTCTCCAAAAACAAATCACAAGAGAGGATAATACCCATGCCACATAGGATGAAAATATCTACATAGCTTGCATCCTAAGCAATGCCACCTCATGCTTAAAGGATTACTATGGATAAGAGCATGACAACCAAGCACCTTACTCATCAAATGAAAACAAGAGTCATCCACCTATGTGTCATGATATTAGAGCATGCCCAAGCCTATAAAAGGAACCCTCTACCTCATTCATCTCATCATCTTGCACCATGATGCAAGAAGACCAACACATTGAGCTACTCCATAAAATAGTTAGGATCAAGATGAAGCAGCTAGGAGGTGGAGGCATGCCACAAGATGCAGGTTTATCGAATTCTCGAAGAACAAGCTACAAAAGATAGCAAGGTAGAAATTCTAAGGAAGACCACATATTTAGATAATCACATCATCATTCCTTGAGTAGAACCTTAGATTATAATCCAAGTCCTTGTGGAGTGAGAGGGGTAATTGGTACAACCATATCTAAATATTTCTAGTAATAACTTAGGAAGCCAAACCTTGATCATTATAAATTGTGTAGTGATCATAAACCCTAAGAACTTGAAGTAGAAGCTATAAGCTCATAAGTAAAGCTTAGAGTTAAAGCCTATAATATATATGGTGAGAAACCATTCATCATTATAACCAAAGTTAACTATAAAAATAATTATAGCTACTTTAGTTACTTTAAACAATAGATTAAGAATATAATAGAAATCTATTGGTATAAGATAAAAACCAATTCTCAAATCCTTAGTGACTAGAGAAGCACATGAAATATTGTTGGGGGGATGACCCCCGGTATGCCAAAGGCATGCCAAACCGGATGGCTTGTGCCATCAAGATACCGGTTTAATGTTCATACCGGAACCTAAGGATAAGAGTTTAGCTAAGTAGAGCTAAGCCGGTATCCCCAAGAGGGGTATACCGGAACCCGGTAAAGAAGATACCGGAAGGGAGAGCCTGTCGTGCAGGACTCGGTCAAAGATTCTCTCCGGAGCTAGAAGACAAGGATGAGCTAAGCAAAGTAACTTTAGACGAAGGGCCGACGATAAAGAGAAGGGTGACGGTCAAAGAAGCCGGAGGACGTCGCGCCCTCGATTAAAGAGGACTCCGGTGTCATCTATGATTAAAGTAGCTTTGTAAAGTAGTTTGTCTAGTCAAAGATGCCATTAGGGTTCCTTCCAATGTAAGCCACCCTCTCCCCTATATAAGGAGAGGGGCACCGCCTCCTACGTGCGCGAGACCATAGAGAGATCGTAGTACTGAGAAACTTGTAACCATGTTGAGATCAATGAAGTTAGCGATCTAGTAAAGAGTTCTTCCTCTTGTCTCTCTTCTTGCATACCGGCCTTTGGTTGTGTTCTTGAGGAAAGCATCCGGAAGTTCTTCCCATCTAATCGCAAACCCTCCCCCGAATCCTCATACGTCCATTCGGCCCCAACTTAAGCCATCCTATGGCATCCGCTCGTTCACCACGACGACGCTGGCGCCCACCGTGGGGCATGAAGTGGCGCATGCCGGAGTTCACATTCGGGCGGGCCTCCTCGAGTTCGCCGGCGAGCGGACGGTGTCCGCGCTAGTGCGGAGCTTCTACTCCATCGATTTCATCAACGACAACGCGGGCTGCTTCGCCAACGGCGGCATCTTCCCCAAGAACGGCCGCATCATCGAGTTCGGCAGCCACCGCATCTACTTCGGCACCGTCCCCGTGCGCCGGCGCCTCTCGCCGGTGCTGGTGGCACCGGACCCGCCAAGATGGCTCTCGTGCTGGTCGCGCCGCCGGCAGCCGTCGAGGTAATGATGACCGGTGTGGCTGGTGCAGGAAAGGAGGTTGCGGCCGAAGGTGCCGGTCGCGCGGTTTCGACCCGTGCGGCTAAGCCACCGCCGGAGCGCGACGCAGCGCAGCGGGAGCATCTTCCGCGCCACCGGCAACGCCTCTCCAAACGGCGATGAACGCGCCGGCAACCCCCATCGCGCGGAACATCGACCCGGCAGCGGCTCGGGCGGAGCCGGAGGCGCAGCGCCCGAGGATACTCGAGAGCGGCAAAGACGTCGCCAAGGCGCAGCCGCGAGCTGAACCTAACCGTACGTGAGTATAACGCTGCCCATGGCTTTGCTTCGTTAGCGCTCATGCTGCTAGGATACCGGAAAACCGGCTTAAGGCTCGCAATCTAGATCGTGATTTGCGTAAGGAAGTTCTTACCGGCAAAAGTACCTCTGCATCTGTTAGCATTGTAGAGAAACCTAAGTACAGCAGTCCGGATAAAACCATAAAAGCTGCTAAGGCTGCTGTAGATCCGTGTGACTCGCTACCGGAGAGGCTCGGCAAAGCAACAAGAGCGTGTCGAGAGCTGCTAGATACCGTAGAGCAGCAGAACGCCGAGCAGCCGGGCTAAGCTCGAACAAGGCTATAGCCTCGAAATCCGCGCGTTCAACAAAGAATGCCGGAAGCAAGTCCCATGGGCAGGCCTCGTCCCCCCATCCGGACAGAAGAAAAGAAAAAGAAGTGAACGCACGGCAGATGACTGTGTATGATCCGGTCCTTGCCGGTAAACAAAAAGCCGGGCAACATGATGCCGGTAGAAAAAGCCAAGGGGCAGAACGGGGCTACGCCAAGGAAGGCTACGCCGGAAACAATCATGCCGGTAGACATGAAACCGGGCAAAACTATCCGGCTGCAAGGGCAGCGTACGATGATGATGAGGAGGAGATGCCTCCACCAAGGTACCGGCAGGCAAGGGCCGCGGCACCGGAACGTTATGATGAAGCCGATTCTAACAGACCGGCAGCATACCGGAACCCGTTGGGGGAACGCTTGGGAGAGAGATACTTACCGGAACGGGATGCGAGGCACCGTCTGGATAGAGTGTACCTGTCAGAAATGATCGAGGAGGAAGGTCCTCCAGGTCCAAAGTGCTTTGGTCCAAGAATCATGAGAGAAAAACCACCAGTTCGCAACTTCACGTTGCCCCGTGACACAAAAACATACGATGGCACTACGAAGCCGGAAGATTGGCTCGCGGATTACGTGACCGCGGTATACGTCGCAGGCGGTGGAGGAACCGTAGCAGAGGAGGAAACCGGCGTTGGGCCGTAAGGATCATACCATCGTTTCTGGTTGGACCGGCAAGAATCTGGCTAAACAACTTGCCGGCAGGAAGCATAAATGGCTGGCTGGATTTTGAGGAGGCTTTTGTGAGCAATTTCAGCAGCACCTATCAGAGGCCAAACAGGCCGCAGCAACTTGCTCTGTGTCTGCAGCGCCCGAACGAAACGCGACCGGGATTATCTGGCCCGGTGGAACACCACAAGGAACTCTTGTGAAGGGGTAATCGAGGCACAGGCCATTGCTTGGTTTAGCAGTGGGTGCAAAAGAGGTTCGCCGTTGTGGCAAAAGCTACAGCGGAACATGCCGACAACGTTGGCAGAGATGATACATGTGGCGGATAACTATGCGTTGGGAGACCCAACGCAGCCGGCAGTGCAGCCTGAACCGGAACAGCTACGCCAAGAGCAACACCGGGACAACCGGAACAACAAGAGGAGGGAAGATTTCCCGGATCGAAGGTATGGCTCGCAGCAAGTTGCTGCTGTGCAGGAAAACTCTGATGCCGCCGGCAGCCGCAGGCAAAGAACCGGATCGCAGCCATGGGCGGGTCCAAAGAAACAGTGTGTGGAAAAGAAACCCTGGGTCCAGAAAAGAAACTGGCAAGAAC
Organism: Lolium rigidum; assembly: GCF_022539505.1. NCBI lineage: Eukaryota > Viridiplantae > Streptophyta > Magnoliopsida > Poales > Poaceae > Lolium > Lolium rigidum. The sequence goes on from NW_025899804.1 coordinate 20,481, forward strand.
CCGCAAAATACACCATGGAAGCTGCCATGGACCAACCGTGCCGGTGGCACACACCGAATCCGGCACACCCGTCAAACCATCTGACGAAGGATTGTACCCGGACCAAGTACTTGATGGAAAAGGGGCGGTAAAAGATGCCCAAGGGCGAGGAGGCAATGCAATGATGCCACCACCGGACATGCCGCGGCAGCAACAGCTACCGCCACCACCGCCGCTTACCGGGCCAAACGCTTTACCAGTGCAGCCAAACCGGCAGTAGTACCAGCAAGTTAATCGGGTGGAACAAGATGATAACCAGCTACCTCCACCGCCACCTTTAGGCCGGAATGTTTACGAAGACCCGCATCTGTGCTGTGTTGTTTTTGTCACTGAGCCGACAGACAGGCAAAGTGTGCATCGCCGCTCCATGGAAGTAAATGCAGTGATGCCGGCAGTGCCCAAATACATGCAGTGGTCCAACCAGGAAATTGCTTGGTCGATCAAGGATCACCCCAAAATCATGCCGAATCCGGGTGGATATGCTCTTGTAGTGGACCCAATCATGAAAGGGCCGCAAACTCGAGTGAAGTTCAGCAAGGTGCTGATAGACAACGGCAGCAGCATCAACATCATGTACAAGCACACCATGCATACGCTGGGCATAACAGAAAACATGCTTCAGCCAACGCGCACAACGTTCCACGGGATCGTTCCGGGTTTGTCCTGCGCACCGGTTGGAAAAGTCCGGTGGACGTGTCGTTTGGAGGACGTGACAATTGCCGGGTTGAGAACCCGGAGTTTGAGGTGGTGGACTTAGATAGTCCGTACCATGCTTTGCCGGGGAGACCGGCGCTGGCGGCCTTCATGGCCTCGACTCACACGGCGTATCTCAAGATGAAGATGCCGGCACCTCGTGGACCTCTGACTGTGGTGGGAAACTACAAGATCTCGCCGGAAACGAGCGTCCGCCGGATCGAACCTAGCGGAATCGCCGGTGATCGCGGAGGAAAAGAAAAGGATGCAAACAGACTGTTGCGCCGGCTCGGTCCTCGCGGCTGAGCTTAGCGGCAATGAGTGCAAGTCTGAGCGCTCCGGCATTTAAGCCAACAAATGAAACAAAGGATATTGTGCTGGATCCGGCTTACCCAGAGCGCACCGTTCGTATCGGTGCCGGCCTCGATCAAGCATAGGAAAGCGCGCTCGTCAGCTTCCTCCGTTCCGGCAAGCTCGGGGACTGCCGTACCCATACCGGAAGAAATGATGCTGGTGGATAGCATGGAGATAGATGCACCGGTGTTTTTGGTTCGAGAGATACCGTCATGGGCTAAACCTATTAAGGAATTCCTAATCAACGGCACCTTGCCGGCTGACGAAAATGAATCTAGGAGAATCCAAAGAAGGTCCAAGGCATACACATTCATCAATGGTGAGGTGTACAAGAGAAGCGTTACCGGTGTCCTTCAAAGATGTGTGGAACCGGAAGAAGGGAAAGAGATGCTTGAGGAAATTCATCAAGGAGAATGTGGGCATCATGCCTCATCAAGGGCGCTGGTAGCAAAAGTGTTTCGGCATGGGTTTTACTGGCCCACTGCTTTGGAGAACGCTGAGGATTTGGTAAGAAAATGCAACGGCTGCCAGAGGTACGCCAAGCAAAATCATACCCCAGCCTCCGGTTTAAAGACAATACCGCTAACATGGCCGTTTGCTGTTTGGTGCCTTGACATGGTTGGCCCATTCAAAACTGCAAGGAGCAGCATGACTCACATCTTGGTCATGGTGGATAAGTTCACCAAATGGCTAGAAGTAAAACCTATCGCAAAGTGTGATGGGCATACAGCTGTGAAATTCTTGAAAGATGTCATCCTGCGGTATGGATACCCGCACAGCATCATCACTGACAATGGAACCAACTTTGCTCAAGGTGAGTTCAAAAGGTTTTGCGAGGATAAGAATATCCGGTTGGATTTGTGCTCGGTGGCACACCCACAAGGCAATGGCCAAGTGGAAAGAATGAATGCTTTGGTACTCTCCGGTATCAAACCCAGACTCATTGACGCAGTGGAGAAAGCACCGGGGTGTTGGCTTGATGAGATACCATCAGTGCTGTGGAGTATAAGAACAACCCCAAACCGGTCTACCGGATACACTCCGTTCTTCATGGTTTATGGAGCAGAAGCGGTCATACCAACCGACATTATTCATGATTCACCAAGGGTACAGCTCTATACTGAGCAAGAGGTCAAAGAGGCCAGAGAAAATGATGTGGACTTGCTAGAAGAAGCAAGAGAGCTGGCTTTGGCAAGAACAGCCATTTACCAAAGAAACCTCAGACGCTATCATGACCGGAAGGTTAATCCAAGAGTTTTCCGGGAAGGAGATCTTGTGCTTCGCCTAGTGCAGCGCACTGAAGGCCGGCATAAGCTCTTGCCACCTTGGGAAGGTCCCTTCATTGTAAGCAAGGTGCTTCACAATGATGCATACTACCTAATTGATGCACAGGAGTGGAAAGAAGGAAAGGCGGACAAGTCCGGAGAAGAGAGCAAGCGTCCATGGAACGTAGCTCGTTGCGTCCTTTCTACTCTTGAAGTGGTGGTGTAAGAAGTTCCTTTTTTGTACCTTATATGCTATGAATAAAAGATGCCGGAACATTGAATGAGTCTCGGGGACTACCCCAATAAGATTGCATGTAACTTGTCTATTTTTTCAGCTTACCGGTTGCTTATTGAATGTTTTATCTTTCCGGTTTAGTAGTGTGCTAAATCCTACCGGAGTCTTCGACTCTGCTGCTGTCCGCAAACCGGCTTCATGGCAAGCAAGATAAACCGGTAGGGGATAAGCACATGAACTGCGAAAAGGGAGAGCAGGAAAGAACAATCCGGAAAATTTAACTAACCCCGGTTATACCGGTTTTTTGCAAAATTTCAAAGTTATTTCTAAGTTCAAGAAGATGTTTGTTTGGTGAAAGAACCTTGTGCTCATACGCCAAAGAACGCCCAGAGAAGGCAGGCAGAGCCAAGGCAAAAGAACCAAGTATGCATCAAATTGGATGCGGAAACAATTGGGAAATCTTTGCAGTGCAGGATAAAAGCAGAACCAAAAACAAATGTGCTAAAGCAAACTTAAGATAATTAACTACCGGTATAACTTACCGGCAGAAAATGTTGTACCACAGCCAAAAGCAAGTTTAAAGTTTTACATCATAGACCCCGGCATTCCGGGGCAGAATTTAACAGACATTGTTTTTAAGACAAGCAGGGCCAACAGATAAGTCACAGGCAAACATGTGATGAAGGTCATCAGGCAGCGGGGGCTTCCGGAGGAGCATCGCCGGCATCAGCGTCGTCCAAGAGCTCCTCTTCGGCTTCATCCTCCTCCTCGTCGAGATAGTCCTTGACGCCAGGAGGGGGAGGGATGAAGGTGCGCATATCGGCATACTCCGCAATGCGGTACGCGCGATCCTCGCCGCTTAGCGGAGAGGATCGGGTCCAGCATCGGTTTCGCATCTTCACGCACGCCGGTGAGGGCGTCCGGATCGAGCTCCGGGTACCAGGAGCAGGCAACGCGGAGGGCGGAGTCCGCGCCGGCGACGAGCAGCAGAGCACCGCCACTCGCGGATCCTCCCCGCCACCACCCTTAAGACGATCGCTGATGAGGGAGAAGGTGTCCGGCACCTCTTCGCCAGGCCATAAGGTCCTGAAGAGCTGGGTAGCTACATCAGGGATGTCCGATAAGTTGCGGTCTATGGCGCGCATGTGGGACACCCGCGCGTTAAGCGCGACCAGATGGTCGTTGGGCGTCCATGGCACGGTAAGATCCGCTCGGCCTTGGTCCTTGCGGCGCGCGTCCACCTTCTTGACAGCGTACCCCTGGGAGTCCGGAAAGAGGCCTGTGTAAAGAAAGAAAAAGGTCAAGGAAAAGAGACCGGAAAGAAAAGAGACCGGAAAGAAAAGAGTCCGGAAAGAAAGGAGTCCGAAAGAAAAGAGACCGGAAGGAAAGATAACGGGAAGAAAATGGGGTCGGAGGAAAAAAGACTTATATGCAGTAGTCAAGGTGTAAAATAGAAGAACTTACGATGGGCGAGGGCGTCGGTCTGCAGGATCAACTGATCGCATTCCTTATGCTCCTCCTCCAACCGCGCGGCCTTCTCCTCGGCAGCCTTCCGGGACTTGGCCGCCTCCTCCAGCTCAGCCAGCAAGCACCACGTTGGCGTTGTCTGGCGTCCTCCGCTGCCTCCTCCATCTTGGCCGCCGCGTCGCCGTGCAGCGACTTCGAAGGCCTTGGCATGGTCAAGCCCCGCTTGGATGAGCTGGGTCTTGAGCTCCCGGTGGCTGGTCTTGAGGGCGTCCCAGCTCCTCCTTGTGCCGCCGGATGAGCTGGTCCTTCTCCCCTGTAACCGGAAAAGAAAGTGTTAACAAGGTTATACTAGTAAAAATGGAAAAGAAACCAAGTTTAAAGGAAAAAGGAGAAAAGCTATACGTTGGGCGGTGGCAAGCTGCTCCTTGAGAGCGTCGATGGAAGCTTCCGGGACCACTGTTAAGCGTAAATTGTGAATGTTAGGAAGGAAAAAGGTTTCCGGTAAGGAAGATGCCGGCAAAACAAAAATTTACCTTGGCACTTGTCGTGTGCCTCAGCGAGCTCCCGATGCTCCCATAGAAGCTCCTCGAAGAGAGCCTTCCGAGCGTCAGCCGTGAGCTGTTCAAGAAAACAAGGTTAGTAAAGTTTTGCGCTAAGAACAAGGTTCTTAACCCGAAACTCGGGGACTGGCAGTGCCGGTTTTGCGCGTTTTAAGCTAAGTTTTGCGCTAAGAACAAGGTTCTTAACCCGAAACTCGGGGACGGCAAGTGCTCGGTTTTGCGCGTTTTAAGCTAAGTTTTGCGCTAAGAACAAAGTTCTTAACCCGAAACTCGGGATCGGGCAAGGTGCCGGTTTTGCGCGCTTCTAAGGTAAATTGTGTGCTAAGAAGAAGGTATTTAACCCGAAACTCGGGATCGGCAAGTGCCGGTTTCACGCTAAATTTTTAAATTAAGTTTTGCACTAAGAGCTGCGCTCTCACCACAAAACTCGGGGACTGGGAAGATAGACAAGAGAGAAACCGGCATGAAACCTAAGAAAAAACAAAACCGGAAACGAAGAAACCGGTAAAGATTGAGACAAGTTAGCAAAACATACCATCAGATTGTTCGTGGAGTCGTACCACGCGCTGTCGAGCTCTTTAACGGCGCTGCGAAGCCGCATAAAGTGCTCCTCGGAAGACCGGTCCCCGACAGGTCGGGAGCCGGCAGCCTGTCCCTGCCTGTGCCGCGGGTCGCCGGAGTCATGTCCGCGGCGTTCCACTTTTCGGCGTAGGGCAGAAGGTGCCCCAGGTCTCGGCCTTGGCGCTTGAACTCTGTGATGCGACCAAGGAGCCCGGTGGCCTTCGTGGCGGCATCTTTGGCGGCCTTGCCGACGTGCAGCACCAAGGGCTGCTGGCCGCCGGAAGAGGCCGTCGCCTTCCCCTTGATCAGCTTGGAGGTCTTGGGCGGCGCCACGGTAGAAGCGGCCCCGAGGGGCTTAGCGCGAGGAGCACCTGGCGGCGGCATCAGGAGGGAGCGTGGAGACGGAGGAGCGCTGGGCGCGTCACCCGGTTTGGAGCCTTCCGGCGCGGAAGATTCCGGCACGGAAGTTGTTGTTTTTTCAAGGACGGGAGGAGCTGGAGGCTCCGCCCGCCCGGCAGCTTCTTCTTCGCCAGCGCCGATGTTGCTGGCGCCGGTGTCCTGGTGTTCTGGAGGGGAAGTGAGGTCCTCCTCCGCGCGGTGATCTGGAGGTGTTGGGGCCGCGCGCCCCGAACTTGTATTGCCTCCCGAAAGGGAGGCGAGATGTTACCGGCACCAGATGGTGCCGGGCTTGGAGTGAGGAGGAGGGGTTGAAGTCCTTGCGGAGTCTTCGCAGCCCGATGGCCTTGGGCCAAGCTTGAGCGCAGGGCTGAGAAAAAGAAAGAAAAACAAGTTGGAAGAAAGCAACAGAAAAAGAACTCGGCAAAAAGAGGCAAGCCGGAAAATAAAACTTACCCGAAGAGGTTGGCATCGCCTTGCGCCCGTAGCGACGCATGCCCACCTGCTTCTCCCCCACGGGCTCGGTCCGGAAGCGCTTGGAGGGCGGGCCTGGCTGGTACCGGCATCGAGTGCCGGCTGCTTGTTCTTTTGGCCCTGGGCCATGAGCTTGTCCACAAACTCGGAGCCGGCCTCGGCGCGCAGGGGCGGCACGCGCTCGTGGATCTATGAGTTAAGTTTGGCTAAGAAGCAATTCACGGAAAACGATAACAGAAGGAAAAGGAAACCGGAAAAGAAAATACCTCGAGCGTGGTCAAGTCGTCAGCGGACCCGGTTGGCTTCGGGGGAGACCGGCCAAGGTGCGCTGCCGGAGTCTTGCCCATCTTCAGATCCTTCCAGAAAATGTAGGGATCCGGATCAAAGGAGTCGAGGGCGCGGGGCTGGCAAGGTCCACGCCGCTCTGCTTCGATGAGGGGGAAGCGGTCCTTGGCCTGAAACAAGAAGAAAGTAAGATTAGCAAGAGCAGAAAGCTACCGGCCAAAAACAACCCCAGTCGCATAATCCCTTACTTCTTGGGTCGGAGGATTATCAGTGCTGAGGGGAAGAAGGCCCCATGCCCAATCAGATGGCATAGCAGTTTGGCAAATCTGCTTAGCCTTGCGAACAACATCCCTTTTGCTGAGAGGACGGCCGGTGATCTTGGTAGGATCTCCTGGGCCATACATCTCGCTCATCCTATGTGCGCGGCGCTTTAGAGGAAGCACCCGGCGCGAAATAAAAGTGCGGATGATGTCATCCGAGCAGATCTTGGTCTCCTTCCTCAAAGAGGCCAAGAAGCGTACCACCCGGCTGGTTTCAGCGTGATCAGACTTCGGGTTGTAGCTCCAGTTGGTCCTGCTGGGGGGCCCCGCTTCGTAGGGAGGAAGATCGATGAGATCGGCGCGGCCGGTGTTCTTCACGTAAAAGAAAGTCCCTTGCCACAACCGGCAAGATTCGAGGCCGGAAAACTTAAAAAAGGGGCTCCCTTGACGGGAGCCGATAATGCAAGACCCGCACTGAACGGGGGGCTTGGGTTTAGGAATATCCTTTCCCTGAACGGAATTGATCCGAAGGGCAAAGAAGCGGGCGAACGTCTCACGAGTGGGACGAATGCCGATATAGGCCTCCATGAAGGTGGCGTAGCAGGAGAGGTAGAAGATGGCGTTGCCAGGAAGGTGGTGAGGTTGGAGTTTGTAAAAATCTAAAAAGGAGCGGAAAAAAGGGGAGGCAGGAAGGCCGAAGCCGCGCTCAAAGTGAGCAAGAAAGACAACATATTCGTCATCTTCAAGATCCGGCTCGATTTCGCCGTCCGGAATCCGGCAAGAAACTCCTTCCGAATCCGTCGAGACCGGTATAACCAATCGATTTCGAATTCGGAAACACTGGAACCCATCCAGGCTCCGCGGGTGATTGGAGAAGGCTCCTCGCCAGAAGATTGGCTGGAGCTGCTAGAGGTTGCGCTGCCGGAAGCTTGGCTAAAGCTACCGGATTCTAGGTGGCCACCGGACTCTTGGTGGCTACCGGATCCCTGCTGGTTGCCCATCGGATCTGAAGCCGTGGATTCACCGGGAGATGGTCTACGGCGTTTGAGAGAAAGGGAAGAAGAAGATGCAGAGGAGGATTCCTCGTCAGACATTGCAAGCAGAGGCGAAAAAACAAGAATCCCAGACTTGGACCCCGCGTGAAGATCTACGAGTGAGAAGAAAACCAAAGAAAAAGAGGAAATAAGAACACTAAAGACCCAAGATCTGGAAAGCAGACAGAGGACGAGTGGAACGAAATTGGTACCAACCTTAGGCGGCGGAGTCGCTGAAGGAAGTGTTTGCTGGCGTCGGAGCGGACCTGCGGCCGCCGGAGAGCACCGTCGACGGCGAGGCAGAGAAGCTTGCGAAGAAGCACGAACGCGGCGGAGGCAATGAGGTTGCGGCCGAAGATCTCCACGCAGCGAGGTTCGGCGGAGGCACGGCGTGAGTTCGCCGGGCGCCGGAGCTTGAAGGAGCGACGGCGGACGGAGAGCGGCGAGGGCGCAAAGGCGTGAAGCTCTGTGCGCGAAGGAGGAGAATGCGAAGAAGACGAAGAAGAGGGGGCGGTTCTGTTTATAAAGGAGAGAGAAGGTGGGCAGGAAACCGCTGGGCCGCGGCGGTTCGCCTCGCGGCCCACGACGGTTCGCGCCTTGGGCCGCCACGTGGCGAGGGAATACACGCGAAGAAACACGGAGCCACACGGAGGCGCACACGGGATCCCGAAGAAGTAGTGGGATCCGCTGCGTTGCATTAAATGAGCGCGCGGGAGTCGAAGCGATATGACAACTGACACCGGCGCAACGCTCACAGGTGCGCATGTCTCCGTCGGGCGCGGGCCCGAGATATTCTCGACTTCGCCGAGGAAGCAGTAAAGACACATGATACCGGAAAACAGAGATGCCGGAACGAGCTTTGCAAAGAGAAGAAAAAGAACAAGCGTAAAGGTGCCGGAGCTAAGCTCAAGACATGAGTAATTAAACCGGTATCCTAAGGAAATAAGAACCTGGCATGGCCTGTAGGATAGAATCCTCTAGGCTATACCAGCTTCGGGGACTAATGTTGGGGGGATGACCCCCGGTATGCCAAAGGCATGCCAAACCGGATGGCTTGTGCCATCAAGATACCGGTTTAATGTTCATACCGGAACCTAAGGATAAGAGTTTAGCTAAGTAGAGCTAAGCCGGTATCCCCAAGAGGGGTATACCGGAACCCGGTAAAGAAGATACCGGAGAGGAGAGCCTGTCGGCAGGACTGGTCAAAGATTCTCTCCAGAGCTAGAAGACAAGGATGAGCTAAGCAAAGTAACTTTAGACGAAGGGCTGACGATAAAGAGAAGGGTGACGGTCAAAGAAGCCGGAGGACGTCGCGCCCCTGATTAAAGAGGACTCCGGTGTCATCTATGATTAAAGTAGCTTTGTAAAGTAGTTTGTCTAGTCAAAGATGCCATTAGGGTTCCTTCCAGTGTAAGCCACCCTCTCCCCTATATAAGGAGAGGGGGCACTGCCTCCTACAGGCGCGAGACCATAGAGAGATCAGAGTACTGAGAAACTTGTAACCATGTTGAGATCAATGAAGTTAGCGATCTAGTAAGAGTTCTTCCTCTTGTCTCTCTTCTTGCATACCGGCCCTTGGTTGTGTTCTTGAGGAAAGCATCCGGAAGTTCTTCCCATCTAATCGCAAACCCTCCCCCGAATCCTCATACGTCCATTCGGCCCCAACTTAAGCCATCCTATGGCATCTGCTCGTTCACCACGACGACAAATATTAAGCAAGTAACCATTTATCATGCATTGGGAAGAGTAAATCTAGCCAATGCAATATGGTGGCATTTTATCCCTATAACCAGAATTGCACCCTCAATACTATCTTTTGCTTCAATTCATGAACATAAGAAACCCTTGTGATATATTTTCTAATTAAAACCCATAAGTGGTGATCAACCACTTATCTTCATAACAAGACCCAACCATGATGAGGGTAATATCTACTCTTGATATTACAGGGTGTATCAAAATATAATAGCAGTGCTAACCTTGAAATAGGATTATAATAATACTTACAAGACCTTAACAAATATATGCTCACATAAAATGTTAGACAAGTAATCAAATTATCAAATAAGCAATCAAGCCCCTATAAGTATTTAGGTACATGAAATCATGCCATTAGATCAACTCTTTAGGACACATAAGATAACACCCTTGTAATCCTATTTCAAAATAGGAAATTAAGCATTAAAATCACAATGCGTTAATCAACTCTTGCTAGATAAAACAAAGCAACATATAACCTGCTATAAAAGTTATTACAAGTATTGTAAATACTTGGAATTCCAATAAAAAGAAAAGAGAATTTGTATTTGTTAACATACCTAATTAAAATATTATGTATGTTGAAACTATCAAATTATTAACAATCAAAATATTAAGTCTCAAGTAGAATTATTACTTAAAAGGTAATTGCCAAGTTAAAAGTATTTGCAAATATCTGCAAGGCAGAATTGAATTCAAATTCAACAAAGGGAATTTGAATCAACAAGAAATAAAAACGAGAAAGAAAACGTAAATGGAAAAGGAGAGAAAAACCTACCCGGATTTACCCGGCCGAGCAGCCCATGGAGCAGCCCAAGACCACAGCCCAAAGACCGGCCCAAGTCGAAGCCCACCAGCAGCCACTTACCAGCCCAACTTACCCCTTCGTTGAAAAATCAACGTGAGGAGGTCATCCTCATCCTCTCCTCACGCATGGAGGGCAGCACGACACCGTGAGGAGCTTCTCCTCTCGCTGGCGTCCTCTCCTTCCTCGACGACGTGACTAGGCGTGTTTCTGACGCCGTATAAAAGCTCGGCCGATGAACATCGGCCTCGAATTCTTTCCCCCTCGGCTCAATTCCTTCCCGCATGAAACCCTAACCTCCGGCCATCCTCAATCGCCGACGATGGAGACCTCCCCAGGCCAAGCCATGGTCACCGTCGTCATCACCGTGCTCGACTCGCCCACCAAGCAAGTGGAATCGGGCCGTAGCCTTCCGGAGCGCCGCCAACGACTTTGTCTTCTCCGACGGCGGGAGCAGACGATTCCGACGAACCAGACCACCCCTGGCCTCGCCGTCACGCTCATCGTGCTTAGGGTGAGCCACTGGTGCTCCAGCACCTCCTAGCCTTCTTTATTACGCCCTCAATCACGCCCGCGTCGATAGCCTGCGAGCGCCGCCGCTCGGCCTCGCCGTCGAGCTTGCTCCGGCGACCATTAGGAGGCGGCGCTGCTACCGGTAGACTCATCGCGACGCGCCGGTTCAAATGGAACCGAGTTGCTAGTCCGCGCGTGGCCGGAATCGTCGCCGCCGGCGACGTCCGCCCGTCGGCCACCGTGTCCATCTCCACGTCGGTGATTTTTGACTCGGTCAAATCCTGCGTGGCGGATGAGGTGGACACGACCCCACCTGTCCGTGCCTCGTAGGTAGCTCTAGGCCGGGTACGTTTAGTAGTTTTTCATCTTATTTCAAATTATGAAAATTAGTCGAAACTTCACATTAACTTACAAAATCCATTTTAATTCAGAAAAATACAACTGAGATATTAAAATGTTCCTAAAAATGAAATCTATCCAATAAAAATATAAAATGAAATTTTTATTTGAAATAAAAATTTAGTTATTTAAATACCTATTAATTAAGTCTTTTCTTTTAATTCCAAATGCAACTAAAATTCAGAAAATTAAGAAAAAGTTCTAAAATAAATAAAAACCAAGTAGGTAAATAAAGGAAACAATAAAACTAATTTTCCTTTATTAGTAACTCATTAAATCCTTATTAGAAGGATTTAATCCCTAAATAATAATTACCTTAATTATTAATTTATTAATTCTTTAAAAATAATAAAATGCTAAATCCAACCTTATGTTTATTATAAAGTGATTAATAACTTCAACCTTATAATGAAGTTATTAACCTAAGAACTAAATAGTAATTGTGAACCTTAATTCCATTAGGAACCCTAGCTCCATTATTTTATGTGTGAACCCTAAATTGCTAATAAACCTAAACCCTAGGTTATAACTTGTGATCATGTTAATTCCTCTTGAATTATAGACCCACAATTAGCAACTAAGTACTTGTTCTTGTTCCCATAAAATAATAGAAGCCATAGTACCTATAATTAATATACCATGAACTCATTCTAATAAAACCTAGATGATAATGTAGGGTCAACCAAGTGCAAACCCTAGTTATTAATACCAAAATCATCATCTTTAACTATCCATGCTTAGCATCACACCATTGTGATGAACCATAATATCCAGGAGCCAACTATGCCCTATTTTAGTGGATTCAATAGTAAAACCTAGACAACCTCAACCTTAATTGTAATACTTCTTATTACTTAAGAAGTATGTTCTTCAAAAGTTATTCTTTTGAAGTAAATAGGGAGTAGCCATCAAACCTGCTTAATAGGATCTATAAACCCTAGCCAGCTATCACCAACAAGGTATACCAACCTTGATAGCAACTATTTATAAAAAAGGGATTTCTATTTTCGTGCCCTCGGGTCCTTAGTTGTGCTCAGTTTTCCCCAGCTCCTTAGTTTTTCCTCAGTTTTACCCAAGCGTTTGTCTGAAACCATCACACGTGATGTAACGGCCGGTTGCCCGACGGTTGACCGTTATCTTCCGACTAGTGGGGCCACGTAGAGCCCGCAAAGACACGTCGGACCATCCATCTTTGTTTGACCGTAAGCATCGCCGTATCCCCGACCAAAACGCGAACGAGTGGGGCTTCGGTATATCAAATGACAAGTGGGGCCATGACGCCGATACAAGGGGCAATACACGGGTAGGATTAGATTTTTAAACGGAGCTCTACAGACGATGGCACGGAGGAGGTGGCATGCGGGGTGCCGAGATGAGATCGACGTCCACAAAGAACCGCATGAGGCGAGACCGGACGCATTAGATAGATATGAACTAGACGCGTTTAACCATGCAAAGAAGAGAAGAAATGGTCGACGACATCGACGACCACCTCAAAACTTTGACCGACCGTGATCGGACACGAACGCGAGCAATGTAGAGAAAACTAGTGTCTCTCCTTTCGGCGTGTATAGGTGGGTGCTAGGAGAGTGTGGTGGCGAAGGGAAAGACCTCGCGGCGGTCCGTGGCGTCCGAAGCATAGCGGAGTCGGCGTGGCCGTGCCCACAGCCGGCGTGCATGCATGATCGGCATTGGCATCGGCATGTACGTTCGGCATTGGCCTCGGCGGTATCTCCGGTGTGTCGTTGATCGAATGAGGGGACGGGATTGAGGGTGCATCCCGACGTTGACCTAGCAGATGGCGGCGAGCATAGCCGTTTCGACCATGCCGATATCGGCATCGGCATCGTTTGGAGGCCGTGGTGCTCGAATCAAGTTGGGATTTGTTTCTTGTAGGCCAAAATGAATTTGAAACAAGTTTCATGTTGAAGGTTAGGTAACGAAAGTTTGTAACTATCCCAAAATTATACTAGCGCCATGGTGAGGTTCTTTTTGATAGAGCTATACGGTTGGGCAAACTTTTTTAACACTTTTTAGATAGGGTTCCTTGTTGTTACACGTATGGCATCATGTATGGAAAATTTGGGGTCATTTGGAGATGTTCGAAAAATCACTTTGCTTAAGCGCATGCCGTTTCGTCTCGCTGAAACCAGCTTTTCTAACAAGGTGATTTTTTCTACCTTCTCTAAATAACCTCAAATTTCATACAGCTGATCTTCTATACATAGATAGATAGATTGTTTCGTTTTTACATTTTTCGAACTTTTTATTTCCCTTTACAATACCCAATTGATTTTCAGGTCAAAACCTCGAAAAACAAGCATCATGTATGGCATCATTTTCACCCTAAATTTTCTCGAAACTTTCCCTTTTAGATATTCCTTGTTGTTATAGGTATGCCATCATGTATGCCAAACTTGGTTAGGTCTCACTTGAAACCAGCTTTTGTAACAAATTAGGTTTTTTCTGCGTGAAAAGTAATGGCTACAACAAATTGTTGATGGTTTATCATTTTTTGCGTGAAAAGTAATGGTAACAACAAATCGGTGATGGTTTATCATTTTTTTTTGCGTGAAAAGTAATGGCTACAACAAATTGTTGATGGTTTATCATTTTTTGCGTAAAAGTAATGGCTACAACAAATTGTTGATGGTTTATCATTTTTTGCGTGAAAAGTAATGGCAACAACAAATCGGTGATGGTTTATCATTTTTTTTTTGCGTGAAAAGTAATGGCTACAACAAATTGTTGATGGTTTATCAATTTTTTGCGTGAAAAGTAATGGCAACAACAAATCGGTGATGGTTTATCATTTTTTTTGCGTGAAAAGTAATGGTAACAACAAATCGGTGATGGTTTATCATTTTTTGCGTGAAAAATAACGCCTAAAACAGTTTATAATTTTTAGCGCGTGAAAAATAATACAGAAAACCGCCCTTCAGCAAGCTAATTAACCGCCAACAGAGAGAGAGAGGGGTTATCCTGCCCGTTCCCTTCATACGATCAACGGTCGGTGGGCACGATCCGCGTGACATGGGCTAGACCAATCAGAGCGATGATGCACGTCTCGCGAGAATTTGTGAAGAGAGAGGGCAAACCGAGTACTATCAAGAAACCAAGGGCACCTGGGTAGTAAATAGACTAAGGGATTCAAATATGAGATTTAAAAAATGGAAAATGCGTGTTTTGTACAATGAAACCCATCTTGGCCTACCTCAAACTATTTGCAATACCAATATACATCGAGTGTGAGAATTGTGGCCTCATTTAGACAAAGTATGATTTGGGGGAAGTCTGTTTTGGGAAGGGCTTATTGTGGAAAACCATGCACCTTCATAGCTACTAGGTGATTTGAGAAGTGGCAATTTGTGGTAAAACTTGATTTATCTATGATTTATCTATGATTTGAGAAGTGTCAATTTGTGGTAAAGACTCCATGAGTAAGTGCCACTCTTTTTAGGATTTTTTTGCACATTAAATGACTCATTTAACTAGTTAATCCCATTTGTTGACTCTCTCGTTGACCAGCCACTTGAGGGTAAAACTGAGTATATTGCACTAGCCGATATTAGCACTCGAGGGGAAAATTGAGCACACAAAAAATGCTAGTATAAGACTCGAGGGTATACCCGAGTATATCTAAATTTCCGTGGTTAGACTCGAGGACACGTGCAATTGTTGACGCGTAGACGCGGGTCGCGGTGGAGAAGTCGAGACGTGCAATCGTGGACGCGTGTCGCGTTGCGTAAGTCCAAGACGTGCGTACGTGCACCCGTGCACGCGTAGGACGCGGGTCGCATTAACCACCCCTCGCCTTTATAGACGCCTCCTCCCACCGTCTCTCGTCACTCTCACTCGCTCACGCATCGCCAACTCTCTCCCACGTCCCATCATCTTCTCCAAAGCAAAAACCCTCTCCCTCTCCCTCTTCCTCTTCCTCTTCCTCCGCCGGGAGAGATGGACAAGGAGAATGCCAATCCCATCGTCGAGGTTGGCTCGAAGCGCGACGCCTCCATCTTCGGCCCCGTCCCTCGACGGACGACGCCGCCGCCGCCGCCGCCGCCGTGCATCGGAGGCCGCCGCCGCCGGTGGCGTCGGATCCCGGCGGGATGGGACCCCTACGACCCCGTGCCGTACGTCCCGCCCCCGAACCCCTACGACACCTCCTCGGAGGACCCATGGAACGAGGTAACTACGGTTTGCTTCCTTTTTTGTTCCCCATTCCTTTTTGAACCCTATTTTTGCTGGTGTAGATGGATCCGTAGATGGATCAGTATTGGGCTAATATTTGCGCCGATTTTATTCCATTTTGTTTTGATCACTTCTTGATTTGGGGTTCGGCTGTGCGGTTAATTTATGCAAGTAATATTGGATCTCAATCAGCTAATTTATGCAAGTAATCATGGGATCTCAATCAGTTATTTTATGCACTAATCAAAAGATATCAACCGTTTAATTTTGCAAATAATCTCGAATGTGTTCAAGTTCGGATCTAGTTCAGATCTAGAATCTGTTTCTTTGCCTATGATGAATGGTTGGGCACAAATTTTTACAGGGAGGGTTCGACGAACCATTGCTCGTGTACAAATCATTGTGCATGAGCTTTAGTTCGCTTACCCCTTCCCCGTAGATATATAATCATGTCCACTCTAACCGAGGCCGACTGCGTTTTTCTTAACTTTGTTATCATGTACGTTAGTCATCGTTGCAACTCATTCACTAGTTTCTGTTTGATATGGATCGGATGTACTGGCAGCGACGTCGGCAGCGACGAAGAGCGAGGAGGACGTCAAGACTCGCCGAGTGCCGCGGAGGTCGCAGGTCGGCCGCACATCTCCTACTTCGCCAAGGAGGTGTACAGGTGCCCCTTCCGCACCGAGGAGACTCGGCGCCACGGACTTCAATCGCCTCGTCACGCATGCCGAGAACATCGGCAACACCTTCCCCAAGGTCGGCACGACGGTGAACGTCCACTCCTTCCGCGCCAAGCACAGGGCGCTCGGCATGCACCTCCGCAGCTTCCGGCCGGGTGGAGATCTCCGCCGGGCGCATGCCTCCGCTCAAGCCCAAGGCTCCCAAGGGGAGCAAGAGCAACAAGTGGAGGGAGAGCCGGATGGGGTAGGCGGAGTCCTCGGACGTGTGCTGCCGCTCGCCGCTGCCTCCTAGTTTGTTGTTGGGATCCCTTTGTTGTTAGCTAGGGATCCCTTGTTGTTATGTTAGTATGATGGTGCCTGTGAAGAACCTCGTTACTATGTTGGCTGCCGTGTATGCAACCTATTATCTATCCATATTATCTAGGGATTATCTATCCCTAGTCTACTATATTTTGTTGGCCGTACTTAGTTTTCTTGATTTACTATGACCGTGAATTTATCGTACATTATCCTGGAGATTTGCTTCTAGATTTAACTACATACATATGAACCGGAGGGAGTACTAGATTTGCCGCCATATTGGGCAAACAACGAGGGCCAAAAGGCACAAATAATTGAAGAAAGTCGAAATGCAAGCTTCTCTAGATTTTATACTAATTTGGTGAAAAGGACGAGAGAGAAAGAGGGGAAAAAGGTGCACTTAATAGGGATGCCAATTTGGGGCCGAGAGAGACAGAACCCAGCTCCCGCTCACGTGCAACCAAACGCTTCTCGTCCCGTCCCACGCGGTCCCTTTCTACCAGCCCCACGCGACGCGGGCCCACACGACTCGGCCCCACAAGACGCGGCCCCACACGTGACGAACGGTCAACTAAACGGGAATCCTGCCGTCTGAGCTGCTTCTGCGGGTTTCAAACAAGGGCTTGGGGAAAACTGAGGAAAAACTAAGGAGCTGGGGAAAACTGAGTACAACTAAGGACCGGAGGGCACGAAAATAGAAATCCCTATAAAAAAATGCTCAAGATGTTTAGGCTTAATTCAACCATACAAGACTTAGTAGCTGATGAATCCAACATTGTTGGGATCCACCTCATTCTTACTCCAGAAACCAATTGGAACCATAGGAATCCATAGAACCCATCAAACCTAATTATCATACTTGTTCTTTATTAAAGAAAATGTTCTTCAAAAGTTATTCTTTTGAATTATATAATAAGTAATCATCAACCATGCACTATAGGACTTAAAACTCGACAACTCGCTCTTTACTTATTATACAACTACTATTCCTTGGTGTGTATGATTGTTACTATGCATTTTACCACTTGCTTACGATTCTAAAACAACACAACCCTGAATAAGAACCTTGTTTGTGACTCACTCTAAAAGTGCAACAAACCCTGAACCAATCATTACCACTCACTAATCCTAAATCATCGGGGTTAGATCACGCTTAGAGCGATTTCATCTCATTCTTATGCATTATTGCATCCTTGCCAATCTTTAAACATCGTCCTTACCGGACGATGATGCTATTTCAGAACTTGGAGTTATTACGTATCGAAGACCTTGCCTGCATAATCTTGCAGCCAAGAAAGGCAAGTTCATCACTTGCTCATGTCATTTGATTATTTCTATCAAATTACTTGCAAAGTACTATGGTTA
This sequence comes from Lolium rigidum, assembly GCF_022539505.1. Lineage (NCBI taxonomy): Eukaryota > Viridiplantae > Streptophyta > Magnoliopsida > Poales > Poaceae > Lolium > Lolium rigidum. The sequence goes on from NW_025899804.1 coordinate 38,118, forward strand.
TCACTATTGCATAAAAACCAAAACCACTACTTTCATAACTATGAATATGACTATGTGGTGGGCAATGGAACCATGGATTGTGTTGATATGGTGGAGGTTCCATTGCACGGGTTTATATCCATCTAGGATTAAACAACAAATGTCGCCAATGATTCTTGTGCCGTAATACCCGTGTTAACCATAAGATCCGGAGTGGGACGGAGTAGTCAAAAGTGTTTCCACCTCTCGTTCATCAACGGATGCGCTTTACCGTAGACACTTGTATCCGTCGGCGGCAAGCGGTAGGCTGGGGAAGCCTTAAGTCCCCACGGCACGCTCCGTAGACACTTGTCGTTCGAAGAACAAGCGGTAGGTCGGGGAAGCCTTAAGTCCCCACGGTATTGCGGTCTATGAGGGATTGTAAGGTGTCCGGAACGGTCTATCCATGATGATAGGGGAAGGCATATGAATGCCCTGAACGGTCTCATCATGGATATAGGGGAGGACAATCTTACAAAAGGGTGGGTGTTCGAGGTAGCGGAGGAACATGATTGGCTAGACCTTATACCGGGCCTCACACCAAAGGAAGTGTGGACGGGTCGCCTCTGGTTGGCACCAAGGTTAAGATCTCTTATGGGTAAAGCAACACACCTCTCGCAGAGTGTAAAGAACCGTGACTCCGTCACTCCTCGTTCCGGGATATGGAACTCGCGAACGCGGCCGGAAAGGAGCTCCATGAAGTTCTAGTAAACCGGTGAAGGCCGACGGACATAGCTCTTCCGAATAAAAGCAACCTCTTGAAGAAATGATTATGAAAACCCGCATTGGTATTAGACTTTCTGGTCTAATGTTGTAGCTAGTGCATTAAACACCTCTTTCCTATAATGGACTTGTTGAGTACGCTCGTACTCATCCCACTCTTAAATCCCCGCTTAGATATGGAGGCATCGAAGGAGGAGCTACAAGTGCAACTCGAAGACCGAGGAGTCAACAACTACTTCAAGAGACAGGACCCCGTCGGATGAGTCGATACCACATCCAACAAGGAGAAAACCTAGTTTAGCCATAGAAGGGAACTAGCTTCCTAAACCTAGCTCCTACTTAGCTAAAATCTATTCATAGCCTCTATAGCTAGTCAAATACTCTACAAATAGAGTCCGTGATAAGATTAGATCACGAGTCGTTCTTTTGGAGTTTATTTGCAGCTTTTACCTCATTGTAAAGTAGGAGGCTGTGTGGATCTTTTGTAAAGAGTCCGTGTTGTAATTCTATAGACATGCCTTGGACCCGCATATGTTTCTGTTGTACCACTCTGAGCGATATAATACGAGTGGAACGGTGTTTCATTGGTGTTATATCAGACTTGCATACTACACCATGCAGTAGTATGCCGGGTCACCATAGTTGGTATCAGAGCAAATGCTTTGACCCTAGGTTTAAAACCCTTTAAAGGAGACCTATAGGATTGGTAGTGTCTATAGGAAGTTTTCTTAGCTAAATCAAATCTTCTTATGACTTGAGATGGATATTCACTTGAGAATAATCCTGACACACTTGAGTCAAACTTTCTTACTTATCTTTGATAAGTGAAGTTTGTTAGCTAATTCCAAACATGTAGAACGACACCATTAAGTCCTTATAACAATAGATGAGTAGATCACAGTTGGTATACAATACATCGTAGTCCAAAGAGAGGATACAACCATAAGGAAGCTATCCTATTGGAAGATGTGTACCAACATATGTTATGATTAAGTAAAAGTTATCCAGACCTGTAATAGGAGTAATATCAAGTGATGAAGGTAATTAAGATATCCTAATAGAAGTTGTAAACCAAATTAAGTAATGAGTAAGTAAAATTATCTAGACATGTGAAACAATTGATAGTAAGTGATAACTATGAGTTATATGAGGTAGTATAGACCATGATGAGTCAATCATGAGAGGTAAGTAAGAGAGATAGAAATAAAACATGTCTACTTACAGAGTAGTGATAGTAATCATATATGATTCACCTGAGAATCATTATGTGATGGACTAGAACCTCATAATTAATTAAGAGGAGTACAATAAGAAGCCAAGTGAAAAACAATAGTGTAAGAATTGTGCTTCAAAACGATGGGAAGTGTGCCAAGCACATCATGACCATAGTCTTATGATAGAAACACTTGGAATTATCGGAGCTATATTCCAATAGTTATGTGTCTAGAATAGTGATGTTAAAACCAGACATATCATTGAAGTAGTCCTCAACAAAATGGAAGCTAAGTTAGTACTTCCAAAGAAAATTAGGTTAACCACAACTATCCTAGACCACTTTGTTTCAAGTTTATCTCATTGCAAATGTGCAATTAAGGTAAAGGTTGAGACAAATAGTAGAATTACCTATATTCGTGCTAAGTATCACGATATAAACCTATATTATGTGGTGTTCTATACTACACATCAGAGCCTGATGTTTAGAGATATCTTACTCAACAATCATATTCAGGCTTATGATGATGTGTATTATAAGCACAAAGCTGAATCTTCTTGCATTTTCATGGATTTTCATTGTTTGACTAGATCCATACATGAAGTTTGACTTTGATATGCAAATGCATGTTGCAATATCAAGTTTTTACTTGATGCTATAGATCTAGAGGGTAATGGTATTCGTGTGAGGAAGTGACGATTTCTGAAGATTCTGAAGACAAGATGAAGGTTCATCACAAGAAGGAAGCAAAATTGTGGGAAGAAACCACAAAACTCAGAAGGAAGTACCAACAAAAACTCATGCTTTACCTCAACAGAGGAGTACTTTAGTACATAGGAAGCATGAAGGTGAGAAATATGATGACTGTGGAGGAGTAGAAGTAGAACCATAGTCATTATGGAAGAGGGAATGCATGGGAAATCACTTAGGATACTATATTTATAGTGTCAGCTAAGTGGTTTTCTTGCAAAATAAACCCTGAATGAAGGAAGATGATTTATAAAACTATAGCAGATATAAGAAGACCATAGTTGATATCAGAAGACCACAAGTGGTATAGTATAAATACTGCGAGATAGAATAGAAGATGTCTCGTCCAGTTGATCAGAACTTATAATAGAATCCATTTTTAGATATCAAATAGCCATAGTTGGTATAATAACCACAGCTGGTATCAGTTGGTATTACAAATAGTCCATGATTTAATTAGTTGTAACAAAAGTTTGTGAACAAATAAAAATCTTGTCGACCAAATAGCTAGATCTATAATCATTTAGTCAAAGGATTCACATTGGATGTCCACAATTGAGTGGATACACCACAAAGTTTCTTCGCAAAACCTTAGAGGAATATAAATTATAAACAAGACCTATACCAATATTCTAACCATAAGTCCAATAGTTTGAAGAAAAGGAGTTGAAGACATAAGAAAACTCTAAGGGATAGAGTAAAGATTGAGTTGGATGTACAATAACTCAATACTTTGAGCATGAAAGATGAAGAAGGTCTGAACTGAGAGGAAGTTCAATCTTATTTTCATAAGATTGTTGAACACTACTTTCAGAAGGATGTCAGACCAGAAGCCGAGGTTTATACCTCGAGGAAGTAAGAAGTGGACTATTACTTGAGCAACGTGAGTAATATTTACTCAGAAGTACGACAGCCCAAGTAAATTTAGGTAAATGAAGTTGGACGAAGAAAATACCGTAGACCAAATATAGCTCAAAAAGTCCAAAGATAGAAGAAGATTGAACATAGCAATACCAAAGACTAATAGAATGATTCCTTTCATGGAACCTAAATAACAAAAATAGTTATATGTATCAACTATAAACCATGATTGGATGGACTAAATGAGTCTAATCCATTATTAGAAAAATAAACCATCACGACCAATTCCATAGTTAGTACCTTACCAAGTACCATTACTGCACCTTTGGCAGTAAGGGAAGAACAAAGACCTATTTTATCAAATAGGAGATTGTTATTGTTATCACCAGAATTTAACCGAGTCAGAGGTGGGCCGCAATCAAGATGGGCTTAAAGGAAGTATACATGGAGGATTACGTGAATCGGCCTGTTATACCAAGTTGGGTTTAATTGCCCTTGTATCTCGTAAAATATTAGATCGTATTTTAGTTTAGAGATAGAATCTTACTCGTGCACGGTTTAGTGCACGCCCTCATTAGAAAGTCCCCCGGACTATAAATATGTACCTAGGGTTTATGGAATAAACAACAACTCACGTTCAACCCCAAAACAAACCAATCTCGGCGCATCGCCAACTCCTTCGTCTCGAGGGTTTCTATCGGGTAGCGACATGCTCGCCTAGATCGCATCTTGCGATCTAGGCAGCACAAGCCCCACGTTGTTCATGCGTTGCTCGTACCGAAGCGCTTTTGATGGCGAGCAACGTAGTTATCATTAGATGTGTTAGGGTTAGCATTGTTCTTCGTTTAAGCATGCTTACGTAGTGCAACCCTTGCATATCTAGCCGCCCTCGCGCCTATCTCAGGTGTGGGGCGGCACCCCGCTTGATCATTATTTAGTAGATCTGATCCGTTACGATTGCTCCTTGTTCTACAAGGATTAGTTTAATATCTCGCAATAGTTAGGCCTTACAAAGGGGGGGAGGATCCAGTGGCACGTAGGGTGGCGTTCGCAGGTCCTAAGCGGGATGTTCCGAGGATCAACTTCATGTTGGTTTTTAGGCCTTGTTTAGGATCGGCTTACGAGCACCGTGCGTGGCCGCGAGGCCCAACCTAAAGTAGGATGATCCGATTATGCGGTGAAAACCCTAAATCGTTGTAGATCTCATTAGCTTCATCTTGATCAAGCAGGACCACCAAGTATTCGTGCACCCCGTACGAATCATGGGTGGATCGGCTCTTTGAGCCGATTCACGAGATAACTCGAGAGCCGATCGAGGCTCGTATTTAATGTTTACATGTATGCCCCGCAGAAACTAAGCGAGGCATCCCCATCACCTTCCCGACCAGGTATAGGTCAGGTGGCACGCCCTTGCACTTCGCATCGCCGCGTGTGACCGGAAGAGCGTTGCGGGCCGTCGCCGGAGGGGTCTCGGCCAGCCGCAGCTCTAGGCTCTTCCCGGCTCTACGGTGTTGACAAGGCCGCTGCCCGCCGGTGGGTTTTGGCAGTCAACACATTCTCGGCACGCCCGGTGGGACAATCGTCTACATCAACCACATCGCCATCTACATCCGAGATGGCGGACGGCACGCCGCTCACCTACGAGGATCCGCCCGACGACCTCAAGAAGCAATACAACGAGATCAAGGCCACCCTCGAAGCCGACCTCATCGGCTCTTTTCGGAGAACCCGTTCCCATGGCATCGATGGAAGGGATTCTCACCGCAAGGTGCGCTCGATGGGATAGACCTCTCTACCCCGTCGGAGGAACGCACCGTGGGTCCGCGGCGAGAGATCAACTACCCGGTGGCTCACTCGCTACACCGCCACTCGAGAACTTGGTCAACGTGTTGGAGCGTGTCGCTCGCGCGTGATCCAGGAGATCATGAGCCACCGCGTACTCGCCGTCGGGACCAGCTCTCGGGACTCATCAAGGAGAGTTGCCACTCCGGTCCCGTCCACCGCTGCCATATGCGTTGGCAGCACCTGCTGAAGTGCCGACTACACCGGCATTCCTCGTCTACAGGATTGGTGGCGACCCCAGTGACTACCAGTTCTTAATGGAGGCGCCTAAGGAGATCCCTCATGGATACGCGTGCATGTATGTGCCGGATTGTGGTGACTGGGCACTCACAAACCAGGCCACGACATCGGGGACTCCGGCGAAGACAGGAGGAACGTCGGCGACGTAGCTTGAGAAGCGTACGTGGCTAACTAAATGCGCCACACCGACGAAACTCCCGAGCCCAGCTCCCGCAGCTGGCCCGGAGCTGGAAAAGCAAACATGGCTGGCCAAGTACGCCACCCCGGCGAATCTTCGAGTGCAACTCCTACGGCCAGCACAGCGGATCGGATCGGTACCATACCGAGAGACCAGTTCGGCATGATGCCGAAAAGAAGGGCAGTCGGCTATTCCAAGCCGTACCCCGACGATTACGAGATGATCCCGCTGCCACCGAAATATCGGCTCCCTGACTTCTCCAAATTCAGTGGATCAGATGGCGCCAGCTCCATCGAGCACGTCAGCCGATATTTGGCTCAATTAGGACCGGCTTCAGTGTCGGATCAGCTACGCGTGAGGCTCTTTTCACAGTCCCTCACGGGATCGGCTTTTGGATGGTACACCTCTTTGCCAGCAAACTCCATCCGAGTCTTGGAAGCAATTGGAAGAACAGTTCCATATGCAATACCATTCGAAGCTTCCGAGTCCGGCATTGCCGATCTAGCACAACTACGTCAGAAGCGCGGGGAAACGGTGACAGAATACATCCGGCGCTTCAGGAATCTTAGGAACCGATGTTATTCGGTTCGTATAACTGAAAAGGAAGCAGTCGAGTTGGCAGTAGCAGGCCTTGCAACACAGCTAAAGGACATGGCCTCCCAAGCAGATTATCCCTCGCTGGCGCACATGGTTCAGAAACTATCAGCATATGAACAGCGCCACCCCGACCTGTACCAAGACAAGTTCAAGCGTGCGGTAGTTATGGTCGATACAGAGGAAGATGAAGTGCTCGCGGGAGACCAAGAAATAGCGATGGCTGAGTGGACTCGGGGAGGAACCCCCGTGGCCTGCAAATGGGTAAAGCCACCAGGGCCGCCCGGGGATTTGATTTTGACGTAACCAAGACCGAACAAATCTTCGACCTCCTGCTCAAGGAGAAACGAGCTTGACGATTCCCGAAGGTCTCAAGTTCCCCACGGCGAAAGAGCTAAACGGAAAGCCGTACCGCAAATTCCACAACTCGCTTTCCCATGCCACCAACGACCGCCGGGTGTGGCGTCGGCACATCCAAGCGGCGATAGAGAAGGGGCGGCTAATTTTCAACCAGTACGCCATGAAGGTCGACACCCAACCCTTCCCCGCCGTTAACATGGTAGAAATCATCTACCCTGAAGGTTGCCAGCCGGGTCCCTCGTTCAGCATCAACATGGTAGGACCCGGAAACCACTCTGGCAAAGATGGAGATGAGGGCAGCTGCTCTCATAGCAAGGATACAGAGGAGGCCGCTCCACGCGATCGGCTCCGTCATGATGGCAAGCGCTATGTCACAGAGGGAGAGGTGAAGAATATAAGATATCAGCGACCCCTCTCTGATCACCTCCTCAACAAATATGTGAGTCAGTATGACCAACGCCGACGACCCAATTACGATGATAGAGGAGATCGTCTGGCTAGAGAAGCTAGAAGATGTCATCGGCATGATCGCGATGAGGAGGAGCCCGAGCGCTGTGCCACGGAAGCATCAAGGGAGCAAGATGACAACGCCAGACATTGGGACTGCCCCTTCTTCAGACACTGCTGGGATTCAGGAATGAGCCGATTGCCCACAATCGGCAATTGCCCAGAATGCAACAATAAAAAGAAGGAGGCAGCCAACGTGTCTGTGTTTGAGCGCCTAGGGCCTCTCCCGCCACAAAGCAAACGCGCCGAGTCACCTCGTTGGGCAGATCTTGAGGATTCGGAAGACGAGGGAGAAGTGGAAGAAGACAGTACCACCGGCCAAGGTGGTGCCCCGACGGACTCAGCCGTTCCCAAAAGCGCAGGGTTCAGCGATTGCGCGGCCTCGGAGGAAGCCGAAAGGTTGTACCCGCATACGCTAAGGAAGGCACGGCCTGATCCGGCTGCAAAGGTTCGAGAGAACCCCGGATGAAGAGGGTCGTCCACGGAAAATGGAGTGGCGCCCCAAACAGAGGAAAGCCGATGATGAGACATCGGCGGGCACAAACATGGTACTCGTCTTGCCGACAGAGCTTAGCGCTCCACGACTCTACGGAGCACTCAAGGTGGACGACAGCAAGCGCATCAAGTCAGAGGTCGGGTTGGTTTTATCCAGCCTGACCAAGTAGCAAGATTAAACCAATGAGCGAACCAGGAGAGGCTGATCCTTGTGATCGGCCCCAAAAAGTTTATGAAGGGAACTTACAAAACCTTCAACGAGCAAGCAACGTGGAGGCCGATTCCAGCAATCGGCCAAAATTATCCTCACCCACCATTCCGCCCGGGTTCAACATGTTATCCAACGAGCCGATACCATCAATTCTCTTGACAGAATCGGCTCTGGGGCACCTGAGTAGATAAAATACGAGGATATGCAACGGAAGCATCTCATCTCATCCTCTCGGTGATGGGTATTGGAATATGGGGGCCGATGCACAGGTCGGCCGTAAAAAATTCGAAATTTTTCGAGCACAGCCGATGCAGCAGGCATCGACTTAAGGATATGGAAGCCGATGCATGGCCATCGACTCAAGGGGAGTAACTGTTACGATCAGAGGGTCAATGGAGCTCAAAGGGAGATTTTTTATGAAGGAACTCCTCAATGGAGCAGTTTGGAAGCTCAGATCCTCTCTTCAAGAACAATATCCGGAGCAGCATGGGCGGGCGGATCAGGTCAAAGATGGATTGCATTAGATTCACCAAAGGAAAGGAGCCGATCTAGCCAGCAAGAACTAAAGAAGCTCGGGGGGCAGCTCACCTTGAAGGCTCTCTGCTTTCGGAAGCCGATTTGTTGCAGATCGGCTGGCTCTACACAAGAAGCCCTTTCAGATATGATCAAGCCCAGGTCCATACAGCTAATTTGCGTATCCTCGTCTCTGCCGTGCCTTGGCTGAGACTCGGGGGGCAACAGGCCTGGTAGATGCTCTATTGAAGCACCGATTGAAGTACCATCGGCTGATCTTCGTTGCAACCTTCTTCACAAAACGATAAGCGCTCGCTAAGGAGTTGAAGAATAGAAGGATGAATGTCGAAGGACCGATGTGTTGTTATCGGCTCATTACACATTGGCAAGGGGGATGAGTCGGCAAGGTCGATAGGAGAGGTGAATCGGCTCAATTAAAACTCGAAGGAATCGGCAAAATCAAATTGGGGAACAGGTTCTTCATTGATAGGCGGGATTTCTTACATAAAGAGCTAATTGCTCTCAAAAGGAAATACTAGGGGATACATTGCCCCATCTACTACTACCGACCCTATGCTAGAGGTCCTATCTACGGGCCGTCACCGCCCTCATCGTCATCCTCGGAGCTCTCATCGGCACCGCCGCCGATGGGCTCCTCGTCGCTACTCCCGTAGCCCTCCACGGGGGCTTCGTCCCCGTCTTCGTCGTCGCCGCTCGTCGTCGTCCCACCACATGCGAAGGCGCTTCGGCGGCGGGTAGCCCTCGAGGGAGTCGTCGTCGTCGTCCTCCTCCTCCTCCTCTTCTTCCTCCACCACCCCCTCGGAGGAGGTGAAGTCGTCCCAGGAGAAGCGATCGTCATCGCTCTCCTCCTCCGATTCCCCGTCGGCGAGGAAACGGAGGTCGCTCTCCCCGTCCGTCGAGGACTGGTCGTCCTCGGACCAGATGGAGAAGTCATGGTCTGACTCCTCCCCGGCCGCAATGGCGCGGCGGGTGTTGGCCGCATGGACCGCCGCCGGGTTGTGCTCCGGCGTCGGCTCACGGGACATGGAGGACTGGCTGGAAGAATCTGATAGGGCAGAGGAGGAAGAAGACATGATGGCGCAGGAGGTTTTTGGGACTGCTAATGCGAGGGGGATGCAGAGCAGAACTGTTCATAGCGGTTAAATAAAAGGGGATATGGTGAAAATTCAATGCCATAGCAGTTTCCGAGGAAGTGGTGTTTGAAAGAAAGAGAAAAGACTGCCAAGTCACGTGGAGAAGTTGAGAAGGCAAGTCATCATCATGAGGGATACTGCGACGGTTCTGCCACGACATGACCCGACGAAGGAAGCGAGTGATTTTGGAATTACCAATTCCAAAACCAGGGGGGCATGTGTTATCACCAGAATTTAACCGAGTCAGAGGTGGGCCGCAATCAAGATGGGCTTAAAGGAAGTATACATGGAGGATTACGTGAATCGGCCTGTTATACCAAGTTGGGTTTAATTGCCCTTGTATCTGTAAAATATTAGATCGTATTTTAGTTTAGAGATAGAATCTTACTCGTGCACGGTTTAGTGCACGCCCTCATTAGAAAGTCCCCTGGACTATAAATATGTACCTAGGGTTTATGGAATAAACAACAACTCACGTTCAACCCCAAAACAAACCAATCTCGGCGCATCGCCAACTCCTTCGTCTCGAGGGTTTCTATCAGGTAAGCGACATGCTGCCTAGATCGCATCTTGCGATCTAGGCAGCACAAGCCCCACGTTGTTCATGCATTGCTCGTACTGAAGCGCTTTTGATGGCGAGCAACGTAGTTATCATTAGATGTGTTAGGGTTAGCATTGTTCTTCGTTTAAGCATGCTTACGTAGTGCAACCCTTGCATATCTAGCCGCCCTCGCGCCTATCTCGGGTGTGGGGGCGGCACCCCGCTTGATCATTATTTAGTAGATCCGATCCGTTACGATTGCTCCTTGTTCTACAAGGATTAGTTTAATATCTCGCAATAGTTAGGCCTTACAAAGGGGGAGGATCCAGTGGCACGTAGGGTGGCGTTCGCAGGTCCTAAGCGGGATGTTCCGAGGATCAACTTCATGTTGGTTTTTAGGCCTTGTTTAGGATCGGCTTACGAGCACCGTGCGTGGCCGCGAGGCCCAACCTAGAGTAGGATGATCCGATTATGCGGTGAAAACCCTAAATCGTTGTAGATCTCATTAGCTTCATCTTGATCAAGCAGGACCACCAAGTATTCGTGCACCCCGTACGAATCATGGGTGGATCGGCTCTTTGAGCCGATTCACAGGATAACCTCAGAGCCGATCGAGGCTCGTATTTAATGTTTACATGTATGCCCTGCAGGAAACTAAGCGAGGCATCCCCATCACCTTCCTGACCAGGTATAGGTCGGTGGCACGCCCTTGCACTTCGCATCGCCGCGTGTGACCAGAAGAGCGTTGCGGGCCGTCGCTCGGAGGGGTCTCAGCCAGCCGCAGCTCTAGGCTCTTCCCGGCTCTACGGTGTTGACAAGGCCGCTGCCCGCCGGTGGGTTTTGGCAGTCAACAGTTATCCAATTAGTCCTCAATTAAGACTGTCAGGACAAGAAGAAGTCCCAATCATTGAATATTCAATGAGAAAGGAAACAAGCTTATAGAGTTGGAAGAAATCCATGAATCAAAGTTAGAACCATGGTTCAGAGACAGACACTAATGGATTCCAGGAACAATCCGGACAAGGGATGTATTCAATTATATCCAGTAAGAACAATACGGAGTTCGAGAAAAGTCGTAGTCTGCACAAGTCAGATCCATACTCCGGAAACGTGAGAGAGATCAAACTTCGAGGACGAAGTTTAGTTTAAGGGGTAGAGACTGTAATATCCCAGGTATTGGGGTTACAAAAATAGAGGAAACAGATGTGTGCATTACATTCATGCATAGAAAATCTGGGTAATTTTCGCGCTTTAAAGTAAAACAGATCACAATGAATCGAAGTTTCACTTGACCTTGGTGGAATTGAAGTAGCTCATCAAGTCAAGCGCTATAAACCTCAATGTGACTTTGCTAAAACCTTGTGTTGGGAAAAGATGATTTGATCTAAGGGGTTAGATCAAATGGAACTAAAATTAACACAACAACACTTTACTCAATGATCAATTGCTTGATCTCATAAAAGATCATAACATGGTATTCCTTGCCATAACATAAGAACATCTATTCAATTGGAAATCAAGTAACCATAAATGGAGAAACCATTCTTCACTTATCTTTTCCATGTCTTTAACAAATAAATATTCCTACCATGAACCTCATGGTACTTCTGGAATTAAACTCTTGAACTTAACCCCAACAAAGGCTTATCATTAAACCCTAGAGATGGGAGAGGTATATAACCAACAAAGAGATAAGAAGCAAACTCTAAATTATTAACACTTAAAAGTTAAGCAACTACCTTGGGGTATAATTGAATTCACTTTAAAACCAATTACCAAATATGGTAAAACACAAGGACCTAAGTGCATAAAAGCCCCACATTCTTATTTTAAGCATAACTATTTAAATATGTGGAATATCACAAAACTAAATTCATTTACATTACGAATTATAGTTCAAACTATTTGAATAAAATAAACTATGAGTACTTTGAAACTCATATGATCATGCCTTGGTGAAATTAAACATCATCATTCAAAATTGGGGTATAATTCTTATTCTTGACATTTTGATCCCAATTATAATATAAATACAATCACATATGATATAGTGACTCAACCATAAGCATAGGATCATTCATAAGACAATTAGTAACAAAAGCCACTTGGCTCTCCAAAAACAAATCACAAGAGAGGATAATACCCATGCCACATAGGATGAAAATATCTACATAGCTTGCATCCTAAGCAATGCCACCTCATGCTTAAAGGATTACTATGGATAAGAGCATGACAACCAAGCACCTTACTCATCAAATGAAAACAAGAGTCATCCACCTATGTGTCATGATATTAGAGCAGGCCCAAGCCTATAAAAGGAACCCTCTACCTCATTCATCTCATCATCTTGCACCATGATGCAAGAAGACCAACACATTGAGCTACTCCATAAAATAGTTAGGATCAAGATGAAGCAGCTAGGAGGTGGAGGCATGCCACAAGATGCAGGTTTATCGAATTCCTGAAGAACAAGCTACAAAAGATAGCAAGGTAGAAATTCTAAGGAAGACCACATATTTAGATAATCACATCATCATTCCTTGAGTAGAACCTTAGATTATAATCCAAGTCCTTGTGGAGTGAGAGGGGTAATTGGTACAACCATATCTAAATATTTCTAGTAATAACTTAGGAAGCCAAACCTTGATCATTATAAATTGTGTAGTGATCATAAACCCTAAGAACTTGAAGTAGAAGCTATAAGCTCATAAGTAAAGCTTAGAGTTAAAGCCTATAATATATATGGTGAGAAACCATTCATCATTATAACCAAAGTTAACTATAAAAAGAATTATAGCTACTTTAGTTACTTTAAACAATAGATTAAGAATATAATAGAAATCTATTGGTATAAGATAAAAACCAATTCTCAAATCCTTAGTGACTAGAGAAGCACATGAAATATTAAGAAAGTAACCATTTATCATGCATTGGGAAGAGTAAATCTAGCCAATGCAATATGGTGGCATTTTATCCCTATAACCAGAATTGCACCCTCAATACTATCTTTTGCTTCAATTCATGAACATAAGAAACCTTGTGATATATTTTCTAATTAAAACCCATAAGTGGTGATCAACCACTTATCTTCATAACAAGACCCAACCATGATGAGGGTAATATCTACTCTTGATATTACAGGGTGTATCAAAATATAATAGCAAGTGCTAACCTTGAAATAGGATTATAATAATACTTACAAGACCTTAACAAATATATGCTCACATAAAATGTTAGACAAGTAATCAAATTATCAAATAAGCAATCAAGCCCCTATAAGTATTTAGGTACATGAAATCATGCCATTAGATCAACTCTTTAGGACACATAAGATAACACCCTTGTAATCCTATTTCAAAATAGGAAATTAAGCATTAAAATCACAATGCGTTAATCAACTCTTGCTAGATAAAACAAAGCAACATATAACCTGCTATAAAAGTTATTACAAGTATTGTAAATACTTGGAATTCCAATAAAAAGAAAAGAGAATTTGTATTTGTTAACATACCTAATTAAAATATTATGTATGTTGAAACTATCAAATTATTAACAATCAAAATAGTAAGTCTCAAGTAGAATTATTACTTAAAAGGTAATTGCCAAGTTAAAAGTATTTGCAAATATCTGCAAGGCAGAATTGAATTCAAATTCAACAAAGGGAATTTGAATCAACAAGAAATAAAAACAGAAAAGAAAACAGAAATGGAAAAGGAGAGAAAAACCTACCTGGATTTACCTGGCCGAGCAGCCCATGGAGCAGTCCAGCACCACAGCCCAGCACTGGCCCAAGTCGAAGCCCACCAGCAGCCACTTACCAGCCCAACTTACCCCTTCGTTGAAAAATCAACGTGAGGAGGTCATCCTCATCCTCTCCTCACGCATGGAGGGCAGCACGACACCGTGAGGAGCTTCTCCTCTCGCTGGCGTCCTCTCCTTCCTCGACGACGTGACTAGGCGTGTTTCTGACGCCGTATAAAAGCTCAGCGATGAACATCAGCCTCGAATTCTTTCCCCCCTCGGCTCAATTCCTTCCCAGATGAAACCCTAACCTCCGGCCATCCTCAATCGCCGACGATGGAGACCTCCCCAGGCCAAGCCATGGTCACCGTCGTCATCACCGTGCTCGACTCGCCCACCAAGCAAGTGGAATCGGGCCGTAGCCTTCCGGAGCGCCGCCAACGACTTTGTCTTCTCCGACGGCGGGAGCAGACGATTCCGACGAACCAGACCACCCCTGGCCTCGCCGTCACGCTCATCGTGCTCAGGGTGAGCCACTGGTGCTCCAGCACCTCCTAGCCTTCTTTATTACGCCCTCAATCACGCCCGCGTCGATAGCCTGCGAGCGCCGCCGCTCGGCCTCGCCGTCGAGCTTGCTCCGGCGACCATTAGGAGGCGGCGCTGCTACCAGTAGACTCACTGCGACGCGCTGGTTCAAATGGAACCAGTTGCTAGTCCGCGCGTGGCCGGAATCGTCGCCGCCGGCGACGTCTGCCCGTCGGCCACCGTGTCCATCTCCACGTCAGTGATTTTTGACTCGGTCAAATCCTGCGTGGCAGATGAGGTGGACACGACCCCACCTGTCTGTGCCTGTAGGTAGCTCTAGGCCGGGTACGTTTAGTAGTTTTTCATCTTATTTCAAATTATGAAAATTGCTGAAACTTCACATTAACTTACAAAATCCATTTTAATTCAGAAAAATACAACTGAGATATTAAAATGTTCCTAAAAATGAAATCTATCCAATAAAAATATAAAATGAAATTTTTATTTGAAATAAAAATTTAGTTATTTAAATACCTATTAATTAAGTCTTTTCTTTTAATTCCAAATGCAACTAAAATTCAGAAAATTAAGAAAAAGTTCTAAAATAAATAAAAACCAGTAGGTAAATAAAGGAAACAATAAAACTAATTTTCCTTTATTAGTAACTCATTAAATCCTTATTAGAAGGATTTAATCCCTAAATAATAATTACCTTAATTATTAATTTATTAATTCTTTAAAAATAATAAAATGCTAAATCCAACCTTATGTTTATTATAAAGTGATTAATAACTTCAACCTTATAATGAAGTTATTAACCTAAGAACTAAATAGTAATTGTGAACCTTAATTCCATTAGGAACCCTAGCTCCATTATTTTATGTGTGAACCCTAAATTGCTAATAAACCTAAACCCTAGGTTATAACTTGTGATCATGTTAATTCCTCTTGAATTATAGACCCACAATTAGCAACTAAGTACTTGTTCTTGTTCCCATAAAATAATAGAAGCCATAGTACCTATAATTAATATACCATGAACTCATTCTAATAAAACCTAGATGATAATGTAGGGTCAACCAAGTGCAAACCCTAGTTATTAATACCAAAATCATCATCTTTAACTATCCATGCTTAGCATCACACCATTGTGATGAACTTCAATAACAACTATGCCAAATATAGTGCATTACCTAACTATATTCCACTAAACCCTACTAAGTATTAGATACTTATGAACCATAATATCCAGGAGCCAACTATGCCCTATTTTAGTGGATTCAATAGTAAAACCTAGACAACCTCAACCTTAATTGTAATACTTCTTATTACTTAAGAAGTATGTTCTTCAAAAGTTATTCTTTTGAAGTAAATAGGGAGTAGCCATCAAACCTGCTTAATAGGATCTATAAACCCTAGCCAGCTATCACCAACAAGGTATACCAACCTTGATAGCAACTATTTATAAAAAATTGCTCAAGATGTTTAGGCTTAATTCAACCATACAAGACTTAGTAGCTGATGAATCCAACATTGTTGGGATCCACCTCATTCTTACTCCAGAAACCAATTGGAACCATAGGAATCCATAGAACCCATCAAACCTAATTATCATACTTGTTCTTTATTAAAGAAAATGTTCTTCAAAAGTTATTCTTTTGAATTATATAATAAGTAATCATCAACCATGCACTATAGGACTTAAAACTCGACAACCTGCTCTTTACTTATTATACAACTACTATTCCTTGGTGTGTATGATTGTTACTATGCATTTTACCACTTGCTTACGATTCTAAAACAACACAACCCTCGAATAAGAACCTTGTTTGTGACTCACTCTAAAAGTGCAACAAACCCTGAACCAATCATTACCACTCACTAATCCTAAATCATCGGGGTTAGATCACGCTTAGAGCGATTTCATCTCATTCTTATGCATTATTGCATCCTTGCCAATCTTTTAAACATCGTCCTTACCGGACGATGATGCTATTTCAGAATTTGGAGTTACTACGTATCGAAGACCTTGCCTGCATAATCTTGCAGTCCAAGAAAGGCAAGTTCATCACTTGCTCATGTCATTTGATTATTTCTATCAAATTACTTGCAAAGTACTATGGTTATCACTATTGCATAAAAACCAAAACCACTACTTTCATAACTATGAATATGACTATGTGGTGGGCAATGGAACCATGGATTGTGTTGATATGGTGGAGGTTCCATTGCACGGGTTTATATCCATCTAGGATTAAACAACAAATGTCGCCGATGATTCTTGTGCCGTAATACCCGTGTTAACCATAAGATCCGGAGTGGGACGGAGTAGTCAAAAGTGTTTCCACCTCTCGTTCATCAACGGATGCGCTTTACCGTAGACACTTGTATCTGTCGGCGGCAAGCGGTAGGCTCGGGAAGCCTTAAGTCCCCACGGCACGGTCCGTAGACACTTGTCGTTCGAAGAACAAGCGGTAGGCTGGGGAAGCCTTAAGTCCCCACGGTATTGCGGTCTATGAGGGATTGTAAGGTGTCCGGAACGGTCTATCCATGATGATAGGGGAAGGCATATGAATGCCCGGAACGGTCTCATCATGGATATAGGGGAGGACAATCTTACAAAAGGGTGGGTGTTCGAGGTAGCGGAGGAACATGATTGGCTAGACCTTATACCGGGCCTCACACCAAAGGAAGTGTGGACGGGTCGCCCCCGGTTGGCACCAAGGTTAAGATCTCTTATGGGTAAAGCAACACACCTCTGCAGAGTGTAAAGAACCGTGACTCGTCACTCCCTGTTCCGGGATATGGAAGCTGCGAACGTGGCCGGAAAGGAGCTCCATGAAGTTCTAGTAAACCGGTGAAGGCTGACGGACATAGCTCTTCCGAATAAAAGCAACCTCTTGAAGAAATGATTATGAAAACCTGCATTGGTATTAGACTTTCCGGTCTAATGCTGTAGCTAGTGCATTAAACACCTCTTTCCTATAATGGACTTGTTGAGTACGCTCGTACTCATCCCACTCTTAAATCCCCAGCTTAGATATGGAGGCATCGAAGGAGGAGCTACGAGTGCAACTCGAAGACCGAGGAGTCAACAACTACTTCAAGAGACAGGACCCTGTCAGATGAGTCAGATACCACATCCAACAAGGAGAAAACCTAGTTTAGCCATAGAAGGGAACTAGCTTCCTAAACCTAGCTCCTACTTAGCTAAAATCTATTCATAGCCTCTATAGCTAGTCAAATACTCTACAAATAGAGTCCGTGATAAGATTAGATCACGAGTCGTTCTTTTGGAGTTTATTTGCAGTTTTACCTCATTGTAAAGTAGGAGGCTGTGTGGATCTTTTGTAAAGAGTCTGTGTTGTAATTCTATAGACATGCCTTGGACCCGCATATGTTTCTGTTGTACCACTCTGAGCGATATAATACGAGTGGAACGGTGTTTCATTGGTGTTATATCAGACTTGCATACTACACCATGCAGTAGTATGCCGGGTCACCACAGATATCTTATTATTAATTTGTAATAAAATGGCAAACTTGGGTGTCTGCATTATTTGCTGTCTTCCAACTATTAAGACTACATTATGTTAAATTTGTTTGATTATCTTCCTTTGCACGTCCGTTCCGTTTCTACTAAATTGCTATAATGCCATTCCTTCGTGCTTGATTGTTTTTGTACTTTCTTTTGAAACGATATAGTCATGTGTTTTCTTGACTTTTTGTTTATTCATGATAGATTTTTCATGTATGGTTAATATACCGGTGTGGAAGTTGGAGAATGCACCAAGTAACACTCCTGAATCCGAAATATTTGCCAACGATTAGCATCATTTTGTATATAGACCGTCACATCTTACATCTATATATTATTATGCAGCTGCATTGTCTATATTATTTATTGCCTTTTCATTCCGATTATTTTATCGATTGTTATCACCATGTGTTAATTAAGTCTTTTACACAAGGTTTACCAAAACAAAACTTTCTTTTTTTAGAATTTCTCTGCATTCATATCAGGGAAAAATACAAAGTTGTTGACTCTTACAAGCACAGAGAAACATAAACACAAAGGACAAAGAACACCTAGAACACCCTAAGACAACCATAACCCATGAAGATCTCCGGAGCCTGTGTCATCATCCCAGAATCTTGAGAGAAGACCCCTGCAACAAAAAGAACTGCAACCAAGCGCAAGCAGGTCATCATCTTTGACCACATTACAATTGCCACCACGCTGCTTCCTCCTTCCTTAACACCAGCGCCGAGAAGGCATGGACACCAATCCAACACACCTGCAGCAGTCGTCGCCATCTTTGGCTTTGAGTACCACGAAAAGTGTCCCTTCCGGAAGGAAGGGAACTCGAGTTAACCGACCGGTCCAGCACCGCGGCCGGGCCATCCGCCCGGGCATACCAGATCTCCCTCCAGCATCTGCGTAGAGGAAGAAGAAGAACAATAGCAGCAAATCATACCGACAAGGAGGAAGAAGGGTCTTTGCCTCCATGCAACCATCGCCCATCTGAGGACCCCATAGCCCACGACCTCAACGAGATCCGGGGATCCCCCTCCCCGCTGGCTCCTAGACAAAGGCAGAAGCCTTGTATGACCGCGGACGGAGCCCGGAGGAAATTATTCGGACGGGACACCGCCGCAACGGCCTTGGCAGCGTCTCCCACAACCCTAACCCTACCACGCACCCGCCAAACGGACAGACCCGAGGTTCCCCCTCGCTCCCGCCGTCGGAGCGGCCGACGAAGAGAGAGGGAACCGCCGGTGCCGCCGGCGGCATGCAAGGGAACCCTCGTTCACCTCCTGGGTCGCCTCGTGCGATTCTTTTTTTCCGGAGCGAGGCTTTTTTGTAGCTTTGAGTATTTGACCTCGTTCGCCTACCAAAACAAAACCTGAAGAACGCATTTCAATCATTTTAGCGATTGTTGTGTTAATGAACTCTTTTTACAAAAGGTTTACCCAAATGAAACCCGGGGAACACGCCCTGGACGCACCCCAAAATCTTGTTTCTAGAGAGCTTAGTGCTTTCTTAGTAGTAGATAGTTACATGGGAACTATTTGAGTGTACCAGATGAAGCCCGGTGATCGGGGGGTACGTGAGCACCCCTGGCTACTCGACACGTGTCTAACGGCATCCAATAATCCGTTAACACTCCACATCCTCATACGCACCCGTCCTCGCGTGAGCACCTCCTTGCGCTCATCGCTCCACTCTTATTTGACCTTCTCACATCACAAACCGCACCAGGACCTTATCTCCTCACACCATTATTTTCTCCCACCACACACCGCATCGGAGAGAGCAGGGCCGTGCGCGCCGCCGGATGACCACGCCGGAGCGCCGCGCCGGAGAGGCGCCGGGAGCACAGGGATGAGGCGCGCCATAGGGGGCTCTGCTTGCGGCCGCCGATGAGCGCAAGGAGGTGGCACGTCGCGGTGAAGGCTCCGCCGCCGCCGACGAGCACGACGCGAGGAGGGCTACGCCAGTCCACCGTCGACGGGCGCGAGCTAGGCCAGCGCCAAGGAGCATCGGGAGGAGGTCGACCCCTCCTCTGTAGCAGCGCGGCTACCCTCCACGCCTCGTCCTCTCCTCTGCAGCGGCACGGCGGCAATGAGTTCCCCGTTGACTGGATTTGGACGTCCGCCCAAGCTCCAAGACGATACGAGGAGCCCAGCCGTCGACGCGCCCATGTCTCTCTCCCGGACCAGAGCCTTGAGCGGTCAAGCTCGCGCTGCCCAGGCAAAGCAAGGGACGATCCAATCAGAGTAAAATCCCAAATCCAATCGATCCCAAATCAAAATAAAATCCCAAATCCAATCGATCCCAATTTTTCCCAGATCAAGGATGCCTGGTTGCACATCTTCGATTCTTGTAATGATGATGAGTGCTCATGGTCGAGGGCCGTCGATGCGTATGTGGCCGATGAGATCCGACTGGCAGACGACGCACGGCGGTGGAGGACAGAGAGGGGGAGGGGGTGGAGGACGAACGAACGGCGACGTGCTGCTTACTACGCCGCCATGTGCGTGCGTGTGCAGCTCTCGGTGAGGCTGGGTTGGCGCGGATTGTCTTGCAGCTCAGCCGGGTCCCCGGATGCGTCATCGGTCCTCGCCTCGGCTGGATTCGAGGCAGTCAGCGGGAGGCGCCGGCGGCCGAGGCTGACTCGAGCGGCACGGTCGGCGATGCAGAGTAGCGGATTGGGATTGGGAGAAGAGAATCGAGATGGGGATTGGGATTTCACGGCCGTTTGCTCGCCGTGAGCATCTACTAGGGGGAGCGAATCTAAAAGCAAATCCAACGGTGTCTAAGGGGTGCGCACGTACCCCCTGAACACCAAATCCACTCTCGTGAGTGTACAATCTCCATTTCGAAAAAAAGATGGAAAAACGTTTTGGGTTTATCATGGTATGTATGTATGTATGAAATTGTGAATGAATAGTACAAATTGCCAGCTTTATTACATATAAAATCGCAGAAATTAAATTATAAGCCAGTGAGCTGGGAACATGCAGGGCAGCTAACTATAGCTAGCTAAGCCAAATAAATGATGACCCACGATGTTATTATCCGGCAAACATGGAAGCCACGACGTATCCGGAAAATAAATCATGGTTTTCATATGTACTCCATCCGTTACATACTTTTAATCACGATCTTTGTTTAGAAACCACGACAAAATTTAAAAAGGAGGAAGTACTTGTTAAAGTTAGTTGTATAAAAGAAATGCTTAATTTTTTTTAGATAAAGGGAATATATTAATATCAAGAAGATATCAATTACACCCAGCCTCTGCAACAACGCACCACCCTAATTGCACTACGGATGCGCACTAAAAAACAAGAAAATAAAACTAAGAAATAAAAGTCCCGCTACAGTATCTCGGGCCTAACAACAGCAATACATCCACCGCCAAGACAACACCTGAATTACAGACTCTCCAAAAACGACGCTTATAAGAAGGAAACAGTGCTCAAACACCATCGTCGCCCGATCAAAGATCTTAGGTTTTCACCCTGAAGATAGTCCCCGCTCTCAAAACAATGCCTCATGCTTAATTACTAACGACGAAATGAGCTACTAATTTTTGAGAAGGATAATTTTGACGACAAGATAACTACTAAGTGCATCACTCACATTACTTTTAGATATTTAATTATGTATCATGCCACTATTCTTACAGCTATTCATGAGTTGTTAATTTTATTATAGACATGTAGTAGTAGTATTTCCACCCACTTTGAAAGCTGCGACCAACTGGTTCACCTTGCAGCGTGTCCGGCAACAGGGAGGAGGGCAGACGGTGGAAGAAGATGGAGAGGATGTGAATGCGGAGAACATCTTCGACCTCCCTCTGGCCCATATTTCTGAACCCACGAATGGAAGTCATATTTGAGATGATATAAATATATGACGCCCAGTTTTCTTGTTATGTTTTTGGAGGATGTGAAATATCATGCCCATTTTTCCTGAAATTTCCCCTGCTTTGGGTAATCCACGAAGTGGTTTAATTAGCGCCGCTATAGTTTTGCTATAGGTTACTTCATGTCTCGACAATGCCTCGCCTAGAAAGCATAGCTCGCTATTTTAAACTTTGGGTAGTACTCTATTTCTCTCTGTCCAATCCTGTGAAATTCCGATGTTTGCTTGATGTGCACCATTAAGAGGCATGTTACTGAATTCCAATTTTCTGAAATCATGTAGGAATTCAGTGTACCTGACACATTTTACCTATCTCTATGTTTTGAAATTCCTGCAATACAAAGAAGTCCTTCGATGGTCCCTATAACAAATAACAATACTGAATGGGTCTGTTTGTTTTCGGGTTCGTAATTCCTTGAGCAGCAATCGGAGTCAAGTGGTGGGTTGTGAGGTTGTCAGCCATGTGCATTAGATTGGACAAATATCCCTTGCGCAAGGCGGATGGGACGGAGTGGACAACCTCCTCCGAACAACTTGAGGATCTGCTTCTGTTCGAGTTTGGCAACGCCTAAACAAAAAGTCAAAAGCAATCGGACTCCATAACTGTTGGGTTGTCGAGTATGTTGCATTAGATTGTGTAAACACCCAACACAAATTAACTAGAGAAACAAGAGACATTGACATGATCGGAGCAATACTATTAGAGTGCTGCTATACACACGACAAAATTCACCCGATCTCTGTACGATCGAATTTATCACACGCAGAGCAACGACCGGTTTGGTTTTGAACTGGAACTGTGACATGGGATCGGCAAGATAGACCCCCTCCACTGCGCGTATAAAATAGCCCCAGGCTTTCCGGAAAGAGCTAGTAAAAAATAGGTATAGACTTATCCGTTTCTTTAAAATTTGGAAAAAATGTTATTTAAAGTTTTTAATTTTTTTGAAAAAAATATTTGCATGTACATATTAACTTGATACTTAGTGCCAATTCCCCAGAAAACATACCATTGTGTCTGACTTATGTAAAACTTACAAAATATGCAAACGACACTATAAAGGCATCTTCAGCGGCCCGACGCATTTCGGATGCAAAAGGGGCCGTGCGTGTCCATTTGCATCGGCCGTGGACGCGAAATTGGCCTTTGGACTAGGACCGACCGTTTGTGTCTAGAGGTGACCCCAACGGGTAGATGCATTTCACTCTTCCCACATTTTTTCATTTAAATAAAATAATTTACATAGCGTTAAAAGTATAAAACATAAATATATAAAAAGGCTATGGCCTGCTAAAACCGTAAGCCTAGCCTACTCCTCACCGTCGCTGGGCAGTTGGGTCAGGTCGACGACGTCTGGGATCGCTACTCGCCGTTCGGATGCAGCAGAACATATGTCGCTGCGACCGGTGGTGGAGGTGGAGCGGTCGCTTGTTCCCACGAGGGCAGAGGCAGCAACGGAGGCGGCTAGTCCAGACCTAGCGTGACCTCGAGCTCCTAATGCACGTGCGGCGCTGGAAACTGGCGCCCCTCCTCCCACCCCAGGCACGCCTGCCACTTCGATATGGCGGCGTGCCAGCGGGCTCTCTCCGCCAACAACGCAGCCTCCATGTTGTCGTCGTTGCGAGCTTGGTCCCTTGCCACCCAGAAGATCTACGCCACCACGAAGGTGACATAGATCCGGTCGCGGATGGCCACCGGCAGCCCCATGTCAAAAGTCGCTGGCGCGGCTCGCCGGCTGCTGCCGGCCTCGTGGTCGTTCGCCGATGGTGAGAACTCGCGCTTCGGGGCCATGGCGGCGCGGAAGCTCGAGCTCGAGCTCGTGCGTGTGGAGTGGAGTGGGGAGTGAGGACTGGATAGGGACAATCCCCCTCCCCAATCCACATTTAATAGGACTCGCGGGCACTGACAGGTGGACCGGACACGCGGACCAGGCGAACGCGCGAGGATGGCGCGTGCCATCCGCGGCCACGCAAACCTGGTCCAGATTTGGACTAGGTTTCGGTTGTCCCGGACACCGCGGATGTCCGCATTTGGGATGCGTCGCTGCATTGAGCCGCCTTTTTGTCCACCACGACCCATCCGGACACACGAACGCGAGATGAGTAGCAGCCTTGGAGATGGCCTTACTGCGGTTTGGGTCTGAGTTGGACTTGTGCACTAGGACAGAAATAATTAGCACCAGGAGATGGAGATAGGAGTATCGTACGTAGATCGGAAAAGGATTGTCGTGTGTGAAGCATTTTCGATACTATTACCCAAGTTGACGAGATAGCCCTCTTAATTTGCTGGAATTCCATACAGCTGGACCATATGTTGACCTAGCTTTCTTAATTACGCGGCGCCCGGCAGCTCATCAAGTTAATTATTTTGATTGGAGATGATGAAGAGTAGTACTAAGAGAATGATTGTGGTGCACGTTCGACCGAACATTCCATAGGTGTTTAATTATCAGATGTGCGGATCAGAAGGTGCATAAATAATCATCTTATTAAACAGTATATATACACCCCTTGTTCACCCAAGTTAAACCATCCACAGCTGAGATCAAAGCATTCGATCTCTAGCTAGCGATCCCCCAAGCTTGTAGCGAATAGTTGGAGCTGAATTGAGAGAGGCGGTCATCATGGCGAAGCTCAACGAGAAAAGGTCTATCTTCCTGCTCTCGGCCTTCGTCGCTGTCATTGCCCTCCTTGCCGCACAGGTAAAGCCGGCGGTGGCGGCAACCCTGTATACAACTGAAATGGAGACATGTGTGAGGGGAATAGTGGAGAAACCCGAAAAAAGAATCGACTTGCCAGGCCTCGTCCGGCTCCTCTTCCACGACGCCTTTGTCAGGGTAAATTCTTGCTGTTTTTGGCATCCATCTCGCGGGGTAGTTTGTTAGAAAAACTCTTTTTTATACTACTTTATAGCATATGTGCATTTCTTTTAGTCAGTTTACTTCAGTTCACTATCCTGTATTAAATTCAACAGTTAGTTATATAGAGAGCTGAAATCAGAAGCACTATCTCCGTAGTGCAAATTGGGAGGCTAGCTATATAAACAACACCAAAAAAATCCAGTTGCCATCCCATTTGCAACTGAAAAATTCAGTTGTTGCAACCCAACTTGCAACTCATATCCACAGATTACAATTCAGTTAAATGGCGTAGAACTTGACTAAGCACAAGCTAGCCGAGAACTAGCAAAACCACAATACTAATAGTTGCCTTGATAATATGTACCAGGGTCTGGATGGATCCGTGTTGCTGACAAGCACGCCCTTCAAGACCACGGATTTTGCTACCAAGGCGAACCTTACTGGGCCAACGGAGCAGGGATCACCAAGCAACGGAGGCCTCCGGGGCTTGGGGATGATCGACGAAATCAGGGAAGCGCTCAAGGTCCTCAATGTCACCGCCTCCTGCGCCGACGCGGTCGCGTTCGCGGCGCGCGAGGCCACCTACGTCCTGAGCAAGACGAAAATCAAATACGCCATCGACGGACCTGGCCGCCTGGATGGCGTCGTCTCCATGGCTGACGAGCCAGGTAGTAACCTCCCGGGGCCCAGCTTCACGTATGCACAACTCCTGGGAAACTTCACGGCCAAGAAGTTCACCGCCACGGACCTCGTCGCCCTCTCCGGCGCGCACTGCATTGGCGACACTCACCTGCTGCCGTTCGCGGAACGCTTGAATGTGGCCCTCGCCGTCCCTCCCCCCGGTCCCAACGAGATTAACGCCACGTACCAGGGAGTCATCATCAGAGAAGAAGCGCAGTCGCCTGGGGACATGACTCGTTCCTTCAAGAACAACATCCGCGACATGGGAAGCACAGCCGTCGCAGAATCCCGCTACACTCCCAACGAGGTGAATATGACGGTGCCCGTGGACACCCTCGACAACAGCTTCTACAACGCCAACCTCCAGAACATGGTGCGCTTCAAGTCCGACTGGGAGTTGCGGACCAACAGCTTCGCGAGAGGCCTGATGGTAACGTACAGGGACAACCCCGACACGTTTTACGCTGCCTTCAAGGCCGCCATGACCAAGCTCAGCAACAACCTCCCGGCCGTGGGGACCCGATTCGAGAGGGGGAGCCGAAAGATATGCAGTGCCACCAACTTCGACACCCAGGAGTCCTACCCTGCGAAAAACAAACCCTAGAGCAGGCGCGCCAAGTTATGAACGAGACAAGATATGCACGCACGACCATTAATTATTTTTTTGTTTGTTTTTTCTTTGTATACTCGTACTACTTAATTTGGAATTCATGTAATTTGATGTTGAATTTTTTTGGCTATGCGTGTTCCAATTATATATAGGTGGCCAGCAGGTTGTGTAGTCCACATGCGTGGTTGCCCTTTTGAAAAAATGAGCTCTGGTGATTGATACGTAACCTAGGTTTCGTCTTGTTCAGTCTAATCTGATTTTTCGTGATGTTGATTAAATCGGTGATAACTTTTGTGTAATTCTTATAGTACTTCAATAGTTCTAAACGTAGGTTCTAGCTAGAGGTCAAAAACTATCACTTATTCAGTTCTCAGTTAATCAAAATAAGAAATAGACACTGGTGGAAAAGAGGTCGTCGATCATCCTTGTCTCCTCGCGTCATGGCCTTCCTCCTACGAGTGCCAACACCGCTGCTCTCGCCGTCATCCAGCTAATCCTGATATCCCAGGTCATACGGCCCGTAGCTGAAGCGCCGCCCCCTCCTCATCAGCGAGATCCCGACCGCCGCCACAGCTAGGTCCATCAGCGAGATGCCCGTCAAGGTCGCCTCCCATGCTGTCATTCCACGACCTCTGGGCGGCCCTCTACATCTTCGCTTGCCGCGCGTCCACCATCGTTCCCCACGCGAGTGCTCCCCAATGCACTCTTCCCCGTCTGCGCTGCTCCGCCTCCACCGGGGATGTTCGCGCGTCTGCCAGCTTGTCCCGGAGCTCTACGACGCCTCTGGGCTCTGCTTCCTCGACCTCTTGACCCCTGCACCTCTGCATCCGTGAACCTCCTCTGTGAGACTGTGACCACCGATCGGAAGCAGCTCCACACGTTTTGTCCTTGCCCCGCGTGGTCAACTGAGCCGCTGCAGCCAAGCCACAGTTTCAGTCCTCTCAATCAATCTAACAAAGGATTAGGCTCGTGTTCATGGGGAACCAGGACTGCTACCTTAGGATGGACATGAAGTCAGTTCCCCATCAATTTTGTTCATCTCTTCAAAAAATATTCATGTGTTAGTTTTGATCAAATCAGTATTGCAAATGTAATGTATGTAGTCTGATTATGGTCTGACTATAGTTATGTTCGTTCTGTCCGTGAGTGTCTCAATAGAATATCGAATTTGATAGGATTGGTTTAAGTAATGTGTAGCCTGATTGTACAAGGTGGAGAATTTAGGATTGCATGTAAAGAAAATTTTCTGCCCGTTATTGTCCTACTAGAGTATGCATCGAGCAGAATCCGTAATGCTGCAAGGCACTTGCTCATAGAACTACTAGTAGCTATCACCTAATAGTTATCGAAATACAATCATCATGAGAATGTTGGTGTCGTCAGTACTTTAGCTAAGAGGCATAATACTTATCATGGATTTCCCTCTTTAGGCAGGACGTATTGTTGCACTATGTCGTGTTGTTAGCATGCACTCTCGTATGTTCTGGTATTTTGGAGCTATTTTATCGTCATGCACTTATTTAAGTATGTTTTCGTCCGTGAGTTGTGAAATTATGCCTCTGCTATGTTTGTCTTGCTTCAATTGCTTGCCATGACAAATGCTCTTGTTGGTAGCGTCGATCTGATCATGTACTGGTTTCAGAGTAATATTTGCGAAGAAGTGACCTATCTTTTGACAAGTAATGTCTGTAGTTGCAGAAGTGGCACAATTTTCAAAGAGTGCATTACTGACCGAAGTGAGTTCCTTGATATTTGTTGAGCAATGAGCTGATTTATAAGCAATGAGATGACTAGAGATGATCTCTCTGACTTACTAATGATCATTAGAAGCAGCGAGCTGACTTTATCGATGAAATAATAAAATTACAACTGGCCAAATAAACAGCACAAACCAAACATCGTTGTTCCGAAGTTATCTGTAGCTCTGTAGTGTTAGAGCATATCTAGCCGCGTTCCCCAAATCATCCTCAAATTTTTTTGGCGCGCCGGACAAACTTTCGTTTCCACCCGCGTCCCCCAAAGTCTCCTTCCATCTGGAGCGGCCCAATACGGTGTCTGGTGCCCGAGCCCGTTCCTGCTCCAGCTCCACAGGGATGCTCCGGGCACGCCGGACACAACAAAATGCGAGGCAGGGAGTGGCGGGACCGATGCGTCAGCGACACGCAAGCCTAAAAGCTCGTCGCCTACCTCTGGTTAAGTGGCGTTAATGGTGCCCAACTTTTCCAGGCGACGCAGTGACGCGTCTCGTCATGCATGGCCGCTTGGCCATCCGTGCCGGCATTTATTGCGGCCAACGCCTCGCTGCCGCATTACCTGCCACCGATGCAATAAGAACACCCCTCCTTTCTTCCCCGTTCTAATCTCGCCGCTCCAATCTCTCGCTGCTCCAATATCCTCCTCCCTCGCTGCTCCAAGGTCCAATGTCGTCGTTGTCCCGCAAGAGCATCGCGTCGAATTGCTTCGGCCGCGGCAGCCTCACCGTGGCGGAGGCGTGGGTGTTGTACTGTTGCGGGCTATCCTGTCCCGCCGGACATGCGGCTGCCAAGCAGCGGCGGGTGGAGGATGGCCGTCAAGGGCGTCGGTGTCCCGCCGTTGCCGCAGGGCACAGAGCGCTGGAGGGATGCGATTAGGACCCGGCGGGCTCGCCTGACCGACGAGGAGCGAGCCGATCCCACCTGGGCGCCCCGGCAACAACACGTGGTGGGCGGACTACTTCCAGGCGCAGTACGGCAACGAGATGTATAGCACCACCGGCCTCATCGGCCGGCGAAACACCTGGAGCAGGGAGGGGCGCCTCCGTTTCTGGGGCGTTCCCGGGCGCACCCTAGAGCACGTCGTCGAGGGCATCTAGAACGGCGCTCCAAGGCTGGAGATGTCGTCGTCGCCGCAGTCATCTCCTTCACCCGCTGTACCCTAGCAGCCGAGGAGGACATACTCGTCCTCCTCGAACTCTTCTTCGCCGGGGCTGGCACGATCGGTGTCTTTGTCGGGTCGCGATGTACTTGTTTTTCCTCTCCCACCTTGCACTGCTACTTGTTCCATGTTCAGATTGGATGCATGTGCTTAGTCTGATGTGTGTGGTTAAGTATGCTAGTGCATCTGTAATGTTGTTTTCGGTAATTAATCTCACTCGGAAATTGCCTAATACTTTAACAATCCAAAAACCTTATATGCTTAGGAAATTTTCACCGTTTGGTTTTGCTGTTGCGCTCAAACCTAGCCCGTTTACGGGTTCTCATTTTGAGAGATGGCAGATTAAGACCCTCTTGTGGCTCACTGCTATGGGTGTGCACCGAGTTGCGGATGTTACTCCCATAGGTCCGCTTACTCCTGAGGAGGATAAAGCGTTCGGGGAGGACACCGTAGTATTTGTGGGTGTCGTCCTAAGTGTGCTTGGAGACAAGTTGGTTGATTCTTATATGCACATCCAAAATGGGAATGAAAGGTGGGATGCACTAGAAGCTAAGTTTGGTGCTGCCGATGCCGGAGGTGAGCTGTATTCTATGGAGAAGTTCAATGACTACAGAATGGTTGAGAACCGATCTTTAGTGGAATAGGCTCACAAAATACAAATCATGGCAAAGGAACTTGAGCTCCTCAAGTGTGTGCTACCGGACCAATTTCTCGCGGGATCCATTGTCGCTAAGTTTCCTCCTTCATGGAGGAACTTTGCCGCTTCTCTGAAACATCAAAGGCATGATTTCTCTGTTGAGAATATCATTGGCTCTCTTGATGTTGAGGAGAAGGCGAGGGCAAAAGACAAACACACTGAAGGAACTGTGGGACGTTCTGCTGCCAATATGGTGCAGAAAAATGCCCACAAGTCCAAGGGAAAGAACAAGGCAGTCTCCCAGACTACCAATTTCAAGAAGAATGGGAGAACAAAGAAGAAAGATCCATGCTGGGTGTGTGGCGAGACGGGCCATTGGGCTCATCGTTATCCACAACGCAAAGGAAATAAAGGTCATGCTATACAGAACTTAAATTATATCAACATGGTCATTAGCAACACAGAGGAAGGAACTACATGGTATGGTAATATTTTACCTACTGTTCTTTCGGTATTTCAGTCCACAGAATGTTGGATTGATACAGGTGCTAATGTTCATGTGTGTGCTGACATCTCCATGTTTACCTCTTATCAGGCCCGAGGTTCCCCAGTAATGATGGGTAATGGGTTACATGCTACTATTCGTGTTGTTGGCAAGGTAGATCTAAAATTTACTTCGAGCAAGATCGTGCAATTGAAGAACGTACTGCATGTCCCTTCTATCAAGAAGAATCTTGTTAGTGGCTCCCGTCTTATGAAAGATGGGTTTAAGTTGGTGTTTGAGTCTAATAAAGGTGTACTGTCTAAGGGCTATGGATGTGAGGGAATGTTTCGCTTCTCTCTAGACGACTTCTGTGATAATATTGTGAACCATGTAAGCACTAGTGTTAATGAGACTAATGTTTGGCATTCACGACTTTGTCATGTTAATTTCGGTTGTATGACGCGGCTTGCTGATATGATTTTAATTCTGAAATTCACCTTTGTCAATTGATCTAAGTGCCATACTTGTGTGCAAGCAAAGCAGCCTCGCAAGCCTCACAAGCCTGCGAAGGAAAGAATCTTGACACCACTAGAGCTCATACGTTCAGATCTATGTGAGATGAATGGTGAGTTGACAAGAGGTGGAAAGAAATATTTCATGACTTTAATTGATGATTCCACTAGGTATTGTTATATGTATCTCCGGAAAACTAAAGATGAGGCTCTTGATTTCTTTAAAATCTATAAGGCTGAAGTTGAGAATCAACTTGAAAGAAAGATAAAAAAGGTTCGGTCCGATCATGGTGGAGAATACTTTTCTAATGAGTTCAATTTATTCCGTGCGGAACATGGTATAATCCATGAGAGGACGCCTCCCAATTCCACACAATCCAATGGGATTGCGCAAAGGAGAAAACCATGTTAGATGTTTCGAGTTTATCTAAGGAATGGTGGGGGTAGGCTATATTGACCTCGTGTCATGTCCTAAACCGTGTTCCAACCAAGAATAAAGAGATTGCCCCATATGAGGAATGGGAAAATAAAAGACCAACACTCTCCTACCTGCGAACTTGGGGTTTTTTTGGCTAAAGTGAATTTGCCAATCAATAAGAAGCGAAAGCT
Source organism: Lolium rigidum (assembly GCF_022539505.1). Classification (NCBI taxonomy): domain Eukaryota; kingdom Viridiplantae; phylum Streptophyta; class Magnoliopsida; order Poales; family Poaceae; genus Lolium; species Lolium rigidum. The sequence continues at coordinate 69,326 of NW_025899804.1, forward strand.
TGGACCAAAAACCGTGGACTGTGTCTTTCTTGGCTATGTTGTCCATAGCATTGCTTATAGATTTCTTGTGGTGAAATCTGGAGTGGACGACATGAATGTTGGCACCATCTTTGAGTCAAGAGATGTTACATTCTCTGAGGAAATATTTCCTATGAGAGATATGCATATCATGTCTAGTTGGGAATCTGATCCAATTCATGCGACTTCTATGGAGTTTAGCGAATCTGATGATGAGAGTTCAGATTCTGATGAGGATGACAATGAAGCTCTCATAAGGAGTAAGAGACAAAGGACTGCAAATTATTTTGGTAATGACTTCATTGTGTATCTTATGAATGATACTCCCACTACCATTTCAGAAGCTCTCGCATCTCCTGATGCAGACTACTGGAAGGAAACGGTTCAAAGCGAGATAGATTCCATCTTGGCTAATGGAACGTGGGAGTTAACTGAGTGTCCTTATGGGTGCAACCCTATAGGATGTAAATGGGTATTTAAAAGGAAGCTTCGAGATGATGGTACTATTGAGAAGTACATAGCTCGGCTTGTAGCCAAAGGCTATACCCAAAAGGAAGGCGAAGATTTCTTTGATACCTACTCACTTGTGGCGAGATTGACCACAATTCGAGTACTACTGTCATTGGCTGCCTCACACGGTCTTCTCATTCACCAAATGGACGTTAAGACGACTTTCCTAAATGGAGAGTTGGATGTGGAAATTTACATGGAACAGTCTGATGGTTTCGTACTAGAAGGTCAAGAAAGAAAGGTGTGTAAATTAAAAAATCTTTAAATGGTCTCAAACAGGCTCCCAAACAATGGCATGAGAAGTTTGAAAGAACTTTGACATCTCTGGGATTTGTTGTTAATGAAGCCGACAAATGTGTGTACTACCGCCATGGTCCTATGTTTGTATGTGGATGACATACTAATTTTTGGGACAAGTCTCAAAGTGATTGAGGAGGTCAAAACCTTCGTATCTCAGTGTTTCGAGATGAAAGATCTTGGAGAAGCTGATGTTATATTAAACATCAAGTTATTGAGAGATGGGAATAATGGGATTACACTTGTGCAATCTCATTATGTTGAGAAGGTGTTGAGCATATTTGGCTATGCTGATTGCAAATCTTCTCTCACACCTTATGATCCTAGTGTCTTGCTTCGAAAGAATGAAAAGGCAAGTAGAGATCAATTGAGATACTCTCAAATCATTGGTTCACTCATGTATTTAGCTTGCGCTAAGAGGCATGATATCTCGTTTGCTTCATGCAAACTTAGCCGGTTTGTGGCCAACCCGAGAGATGATCATTGGCATGCTCTTGAGAGAGTAATGCGTTATCTAAAGGGAACCATGAGTTATGGAATTCATTATACTGGGTATCCAAGAGGACTTGAAGGGTATAGTGATTCCAATTTGATTTCAGATGCTAAAATGAAGACCACAAGTGGATATGTTTTCACTCTTGGTGGTGGCGCTGTTTCCTGGAAGTCTTGCAAGTAGACCATCTTGACGAGGTCAACTATGAAAGCAGAACTCACAACATTAGATACAGCTAATGTCGAAGCGGAATGGTTTCGTGAGCTCTTTATGGACTTGTCTATGGTTGAAAAACCAATATTGGCTATCCTTATGAACTGTGATAATCAAAGTGAAAAGTTCTAAGGATAATATGAAAAGTTCCAAACATATCAAGAGAAGATTGAAGTCTGTCTAGAAAACTAAAAAACTCCGGAGTAATAGTATTGGATTATGTCCAAAGTGCTAAGAATCTGGCAGATCCTTTCACAAAAGGACTATCAAGAAACATGATAGAACTTGCGTCGAGGGAGATGGGTTTGAGACCCACGTGAGTTGCCAAGGGGGTAACCCAACCTATGTGACCGGAAATCCCGTGAACTAGGACCTGGGAAAACAAACTGAAAAAACTGAGTTGAGAGAAAATCTATATGTACTCCCACTCCGCTGCAAATACAAAATACTCTCATAGTTATTGTAAGGTAGGTTTACGATGTCTTAATGTGTTCTGTGCGGCTCTTGATGAGCGAAGACGCTGTCCTACAGGAATTTTTTTAAAGAACACACCTATATGAGTGACACTGTTGGTCACAATGTGGGAGATTTGGGTGAATCTCTAGTAAGCTCATGAATGGCCGAGAAGTATGACTCATAAGCTCCATCCGAGGGGAAGGCTATGGTAGTCTAGTACCGTGCCAACATTGAGTGAAACTTACTACACAAAGGCTGACAATTCAAGGCATAGTCCTTGTTCAGTTGTAGTCAAGCTTATCTCCTTGCCTAGGTGGAAGTTCAACTTAACAGTCTCCACTGAAGTGCATGTATATTAAACAGTAAATGGAACTAATGTGTCATCTGATGTGCATTTGAGATATGGTGGGGGATTGTTGGATGTAGATGGGTTGCAGTCCAGTAAGGTAGCACATATAGCCTACAATTTCTGAAATCTCAAGACCCATCACGTTGGCAGCTTGGGAACAACCTTGAGGGACAAAGTTTAGTCCCACATTACTAATTGGGAGGGAGTTGAAGTGGTATATAAGGGCTGCTCCTCTAGTCCTTCCAAGTGAGTGGGAATAGAAGGAGCCCTCGCGCACTCCTCCTCCTCCTCCGCCCGCCTCGCCTCAAGGAAGCCTAAATTTTTCGCTTGGTGCACCAACTGAATTGGTTACATGTCGACCTGCATGTGCATGCTTGCGCTTTCTGCGCGTGGCAACACAGCCGGATACCAGGAGACATAAAAAATCTGGAAATATACATAAAAATCTCTAGTCTACCTCTCTCACGAAGAAGTTTCTTTTGATGTGCTACTTTCTAGTCTTCCCCATCCCGACCACTACGTGCACAGCCGTCCAGGAGAGCAGGTCTTCGAAACCCCGTATGTCGAGATCCTGCACCGGGAGACGGGCGATAAGGTTTTTGAGGAGCGTCTCGGTGCGACTGCTTGCAGCTGTTCGCGTTCTTCTTCGCCGGTTCGACTGCTTTCTCGATGAATCCGACTACACCATGGGTGACATCAACGATTCTCATGGTGGTGGTGCTGCGACCTTTCCGGTCGCGATGTACGTGCTTTTTCTCTCCCACCTTGCACTGCTACTTGTTCCATGTTCAGATCCGACATATGTGCTTAGAGCATCTCCAACAGACGCTGAAACAGGCGCGCGCGGCAAAAAAACCGCCTGTTTGGCGCGCGCGGGCGCCCGCGCGAAGCCCCAGCAGACGCGGGAAAAGGGCGCGCGCGGTAAAAAATTTGCCGCGCCCGCGCGTTTGCGCCATCTCACGCGGGAAAGTTGCCGCGCGCGCTATAAACGCGACAGGCGCGAACGCGCCAACTGCCTGAAACTTCTGCGTGTCGCTCCGCCTCGTTCTCTCTCCCCTAGCGCTCTGCCTCCGCGCCGACGGTCCGCCTCCGCCTCCGGCCACCGCGGCGTCCGCGCGCGGCCGAGCGGCCGCTTCGACGCGGAGATCCGCTCCGCGAGGAGAGGATCCGAATCGGAACCTTCGACACCGCACATGAGGCGGCGCGAGCCTACGACGCCGTCGCGTGGCGCCTCGGCCGTCCCCGCCGGCACATGAACTTCGACGACGTTTGGACGCGCGAGCAGGCGGAGATGCTCGCGCCGCCATCGCCGATCGTCACGACCGAGCAGCGTCTGTGCGTGGCGGAGCAGGACGAGCGCGTGCGCCTCGAGTGGGCGCGCGCGTTCCCGGAGGACGTCGCCGCCACGGAGGCATTTTACGCGCAGAAGAAGGAGGCCAAGGCGAAGGCGGCGAAGAAGAAGAAGGCCGACCGCGACAGGCGCCGCGCTGAGTCGGCGGCAAGGAAGGCGGAGAGGGCGGAGAATACGGCGCGGAGGGCGAAGAGGGCGGAGAAGAAGAAGAGAGGCGCCAGACCGTCGACGAACATGCCGACCTCCTCCTCCTCCTTTGAGTGGACGACCACTCCGGTGTCCGACACGACTCCGACTAGCGGATCGTCGGACTTCGATTGGGAGGACTGCGAGTAGTTTAGTTTAGTTTAGTTTAAATAAAATGTCGGTATTTGTCGAACTTTTAATATATTTCGTAATTTCAGTTAAATTTTCGTAATTTTATTTGTTTGTTTGATCCGTTTCAAACGATATACAAAAAACTAGCCGTTCGCGTGGTGGCGCGCGCTGTATTTTAGAGCGTCCGAAGGAGGCCCAATTTTACCGCCCGCGCAGGCGCTGCATTTTTGCGCGTCCGGCGGGGCAAAGTGCGGCAAAGCGCGCCGCAAACGTTTACAGCGCGTCGGAAGGGAGGTATAGCGCGTCAAAATTTACAGCGTCTGTTGGAGATGCTCTTAGTGTGATATGTGTGGTTAAATATGCTAGTGCATCTGTAATGTTATTTTCGGTAATTAATCTCATTCGAAAATTTCCTAATACTCTAACACTTTGTTGCCGGAAATCTCATGACTCAAAAAAGGGCACGTGAGATTGTAGAGGCAGCAAATCGAAGGAAATACAATTCGTTGGCAAAATCCCTGTGTGCCGTTAATCCTGATACAGCAATGATGGGGTGTCTACATACTGGATTTTATTACTGGGATCGCTCTGACCGTGTGCATAACTACGATGAGGTTGAAGCTGATGCAAAGGGAAAGAGAAAGTAATTCCACAGCTGCTCACCCGAAACCTGAACTACTTCGATCTTTGGATCCGGAACAATAGTACTAGCATTACAGGGTCTAGAAGGGAGGGTTCAACTGGAATGACAGCTCATGCTTGTTTTATTTGACCATCATGAACGAAATCCGTCAAAGTCTACTCTACGTTATTTCTTCATAATCTTCTTTATCATCGGCATTAATTTGGGCATCAAAACCGACTCTAGCACATGGCTCAGCTGTTCTGATTGGTTGAGAGAACCCGTGCCCCTCTTTCTTATCGTAGACCCTCTCTCTTAGAGCATGTCTAACAGCCCCATATAACCCGTCCACCCCGTAAAATTCCGGCAGGATACGGTGCAGACGCGATATGGGCCGTCTAGCAGGCCCCGTATTCGGGCCGGCCCGTTTCGGCAGAATACGGGGCCCAAGAAATCGGCCCCGTCGCTCCCTACTTATACTGGGCGCAGGTGCGAGTGAGGGGTTAACCCCTCACTCGCAACCCTAGCTCCGCCGTGCGCCGCCGCCTCCGTAGTTAGCTCCGGCGAGCAATTCCTCACTCCCCCGCGCCGCATTCCACCCCAGCTCCTGCATGGACGCCCGCCGCCGCAGTACTGCCTCGCCGGCGAGCGGATCGAAGCGAACCCGCTCGCCGGACACCGTTAAGGAGGCGTGGCGGCTCAAGTGCAAGAGATCCGCCGCCGGGAGCCGCCGTACCGGCACGCTGTACGTGCCGGATTCACTCCGGGAGTTCGCCGCGGATGGGCGGTGGTACCGACAAGACCCGCCGCTCAAGCCGATGAGCGGCGGAGCCTTCGAGAAGTGGCTCGCCGAGTGGCAGCGCGACCGCGCGTCCAAGGCGGCATGGGCGGCTACCACCGCAGCGCACCGGCCGGCGGAGGAAGCGGAGGCGGCGAGGAGCGAAGAGGAGGCGGCGAGAGGAGGAGGCGGCCTTCCGGCGTGCGGTGGCCGAATCCGAGAAGGATGCCGCCGAGAAAGCTCGGGCGGAGGCGGAGAGGAGGCGGCGGCCATCGCCGCCGTCCGGAGTTCGAGGCGCGGGAGGCGCAGGAGGAGGCGGCCTCCATCGCGTTCATCCCCTTCGTCATCCTTGACGAGTAGATGTAGGATAGATGTAGTATGATCGCAATGTATGTATGATCCGTAGTATGATCAATGAAGATGAACTTTCCATTGTTTTTATTTTTGAAAATACGGGGCGAAATACGGGGTAGATGGAATGGCTCTTCCGTTAGCAATTTTTCGATACGGGGCGAAATGCGAGCTTTATACGGGGCAGCGAAATACGGAACCTGTTAGACATGCTATCTTCTCCCTCCGCTGCCCGGTGAAGTGTGTGGCCATGGACGTGGAGGAGTTCGTCGATGCCGACGCTCCGGACGTGGTGGCGGAGATGGGGCATACGCCGGCGCACGCGTGGACGGTTCCTCCCCGCCCCACCCCATCCCAGCGGAGGCGACGCTTGCCCCGGCCAAACTCACGGCGGTGCGGAGGTCCCGCTCGAGGTGCTCGTCTAGGCGGTGCTCCTCGTCGGCCGCCGAACGCACTGGACAGCCATCAGCGGAGGAATCCCTCGACTCCGACGCTCCGGACGCGGTGGAGGCGATGGCTCATACGCCGCCGCACGCGTGGAAGGTCCCGCCCACGAGGAGGCGGCGCTTGCCCCGGCCACACTCGCGGCGGTGCGGACGTCCAGCTCGATGCGCTCGTCCGGGCGGCGCTCCACACGGCCACACATTGCTGTGTTCTTTTTTGTTAGAAACTGACAGATTTGCCGTAAGCCAAAAACTAACACACGGCAAATTGGCCCACTAGGTTACTTGACGCCGTGAGCCTATGGTAGTTAGCCGTAAGCAATTTGGATGATTTAATTGTCAGGATTTACAGTATAAATTTGACGTGTGTTTGCCTACGGCAAACGAATTGCTGTGTTTTACAGCCTTTGCTGTAGGTCTCTGGCCTACGTTAAATTACTTGACTTCTGTAGTGTCCGATGGGGATCCCAAAATTTCTAGAAACTGGCAGCATAATAATGAAATTTTGAATAGTGTGGATGAATTGGAGGGGGTCTGGGATTGATTGATGAAATTATAAACATCAAACCACTCGGCACGGGATTCTGATTCATCCTGCAATTCGGTGTGATCTGGAAGGGGATAGAGGCCCAGCTTTTTTAAGAATCATAGTCAGAGGTGTGGGAACACTATCTTCATGCTCACAAAATTCCAACACAGCAAAAGCCATTTACCCAGCGAAGCAGAGAGAGATTGCTAGAGGAAAGAAATGGTGACTGAAGCGCACAACAGTGCTACTGAAAATGTCACACCGCTCTATTTTATTATATGTACATACATTCACCACTATGAATGTATGCACGCACACCCTACCGCTATGAGCACTTCTGAGAGACTGCGTCCAACAAACTTTATCCAACGGGTGTTAAGATTGACATAGTTACCACAAGCACTCGCTGTCGACGTGAACGTCGCCTCACACTGAAAATGTTCTGCTTTAATGAGACACCAACGAATCAAACGTAGGATTTGAACTCTGGTGGGCTGGGAGTGCCACACTAGTAGGAAAAGCCTCATCAGTGGCTCACGAAAATGAGATTCTGTGGCGCATGGGCGGTGCGCCACAGAAAGGTGCGCCACAGAAACATCGCCACAAAAATAAGGTTTCTATGGCGCATCTGACCGTGCGCCACAGAATTAAGGTTTCTGTGACACACTAGGTGTGGTGCGCCACAGAAATAAGTGGTTCTGTGGCGCATGTGATATAGTTGCGCCACAGAAACAGGCGCGCCACAGAATTATGTTTTGGTGCGCCACAGAACAATCTACAGGTATACTCGATTTTATGCTCCCTGGTGTATTATACATGTTTTATACTGGTTTTATACACCGTATACAGGTTATATACTGATATAATATAGACAGATATAATATGGACATATATAATCATCACATCATCACATTACTTAGAGCCCGATCGAGTTATACATATAGCTCCATACAACTCATAATTCATGCAAATTAATTAAGTTCATCATCTCTAGATACAAATGAAGTGACACCAGCTGCCGCCTACACTAGGATGAAATAGAGTACCGCCGCGACGATGGTGAGCAAGAGCGAGAGCACAAGGAAGGTCTTCATCTTGCTCTTGTTCGCTTGGTGCTTCCTCCACTTGGCAACCGCCTCGTGTCTAGTCGGGTACCCTTTGTAGCAGTTGCCGCTGAACTTGTGCACCTGTTTGTTGCACTCCACTCCTCGTACACTCCTGGAACCCGCCCCTCGAACATGACGTCGTACGTCATCTCTATGGACACAAGGCATATTAGTATATAACGCAATGAAAAGAGTTAGAGGGTTCACATGCATACATATTCACAAGAATTAAAGCAAGGAAATAATAATAAACCTAAAAAACATATAGCATCGGTATCACATAAGTAATATGGTTCAACGATAACGAGTACAATAGTAATTGAAGTCCAACAACGATGACCACCGTTTCGAGCAAATTAAGCAAGTTTAGTTTACAACACGGTACAAATTGTCCGTCGATTCAAAGTAATGCTAGGCACACCGGCCTCGGTCAACGAGACGTCTTCTTGAGCGGCTCCGGGAACGGCTTGAACAAGTCCTTCGTCGTCCACGTCCTTCCATCACCCTGCCTATGTAGGCGTTCTTCGATATCCCTCTTGGACAACCCTCTGAGTTGGTGTAAGAGCCCCGATGCGTTGGATACATCTTGTAAGATAATTTCCGAGAGCTTTACTTGGATGCGATGGAAGTCTTCTCTAAGATCATCATCATTGATTTGCCTCGACATTTTAATGGGGTCTCGCTTACTAGGTGGCAGAGACATCATCTATGCATCCTCGAAAAACCCTTTAAGGTGATGGAGGACATAGAAGGCCTCCTTAATACTGCCAGTTGGCTGCTTGATACAATGGAAGTCGATCACGTGCTTGAACCCGAGCTTTTTAGTGTACAGCCTGATATATTGCCCATTCTTGTCGAAGGTGCCTCCATTTTTGGAGTAGCCAAGGATAGCCTCATCGAGAACACCCCTTATTCTCTTGTAGTCTTTCTTCATCGTCGTACTCGACGAGTCGAAATACTGGGCTAGTGACCACTTCGGATCTAGGATGATGAGTGTGCAGTATTTGTCCCTGCTCAACACATGCAATTGAAATGGAATGTTAGAAATGATCGGCAATGGAAGAAATATATAAGAAAGCATAAGTTACGACGGCCGTGAGCGGATGTGTACTTACTCATGAAAGACAGGCAGAAGAATGGTGTTCCTCTCTTTGTACATGAGCATGAAGTTCTGGAGGTACCGCACCGCCTTGGTCCGTGTCCTTGGTACGTCATGGAGCTGGCTATCGCGCATGTAGTAGGGATCCGCTAACGCGATGTGGCGTGGTCTCTCTCTGTTGATCTTCATCTGAAGATTGATCGCGTATAGGCGGACCAAGTTATAGTCGATATAGTCGAGCCGTTTCGAGTGAAATAGATTGAAGACGTCCTCAAACGCTATGAAGAAGATATCCGCGGGGTCTTCATGGACGAAGTTCTGGTCGGACGGCACCTTGACCGAGAACACCGGGTAATTTGGATCCTTTTCTTTAAGAAGGACGCTCCACTACTAGGAAAAGGCTTATTGCCGGCGCACCAAAATTGCTTATTGCCGGCGCACTAGCGCCCGCCGTTGGGAACAGGTCGGTGATAATGGCTTACCGCCGGCGCACCTGCTGGTTCGCCGGCAGAAACTCGATTTATCCCCGGCGCACCTGCCTTGTTCGCCGGCGGTAAGTTATACCAGAAAACAAAAAAAATTTAAATCTAGATCTAGATCTAGATCTAGATCTCGTGAGCTGCGGTTGTGGTGCCGTTTTTGCATCATTCTAGTAGGCCGGGGTTGTTGTTCTTGTTGCTGCGCCGGTGTAGGAGGTGGAGGAGTGGGAGGCCGGAGGTGGAGGAGGCCGGAGGAGGTGGTGGTGGCCATGCGGAGGAGGCCGGAGGAGGTTGAGGCCGGTGGAGGAGGCCGGAGGAGGTGGACGACGCCGGAGAGGAGGTTGAGGCTGTTGGAGGTGGCCGGAGGAGGCCATGCGGAGGAGGCCATGAGGAGGAGGCCGGAGGAGGAGGCCGGAGGAGGAGGCCGGAGGAGGCCATGCGGAGGAGGCCGGAGGAGGCCATGCGGAGGAGGCCGAAGGAGGTCGACGGTGCAGCAGTTGGTGGAGTCCGTCGGAGGTGGGGGAGGAGGAAAAGAGAAGGAAGAGGGGAAAGTGATGAAAATGAAGGAGGTCGACGGTTTGCATTATATATAGGATATGTTACCGCCGGCGCGCCAAGTAGGGTGGTGCGCCGGGGGTATTTTTTTTTTTCACCCAAATCTTAAATCTAAAAAAGTCCTGTTTCTGTTTTCCAATTGACGAATCCATTTTTTCTCCAAACGGCCGTGGGCCGTTGAATTCGAATAGGAAATTTCGCGTAGATCGATTTTGATATAAAAAAGTTTTTCATCGGAGGTCGTATGCAACCAGAAATCCCGTTTTACCGAAAGATGACGCCATTTTGCATAATACATCGAAATTCAAAATTTCAAATTTTTACTAAAACTAGATCACATATTACATGGGCATTTCAAAGGATTTTATTTTTTGAATTTTCTATCATTTTCTATTATTTTTCGAAAACCGAAAAGGCGATTCCCGGGGGGGGGGGTGGAGAGAAAAATCTAGGCAACTTACCCCGGCGCACCTCTATGGTGGTGCGCTGGTGGTAAATTGTCTACCACCGGCGCACCACCATAGAGGTGCGCCGGGGGTAAGGTGCCCATATTTTCTGTTTCCGGCCAGAACTCTTCGAATTTTATTCCCGGCGCACTAAATTTTCTTGTGCGCCGGCAGTATAGGTTCTTCGCCGGCGCGGCCTTACATGGCTCGCCGGCGGTATTTTGCCACCGGCGCGCATCAATGATGCTGCGCCGGCACCCTTCCGTGCAGCTATAGCCCTTTTCCTAGTAGTGCTCTCTAGATAATTAATAGAGTGCTACAAAGGGAGCATTGGTCCACTTTCGAGGTGTTCCATGTCCGGAGGCAGTATCGGTTTACCAGCTTCATGACACCGGGGCAAGCCATCCGGTGTAGGTGGTACCATGTCGTCGGCCCGGATCCTCTTAGGAGCAGGCTGGCTCGAAGATGCGCCCTTCTTGGCTCCTCTCTTCCTTGCCTTCTTCACCTGACCTACTGGGGGTGCTGGTGGTGCCGATGGTTGTGCTTCGGGTGCTGCTGGGGTCGGTCTTTGGTGGTGCTTCTGAGGTTGCTGGGGTTGATTTGGTTGGCTCACCGATGATCGTCTTACGCAGCGTGTTAGGGCTGGAAACGGTAGTAGGCTTCACTTGAGCTGGATTGCCAGCCTCCGGAGGAGTGTCTTGAGAAAAACCCGTGAAGACCAGGCGCTGCTTCGTGACTGTAGTAGGACGACCAAGATGATCGCCGTGAGTGCGGAAGGCTTGTTCATCCATAGGAGGCATGTACATATCTTGGCTGCAGGCTCCAGTGTTGATGTAGGCATCGATGTCATCATCATCATCTACATCGTTGCCATCAAGTGGCGCCATGTCCTGGACCTTAGGTGGTGGCGGTTGCGATGTCGCCGCTTGGCGTACGTTGCGTCTGGTCGACGGTCGTTGCGGTAGCGCTCCCAACAACTGTTTGTGGCGTGTGGTGGTGGCGGCGATCGTCGGTTCCTTCCGGGTGGCGGCGGCGACCGCCGGTTCCTTCAGGGTAGTGGGGGCGGCGACCGCCGTTTCCTTAAGGGTGTCGTCGGTGCTGGCGATCTTGGGCCGGATGATAGGGGAGGTGGCGCTGGTGCTTTTCTTAGCACTCGGAAGACTCCCAGACGAATCTGGTTCTTCGGCCATTTCATAAGCCATGAGGTGCAATCCCCAAGGGATAAAACGTCGCCCTCGTCTGTGCCCGGAGGTTGAAAGGGGTGATGGCGTAGCGGAACTCAGGCACTACCATTACCAACTTGACCTTCACCATGTTTTCCGCCAATACATTGCCGTGCATAACGCGGGAAGCCATGACGATGCCGCTAGCAACTTCCACCAACTTGTCGTCGGGCTCCACCGTTTGCAGAAGTATGCACTGTTCATCCTGAGTCAGGGGCGCCATGTTGGGCATCGTGAGATGGCAGTCACGAAAGGCATATATAGTTAAAGAAGATGACGCGAAGGAGTAACTAATGAGTTTACCTTCTGGATAGCATCGATCTCGGCTACTGTCGATACAAGGGTGGCGGTTGAGGGCGTCGATGCGACCAGTTGGAGCTGCGGCGGCGGTTGAAGCTACGGCGTCGGGTGGAGCGGCGGCGTCAGGTGGAGCCCCGACGCCGGCGTCGGGTGGAGCGGCAGCGTCGGCGACACGTGGAAGCTTGAGTTGCTGCCGCTGATGCTGGGCACATGTATCGGCCCCACTTGACCTCCCGCATTCCAAGCAGCTAACCCCTCCATCAACCCAGGGGGGGATGATCTGCCGGATCTTCTCGTCCAATAACTTGTTCATCATCTCCATGTTCTCCACATGCTTTTCGGCTACCAGCTTCTCTAGTGACTCCACCTTCTTCTTCAGCTCCTGAAACTGCTGTTGTGAGTGGGGAAGAAAGGGTCGATCGAGTTATTTCACCAAGTGTCTAAACTCTGTGGCGCACCCCTCTACGTGCGCCACAGAATTAAGCATTCTGTGGCGCATCGGCTCTGACATGCGCCACATAATTCCTTAATTCTGTGGCGCACCTAAAGGGGTGTGCGCTAGACACTTAGCAAAACAAAAAGGGTTACTGCTGTGTCCTGACAGATACTTAGCACTAGCCTAGTGGTTAAGGCCAATGTTAGCCCATTAGTAGCCAGGTTCGAACCCTGGCTGCGACACAATTTTTCTTCCTTTTTTCATATTTTAGTTACATTTCAATAAATAACACAACATTATTTAGTAATTAGTAGGGAATTATAAATTACTTGTCTCATACAAACATATTCTTATTTCTCTCTCACACACATTAATATACTTGTCTAACACACACTCACACACATGTGATAGACCAAAAAAAGATCTTCTTTGTCCCGGCTTCGAGGTCTAGCGTCTCTTCGCAATCTTCTTGCCCTTTCGGTTGTTGGCGGTTGAATACTTTATGCCGACCACCTTGAGATTTCTTCGCGTGAACGGACAACCTTTAGAGGGTAGGGAGGTCTTCCTTCTTACTTTACTAGCAGTAGGCATGTCGAAGTGCTTATCGAATTCCTCCTCGATCTTTGGGTCACCGTTCTTGTCCAAGTCTTCCTCGTTGGCATCTCCTTGCATTCCTATGATGCTCCTCTTGCCCCTCCTCACGACAACACGGCTAGGCCTCGACGGATCGGTGATGAAGAAGCATTGGTCAACTTGGCTACCGAGTACCCATGGCTCATTTTTCGCAGATGCATTCTTCAATTTTGCATCGGGTATAACCATGGTTGTAAAATATCGGTCTTCTTTTTTGACCTTGTTGGCCCATCTCACACGAAACATTGGCACCTTCTCTCCACAGTAATTGAGCTCCCATATCTCCTCGATCCTTCCAAAAAATCTTTCCTTGACATTAGTCTCGTCATCGGCGTATGACAGCATAGTTACTCCTGAGTTTTGATTTTCACTATTTTTGTCCTTTTCCTCGGTGTAGAATCTGTAACCGTTGATGTCGTACCCCTGATAGGTCCTTACGTTATGCCGGGGCCCCGTGATAAGGTGTATATGAGTTTTTCATCTTCGGTAGAAGGCCTTTTTCTCTGTGCTTCAACCAGTTGAGTTTGCTTGAACCAACGCGTGAAGCTGGAGTTGTGCTCTTTGGTTACGTCTCCCATCTTCCTCTGCCGGCCCATATCGATGTAATTCTGCTCGATCATGCTTTTGTGCTCTTGCACGAAAGGTTTGATCAGTTTTAAGTGTTGTAGCACGACCCGGTGAGCCCTGTCAGAGTCGTCGCGTCGATTGGCAATGCCAACATGGACTGAGCGGTACCCTCGCGGTGACCGACTCCAGCGAGCCTACCGAGGTGCATCCTGGGGGGTAGACCAACATGATCCTCGTCGTCCTCGGTGCTTAGATAATTCTGGCAGAAGGAGATGCACTCGTAGGTTAGAAACCCCTTGGCCATTCTTGCGTCTGGACGAGCCCTATTGCGAATGCATCCTTTCATGACACCGTTCTGCCTTTTGAAAGGCATCATGTTGTGGAGGAACGTCGGGCTGAGCTGCTTGATGTCTTCAACGACATGGAGAAGGAGATTGTCGCGACCCCGGAGGTCAGGGTTAGACAAACCCAGATATCACATCTGGCATAAGCCTAACCTAGATCTCTAGGGCCTACAGGGTGAGAATTGGTAACACAACAGTGACTCTACAACTCAAAGAAGTAATACAAGCTCATAGCTGAGCGAAGAACCATAGTATTACAAGCAGAGGTCACTGACCTGACATTTCATCAATCAACGGAAGTGAAGTTATGCTATTCTAAATAGCAAGATAGCAAAAGGCCTAAGAGGCCAGGAGCATAACGACGACGTCCCAGCCCATACATTCCAGGCTGCCACCTGGGAATCCCAAGCTACTCGTCGATATCGACCTAGAAACCTTCATTTGTTGGAGCGACTTCGTCTGAAACAAAGCATGCAAAGCTGAGTACAGGGACTCAGCAAGACTTAGTACAACCTTTTAGCAAAGCTGGTATGTGAGGCTTTATGTGGAGCTTATTTTGCGGAAAGCCAGTTTTCCTTTGTAAACAAGAGGGAGCAGAAGCTCGTCTATTCAGATCATTTTAAAAGGGGATAAGAGAGAGATATCAACTCTAGCTCTAAGATCATCATGTTGAATCCACCGAATCTTCATCATCACCTGAACCTATCACCTAGGATCACCCCTCGACACCCTGAGAAGGGATCCTTATCACACATTGACATCAAGTTTTACGATTACGTTCAAGTTGTCTATGATCACAGAATCCATCACCAAGTCATCCGTAACCGTGGGCACGGCTTTTCGAAAAGATTTACCCTGTAGGGGTGTACAACTTTACCCACACGCGCCGACCGACTCTTAGCGCCGTCATGTACACGCTTCCTTGGCGTGCCGACAGAGGGTGGTCGACCAAAACCTTTCCCTTACTTCGCCTATCCCATGAGTCAAACTAACGGGGAGCTCCGTCATCGTAGGTAGCCATTCTCCGAGGCGGTCCCGGTCATTGTGCGCAGGGGATCTAGTTCAATGCCTCCAGCATCCTTCACCCCGGCCACGCCCTGTATGATGCACTTTGAAAACCTTTTCCATCTTCCCCCCATGCGTATGGCAAATGGAACTCGCAAACTAATTGACTCATGGGTAAGCTAGGTAAGTTCGGACCAAGGGGTTCCCATGGGCCCCGTGTGGTTGTACGCTCAGTCTTGGTTCCGAAGGCGAGAACTCAGGTCCTAGTATCGGCGAGAACGAGTCAAATCACCACATCCCCATGTGGCGGCCCATCCAAGCCTTTAGCATGTTTATTAACATCATCAACGATCTTACCACGTCATCTCGTCAAACTAGGTTCATTCGTAGTTCGATTCATCAACCGTATGGATCGGACTTCAACAACTAAGCATGGCTAAGCATAACACATATACGGCTCTAGCGATGCGAACAAGCTCGGACCTAGTTTTGTCTGGGAGCGGTGGATCGAGTAACTCCGGGCTACAAGGATGAAATTATGCACACATAGGATATCTACAACTGCCGATAAAACATATTTGAAGCGGATGCAATATGTAAGAACCAGAAGTAAAGCATTTCGAAACCATATATGAACCAGGTTAGGGCTTGCCTTTGTCCCTGACAAACCAATGTGGATCTTCGATGATCCCATGCTTTACTTGTTCGTCAGTGGACAAGTATTGAGTTGCGTCTTTGTCGGTCTTCATCTTCTCGGGCACTTGCTCGTGGAGCTAATGAGCTCGTCGGCGAGGCAAGGGGAGGCCTGTGGCGTCGGCGTGGAGCCGATTTCCGGCGACCGGACGCGGAGAAGAAGGCCGCAGCGGGGTCGATTGGGGCCTTCCCGGGCCAATTCCTTCGGCGAGGAGGGTCCTGGAGGCGAGGCACATCTCGAGGGAGGGTCGGCGAAGCTCGGGGGTGGCCGTAGCGGCGGGGGACGGTGATGGCCGGCGGGTACTGTGAGCCCGAGTTAGGGTTTCCTCACGGGAGCGCGCGAGAGGGGAAAATGGGGGTTGGCTAGGGTTCAGGCGACGGCGGGGAGGCTTTATAGCCGTCGGGGGCGGCGGCGTTCATCTTGACGGCGAGGCGGTGGATCGGGCGGCCTGCCTGCTGCCAGGCAGCTGCTTCCAGGAAGAAGAAAAGGGAAAGAAATGGCACTTTTGCAGATACCCCCCTGGAGGTGGGGTTGGGCTGTATTAGGTTTCTGTGGGCTTGCTGTCTGGGCCGAAACTGGGCCACGCAGGGAGAGGAGGGGAGACAGGAAAGTTGGGCTGCGGCCCAGGGGAGAGAGAGGGCTCTTCTCCCTTTTCCCAAAACCTGTTTTTGGTTTTGATTTTCAAATTCTTGTGCATTTTGAAATCTGTTTGAAGATTCAAACTTCTTTAAAATTTGGAAACTATCCATGGCCTTCAAAATATACTTATGGCCATGTATTTTGTTTGAAAACTTTTGGAAATACTTTGGAGAATTTGAATTTGAGAGAGATTCAAACCAACATTAGGATTTTCAAAATCATTTCCTTATGCAATTTTCTTAGGAAAAATAATCATGATGCTCATGATGCACAATCAAACCCTAATTAGGTTTAGCTAAAAGAGGGGTGTTACAGATCTATCCCCCTTAAAAGAATCTCGTCCCGAGATTCCAAGGTAGAAATAGAGAAGGTAACAAGGGCTACACCGGTCTTCAACGATATTGTCGATACCACGACAATCTTCCTTCTTGAAGAGGTTGATGCACAACATCAGGAAGAAGTTGGTCCATAACACCATGAAGAGATCTTCATTTGGCTTTCTTCACCCTAAAGGAAAGAGGGAACGACACTGGACTGCGGATCTTCATGAAGATCGAGTATCTCATGGTCAACTCATGGAAGGAGTGATTAGAAACAACTCTTGAGCTGACAAACATGAAACACGTCAAGGTAACGGAGAAGACGGAAGAAGTTTCAAATTTTGGTAGTCAATTGCTTCACGCTTGACAAGATTACGAAGGGACAAGGTAGTGAGGAGTTAAACTGCCTTTGATACCATAACGAGGCACTCTTAGAGAGGGTGACTCGTAGAAGCACGGATGATTATACAACGAGAGCGGCTTTGGATTTCAAAATCATAGTCACTCTTCTGGAAGGATGCATGAAACAATTGTTGCCTACTAAAAAGGCCGGGGACCTAGATGGCTGACAAATTCACACAACGTGTGAACTGATTAGGACTTCGGGTAACCAAAGGAAGGTGAGGAGCACTAGCTAGTGGAGTGACAAGGATCGGCGGGGATTGAAATTTCTCCGAACGAAGTTGTTGTCACTGGAGAAATGATTTTGAGGAATTGATGAGAGACATTTAGCAACTTTGCTTCTAATGTTCTCCTTGATGTTCTAGACACCAATATCAGGCTTCGGAATAGCCTTCAATGGGTCATCAAGTGAACGTCGGACTTCGGAATTGAAAAGACATCACAAGGGCAACTCCTAGAATAAGTCGCACAAGATCCTTATGGAGAGTGGTTATTCTTTTTGTTTCAAGAGATTATGGCCTTAAATCTTCCGACTAACTGTGTTAACCACGAAATCAATCCTCCCGGATTTATAAAGAGACCTATGTCCTGAATCCTTGAGAATTACTAACCATCATTGCCGCTTGAGATTCATCTTAGGTTAGGTGTAAAAATATTTCAGACTCAGAATGTATGATAGAAATTTTTGCAATAGTTAACACCAAGGTAAAGTCGCTAGATTCTCAAGTTATAGACTACAATGTCAAGCTCCAAAACATTGAGCTAGATTGTGTAATCCATGTGATTGCGACTGTCAAAGACAATTGAGATATTGAAGCTATTAAGCTTCTTCTCTTTCTTGAACAAACCAGTCAGTGGCATAGTGTGCATAGATGAACGTTTCACGGGATGGAGGTAACAACCAACCATCTCAAGAATACTTTGCACATGCATGACTAACTTACGATGATTCCCGAGGGAAATAAACCGAACTCTGCTCGGATCCACGGCAACATCTTTCAGCAAATGCACGTGAACCATAGAAGATCACTTCCAACATCCAGAACACATACTTCGTGATAAACACAAAGATGGTTCTTAAAAGTTTCCAACATTAGTGCCAACTGTTCATTATGAACCTCTTTAGACATGGAGAAAAATAAGAATGTCGTCGATGGGCTCAACAACAAACTTATCAAGATACTCCAATGAGATGGTCTCATATGTTGAATGAACGAGGCAAAAGGATTGGTCAGACCAAAAGGGCATGAACATGTACTCAAGAGAAAACACCACGAGTATAAACACCATCAAGATAATCCTCAGAACTGAGTTTGATTTGACGATAGCCCAAGCTCAAATCAAATATGGGGAAGATAGCATATCCACAAAGGAGATACTTCCTAACTTCAATACGAACGAAACTAGACATCCCTTTAAGAATGAACAAGTCTGATAGAGCTTTTGTCTTACAACTCTCCAAGTTGTTGTTTAAGCTCAACCAACTAGTCCAGGATATCCAGTACGGTTTCTTGGAGAAGTAGTGATTGAGAGAACCAATGTACCCACGAACCGGACAACGCGGTCATGTGAAAACATGGCGATACTTCTAGAAAGACATCTAGAATATCAGGTACCACCGATATATCACTAAGTTCGAGAGAGAAGCTTTGCTTTACAAAGCAACTGAGGTGGTCTTGAGAGATTCGGCGTGAACCTAGCTCTTTGACCAAAGAAGGTGCACATGAACAACGGACTTGGGAGCACAGTCAAACTTCGCTTAGTGATTGGTTAAAAATCATGCTAAGAATGACAAAAATGTCCTTAGTCTTCAAAGCAATGAGAATTTCTAAGAATCTCGGATGGACACATCAATACATACACCCCAACATTCCCAAGCACGAACAGCTCGGAGGAAGGGTGAGTATAGATAAAAGCATCACTTCATCAATAAGCCGATGAGACTTAGCACGACCTATAGATATAAAAGAGTGTGATACTCTAAGGTAGAACATAACATAAGCTACATAAGCCTTTTAATCTACGGATTACAACACTTTGACCAAGTCCTAGATATGGACGAGGTACTAGAGTTTGTTTCTCCTGACATCTCGGAGTGAAATGTCTTGGAAGACCACAGGTGTAACATGCACTAGAAAATTCCAATGCATAATTACCACTTGGCTGCTAACTAGCAGACAAAGGTCAGAAAGCAACTAAGAGGAGGGACATGAACATGATCGGAAATCCTGAGATGTAGATGCACAAGATAGCACTCTTGCGAAACTCATGCTAAAAAGAGAGGTGTGGCAGAGTTAAGGACATAGATGTGAGACTCACAAAGAGCACTATTGTCGTGATCCATTTGGTTCCATGAAAGAACCTCTGCCATAGCAAATGGTAGGAAAGATCTTTTGTTGCAGCAATTCAATCACGACTACAACCAAAGACTTGAGGTATATGTGGATTTGAAGTTAGACATCCTGATGTATGGTTTGACCATGGACAACAGGGGTCAATGGAATGGATCTTGGGTTAAAGGCCAGCATCATGCACTGCGATTCACACTGAGAGAACTCAGCACAATCCGGGACCTTCGGTTCAAGTCCAAGGGTTAAAATACAGAGAAAAGAGTAACTACTATCTGAGTAACATAAAGGACACTACATGTCGTTGCCTAATCGACGGTACCTCGGAGGAGGGATCCTCACGAGGGGGAGGAGAAGTAGGGGCCATAGGGCGGAGTGCACACGGGACGGTGGTACGCGAGTTACCCAGCTTCGGAACACCTGCACGATGACAGGGCCTACTGCTGCTTGTCTGGAATTATCTGGGCGCTTTCGCGTTGTTACAATGAGTTGTGGTTGTCCCTCTAGGGTTCCCGGGATCCGGCTTATAAAGGCGCACGGATCTAGGGTTTACATGGAGAGTCCTAGCCGGATTACAGATAGCCTAGCTACGGTACAATATCTTGCCGTGCACGTCACGGATCCGCCTTCCATATACGTCGTACTGGATCCGGGTCCTCATGGGCCTCCCTGGATCCGGGTCACTCCTAGGTCGGTACGGATCCGGCTGGCTGATCCTGGGCTGGACTTCTTCCTGCATGATCAACAGCAACTGGGCCGCCCGATGGGCCACATGCCTCATCACCGTCCGTGGGCCACCCGGGCTTGCCGGATCTAGGCACTGTCGATGGTACACCCATGAAGTATACCCACAACAGTAGCCCCCAGAGTTCTCCGAGTTTCCCCTGCAGTTTCCGCCATGCTTGTACCTTAGGTTTCCGGCATCGTTGGTAATGCGGAGAAACTTGAAGAGCTCCAACTTTGCATTTTCTTCTTTTTCCAACTTACAGCCGGAAAATGCTCTCATCCTGCGGGACTTCATCCATCGACATTCCAAAGAACATTTCCGGGTTACTCCCTGCTCACGAACGAGAGCCATCTTATCCTCGCGCCAGTACCCGGAATCTTAAAAGACTCAAACGGTTCCGCCAATTCTGGCGCCATTTCCGCGCGATTTGTGCGGTAACTTATCTCTAGCCATTTTTACCGCTAGGGTTTGGGACACGTGTCACGCATCCAACGGCGCGACGCTTGCGTTCCGACCACAGGATGCGGAACACGAATCTTATCCCCTCAGCCTATAAATATCAGCCGTCGACCCCTTTACCCCATTCACCCCCCTATTCATCTCTCTGCCGAGCGCCGCCCGTGAGCTCCTCCTCCGCCGTGCCGGAACCTGCCGGAAAAGTCGCCGGAGCATCGCCGGATCGAGCCCTCCGCCGCAGTGTTCTTCGTGTTCTCAACTCCGGCGAGCCACCGCGCGGAAAACTCGTCGCCGGCAACTCCGACCACCGCACGCTCCATTACGGTAAGTCCTCGAGCTCAAACTTCGCGCCGTAGTTGGTAGGGATGAACTTTGGGGAAGACAAAGTGGGATCCGACTAAAGAAAGTTTCCGCCAACCTTTTTCTTCAGATGTCTTCGACGACTCCGCCTCCGAGCTCGGAACCGATCATGGCGACGCCAATCTCCTCCGCCCCTCCTCCCTTTGTCCCCATCGAGGCTGGACCCTTCAAAGGATTCCGGCAAGGAGGCCGAGGGGACCTCCGCGCACCCGGAGAAAACCTCTGGGGCGGGCCAGTCGGAGCAGCAAACAGAAGAAGCTGCCAAGAAGTCAAAAGCTCGGAAGCGCGATTCCGAAGCTAAGGGGAAGTGGTGGCCCTGCACCACCACCGAGATGGAATTAAAGAACCTCGAGGCGGAGGGTTTCCTGCAACCCGGAAGCTGGAGGTCAGTTCCAAACGAACCAGCTCCGGCTCCCAAGGATGACGAAATGGTGCTAACGAAGGCACTGGTGGAGCGCGGATTTTCATTTCCGCCTTCAGACTTCTTCCGCGAGATTCTGAAGACGTATGGGCTCCAACCCCATAACATATCTCCGAACAGCGTGCTCGCCATCAGCAACCACGTCGCTCTCTGCGAAGGCCACCTCCGGGTAACTCCAGAGCTTCCTCTGTTCCAATACTACTTTTCTGTGAAGAAGGAAAAGATCCGCCAAACTTCCGAGTTGGCAACTTGCGGATCCATCACTTTCATCCTCCGCCCGGGTCGTGTCTACCCCCACACCGACCGCCATGAATCCGCGAGGTATTGGTCCGGGGGTTTCTTCTACTTGAAGGACGTCTCGGATCCCGCGAGCGAGAAGAAGCTGCCACCTTTCAAGAATTGCCCCGCCAACGAGCTTCCATCATGGACGCATTGCCCTCACTTCTCCGACTCGCCCCAGCTGACTCGCGCTGTTAGGCGGATCTGCAAGCTTACGGAGGAGGGGCTGACGGGGAAAGATCTAACTCTTTCCTGGTTCATGAAGCGGATCCAGCCGGCCGCAACACGGGGACCACCCGATGTTTGAATACACAGGGCGTGACGACAAGATGCGCGTCACAAAAGATAATCTGTCCGCCGACGCTATTGACAAGAGGATCCGGCTCCTCCTCAAAATCCCACGTGAACTCCATGTTAACGTATGCAACAAAGACATCCACACAGGGGGATCCGGAACCGCGGTACGCCGTCTTGACTTTGGTTTATTGTTTTTCTTCAAAACTTTTGGCTAAGTGTAACTTTGAACCAGCTCGAGGCGTTAGAGGAAAATCAACTCGGAACTCTCCTCCGAGTCCCATCCACCGGCCACGCGGATCCGGAGGCCACGTCAGAGGCGGAAGCTCCTGAAGCTCCACGTCCCGCGAAAAGGAAGAAGCCAGCCCCTTCCAGCCCTTACGCGAAACGCCCCCGCGAAACACTCAGCATCGCGGCTACCCGGAAAGCTGAGGCGGAAAAGAAGCGCCTCGCGCTAATTAATACCAGCAACAAAGGGCAGCCTGACATCCAGCACTTTTTCAAGCCTTCCGGGTAAGCGTCTTCTTCCGAGACCCAAATTCTGGTTTAACACTTGCTCTTATATTTGTATGCCTTTCCTGAAGTTCCGGAAGCCAGCCTCCCAAGGCCCCAAGGGTCGCCAAGAAGAAAGCCAAACCATCTCCGGCTTCCTTCCCTATCACTCCTGAGGTGGAAGTTCCGCCTAAGGCTTCATCTGCCAGCAAGCCAAATCCGAAGGACATCATTGACCTTGATGACCTTCCGGAAGGCCCTGCCCACCATGGCGACTCCGCCCAGGGGACCTCCTCACCCATGCCTCCACCAGATCAACCAAGTTCCGCTTTCGCGGGACCTACTGATGAGGAGCAAGAGCAAAAGGCCAAGCTCCTCCAAGTTACCAATGCGACCCGCGTCAGCCTCGAGCCAACTTCATCCCTCCAAAAACTTACCCTCGCAGAGCGTCACGCGGAAGTTTCCGCCATGCTGAACAAGGTATGGGGGAAGCCGGAGGAGGAAGTGGGTTATCTCGCGGAACTGGAGGACAGCCTGAAGGAATTTTTCGCCAAGCACAAAGAAGTACGGCAGGTAATACTAGCCCCCAAGCATTGGGTGATATAGTTCCGTGTAACATGTATTAGCCGATGCTTTCTCAAAATGTACTGTTAGGCGGAAATCTTTGCCAGCCCCCCAGATTTTAATATCCGACTCTCTCTGCTGCTTCTCAGTCCACGCGGAAACTGCACGAAGATTTGCGCATTCACGTGCTGGAGCAAATCAAGGAGATCGAGGGACTGCGCGAACACGCGGAAAATAGCCGAAAGGCTATCCAGCTGCTTGAGACCCGACTTCAAGGTACGAGATCCGGATCTTCACTTTTTGTTTTGCGTCGACGGTTGTTCATGGTGCATAACATGTTCAATTGTCGCTTCGAAGAAAGCGCCAAGCATTCCTCGCTTGATGAACTATCCGCCAAGGTCAAGGTGCTTGAGGCGGAGAACGAATCCCTCCAAAACTTTATGAAAGAATCTTCAAGCAAAGAGACTGAGGCGAGGAAGGAGCTCTCCGACAAGCATGCCCGTGAGAAGGCGGAACTGATCGACCAGCTGGAGAAAAGCCAAGGCCGCGCGCTCTCCCTGATTGTCAAGAACAAAGCCCTGGAAGCGGAGGCGGAAGCCATTGACAAGCTTATCTTCCGTAAGCATTTTTCCGCGTCGTTGCTCCGACCACCTTGCATGTTTTCTCTGACGGAACTGAACCTATTTCTTTCACAGCAAGCCTTGGCTTTGAGTGGACAAAGGACTCAAACCTGACGAGGACGGAGGCGTACGATGAAGCGCGGATCTCAATCGATGCGCTGTTTGGAGCTTGTCGCGGGATTGCCACGGCTCTGCGGCTAAAGAAGGCCAAAACCACAGTCGTCGACACGATGACCAAACTTATGCGACAGGTGCCGGAGTTCATGAAGGACTGGCAGAAGTCTTCAGCGCGCGGAGCCGCCTCCTTAGTCCTAGCCACCTGCAAGGCTTTCTTCCCCTCACTCAACCTGGCGCAAGTTGCACGCGGAGCCCCCGAGAGCTCCGACATGGGTGCCCTCCTCGCGGAAACCGAAGGCTACGAGCAATTGTTTGTCCGGCGAGTGGATCACTCGTTCTGGTATAACAAGCACGATCTGCCCGAAGGATTTTCCGATGCAGAGGAAGAAGCAGACGAGCCGGAGTATTATGGGGAAGGATCCGGGTCCAGCAGCGAGCACTCCGGAGAAAACTCTGGAGATGACTCTGAAGCCGGATCTGGTGACAGCGACGACGGCTCCAACTACCAGCAATCTGAAGAGGAGGACTCCGAGTAGAGTTCCTGTTTGAAACATTGAAACAAGTTGCATCATTTTGGCCCCGGAGTGGGTTTGTAATAAGACTAAATTCTTAAGTAGCTAGGAACGAAACGATTATGCATGTGGCGGAAACACTTATCCTGCTATCCGTTATATATTATGTGCATGTTTCGTTTTATGTCGGAAAGCAAGTGCTGACTTCGTTATTTTCCGGCTTGCTCGCTTGACCTTCCACGAGCCGGAAAACCTTAGCCGGAAACGCTCGCCAGCGGCGACGAAGCCCAATGGCAATCCGTCCATAACCGCGGAAACAAGCCCCCAGGCATAGGTGCCGGAAATCGCTACTAGGAATCCACGAGTTCGCAACAGATAACAACTTAATCAGAAAACTTAAGCTTACGTCCTAAAGGACGATTTTGGAAATCACAACTTTCATACACGCCTAGGCGGAAATATCCAGCTCTGCGGTTTTAGTCGGAAAAAACATACACGATCTAAAATGAACAAGTAAAGGAGGTAAAAGACTCAAAAGAGTGAACCAAAAGCTTTATTTCATTGATCATGTATAACTATTACAGAGTTTATAACTCGGAAAATATATGCTAAGTGTAGAAAGGACGTAGCTGTGCAATGTTCCAAGGGCGATCTGTTTCATCGTAGATGTCATCCGGATCCTCACGCTTGCGTTTCCGGTGCCAGTTAGCAGGTCTATCCCTCAGCTCGCGGAAATCAACAAGGTAGTACGACCCGTTATGGAGCACTTTGCTAACGACGAAGGGTCCTTCCCATGGAGATTGCAGCTTATGGTCTTTCACCTGTCGAAGGCGGAGGACCAGGTCTCCTGCCATGAAGGAGCGTTTCCGGACTCGACGACTGTGATAGCGTCGGAGTTTCTGCTGGTAGATGGCGGGGCGCTGGTCAGCTAAGTTCCGAGCTTCCTCGATCAGGTCCACAGATAGCTGTCTGGCCTCGTCAGCTGTTTCTTCATTGTAGGCGGAAACTCGCGGTGAATCGTGGATGATGTCGGAGGGAAGCACGGCTTCGGATCCGTATACCAGGAAGAAATGGGGTAAACCCTGTTGATCTGTTAGGGGTAGTTCGTAAACTCCACGAGACGAGCTTCTAGCTCGTCGGCCCAAGCTCCTGCTGCTCGTCGCAGCGGTTCTTCAAGGCGCGGCTTAATTCCTGATAATATTAGACCGTTAGCCCTTTCAACCTGACCGTTAGATTGTGGGTGAGCCACAGATGCAAGGTCCAGTCGAATCCCCATTGTTTCACAATAATCCCTCAATTCTCCTTGAGCGAAGTTCGTGCCATTATCTGTGATTATGTTGTGTGGGATGCCGAATCTCATCACGAGGCTGCAGACGAATTTTAGTGCCGTAGCACCGTCGGCTTTTCTCACTGGCTTAGCCTCGATCCATTTGCTGAACTTGTCAACAGCGACCAGGAGGTACTCACAACCACCAGGAGATGATCTTTTTAACTTACCAACCATATCGAGCCCCCAGACCGCAAATGGCCAGGTGATAGGTATGGTCTTCAGCTCTTGGGCTGGAGCGTTTGGTTGAGTAGCGTAGTACTGACAACCTCGGCAGGTCTTGACTATCTTATCAGCGTCTTCTTTAGCTGTAAGCCAATAGAAACCTAACCGAAAAGCTTTTGCAACGAGTGATCCGGGAGCGGCATGATGCCCGCAGTCCCTCGCGTGGATCTCTCCGAGGATTTCAATGCCATCTTGATTGGAGACGCATTTGAGAAATATCCCTCGTTGCACTTCGTTTGTAGAGCTGACCATCAACTATTGTGTAGGATCGTGCTCGTCCGACGATTCGGCGTGCGAGGACCTCGTCCTCCGGCAACTTCGATCGATGAGGTAGTCCGGGAAAGGCTGTGTCCAAGCCGGAATGGTAGCCAATACCTCTCTAGCCGGAGACACTCGCCACCTCGGGTTTTCCGGGTTAGCGCCCTTCACCGAGGGTATCCGGAGATGCTCTAGGAAAATGCCAGGCGGAATTGGCCTTCTGCCGGATCCGAGCTTGGATAGCATGTCTGCCGCTGTGTTATCGTCTCTCCCGACGTACTTGACTTCGTATCCGAGGAAACACTTGGCGAGCTCGTCAACTTCGTCTCCGTAGGCTGCCATGACGGAATTTCGGCGTTCCGAGTTCCGGCTACTTGTTGTGCCACCAAGTCGGAATCTCCGCAGCATATGATGTGCTTGATCCCAATTTCCTTAGCGATGCGCGAGACCGTGTAGTAGAGCCTCATATTCCGCCATGTTATTGGTAGCTTCGAAGTGAATCTGCAGAACATACTGCAGTTCTTCTCCGGTAGGGGACTTCAGGGTGACTCCGGCTCCTGAGCCTTGATGCTGCTTGGATCCGTCGAAGTGCATGACCCATGTCTCTGGTTCCGGCTCCAGACTTGCATCCGGAGCTTCGTCCAATCCGCAACGAAATCTGCCAAGACTTGGGATTTCACCGCGGTCCTTGGCTTGTAAGCGATGTCGAAGGCGGATAATTCAATGCCCCATTTAGCCGTCCGTCCTGTTGCGTCAGCGTTGTTGAGAATTGTTGACAGCGGAGCCTTGCTCACAACTGTTACTGGGTGCTCTTGGAAGTAGTGCCTCAGCTTCCGGCTGCCTAGGAAAACTCCATAAGCTAGCTTCTGAAAGTGAGGGTATCTTTGCTTTGACTCCGTCAGCACCTCGCTGATGTAGTAGACAGGTCTTTGGACGTCATATTCATGACCTTCTTCCTTTCGCTCCACCACGATGACGAGGCTGATGACTTTGTTGGTAGCTGCCAGATAAAGGAGCATTGGCTCTGACTCTCTTGGGGCTGCCAAGATAGGTGGGGAGGTAAGTATTTCCTTCAACCCTCGAAGAGCTGCGTCAGCTGCGTCGTCCCAGACAAATTTGTCTGTTTTCTTCAGCAACTTGTACGGAGGTAGCGCCTTCTCGCCAAGACGGCTAACAAACCTCGCTGATTGCTGCGACACAACCAGTCGAGTCGTTGCACATCTTTGAGACAAGTTGGCCGTTTGATGCACGGGATTGCCTTGATCTTTTCCGGGTTAACCTCAATGCCTCCGTGAGAGACTATGAAGCCAAGGAGTTTTCCGGCTGGCACGCCAAAGACGCACTTCGGCGGATTCAACATCATCTTGTACCGTCGGAGATTCTCAAAGGTTTCGTGAGGTCGCTGATCAAGTCGGATCCTTTCCGGGTCATGACCGCGATGTCGTCGACGTAGGCGTGCACGTTCCGGCCAATTTGGTCCTTCGAGCATCGCTGCATCGTACGTTGGTAAGTAGCACCTGCATTTTTCAAACCAAAAGGCATAGTAACATAGCAGTAAGTACCGAACGGGGTAATGAATGAAGTCGCCTTTTGGTCGGATTCCTTCATCCGGATCTGATGATACCCGGAATACGCATCAAGAAAACACAGAAGTTCCGCCCCCGCCGTCGAATCAATGACTTGGTCAATGCGCGGCAAGGGGAACGGATCCTTCGGGCAATGTTTGTTCAAGCCGGAGTAATCGATGCACATTCTTAGTATTTCAGTGTTCTTTTTGGGTACAAGGACGGGATTCGCGACCCAATCGGTGTGGATAACTTCTATTACAAAACCTGCTTCTAGTAACTTTGCTAGTTCCATTCCTATGGCGCGGCGCTTCTTATCTCCAAAGCGTCGCATAGCTTGCTTCACCGGTTTAGCCCCGGATTTATGTTGAGGTAGGGCTCGGCGAGTTCCCTAGGTACTCGGGACATGTCGGAAGGCTGCCATGCGAAGATGTCCATGTTAGCGCGGAGGAACGCGACGAGCGCGTCTTCCTATTTGGGGTCCATGTTGGCTCCGATCGAGACTTGCTTGCTAGGGTCATCTTCCATGAAGTCATGACTTTCTTGGTCTCTATCGCGGCCCTGAAGGAGTTTTTCCGCTCGTAGATCTGCTTCTTGGTGGTTTGCATCTCGGTCGGATCCACCGCGGCTCACGTAGCCTTTCAGCTCTTCTCCGGATATCGACAGACTCTGCGAAGGCGGCTTCGCCTAACTCGCACTCATGAGCCTTTTTGTAGTCTCCGGTTATGGTGATCATACCATTAGGACCCGGCATCTTGAGCTTGTTGTAGATATAGCACGCTCTTGCGTGGAACTTGTGGTAGGTGGGCCTGCCGAAGATGACGTGGTAGGAGCTCTTGAAGGGCACAACTTCAAACGTGATCTTTTCTTCACGGAAATTATGAACATCGCCGAAAGCCACGGGAAGTGTGATGCTGCCGAGGGAGTTCGCCTTCTTACCCGGAACCACGCCGTGAAACTCGGTGGTGCTCGTGTTTGAGCTGTTCCTTGGTGAGGTTCATCCGCTCCAGAGTCTCCAGGTACATGATGTTCAAGATGGCTCCGCCATCCATGAGGCACTTGGAGAAGTCATACCCGTCTATGCGGGGACTCACAACCAAGGCGTAGTATTCTTTTGGCACAATGGCGGGATGATCCTCCCTGTCAAATGTGCACGGAACTTCCGACCACTCGACATATCTGCGGCACAGCCGGAACCGTGGCGTTCGGGATCCGGGTAGCTGATTTTGTAGGCGCGATCGTGTGGGGTTCCGAGGAAGGTGTGGTAAGCCCCCACGCTCTTTTTCTCGAAGGGGTTGGATTTACCTCGCGGATCCGGCTTTGGGATCCGGCGAGTTATCATCCTCGTCCATCGCCTCGGAACTGTCCTCCTCCTTGTCCTTGTTCTTGCCCTTGCCTCCTTTGCCGCGTGGGCGGTGCTTCCGGGCTCGCTTGTATCCTGCCTCCGGGTCGTTCTTTAGGTCGTTGACCCACTTGCGATTGCGGTTGGTGTGTGTGGACTTCCACGTAGCCGGATCCAAGTGGGCCGGGCAGGCATGTCTCTCGTACTCCTCGTAGGTTTGCGGGCGCGGGATCCGCCAGCGGTGACCTCCGTGCCATGCTGCTGACCCCTGCCGGCTCCGCCTCCGCGGCCGCGTCCTCTTCCGCCTCCTGAACCTCCGCGTTGGAACGCCATGGCGACCATGTCGGATCCGCCACTCTTCTGGTCATCAGGGTTTTTGCGTTTGTGGCCGCTGTTGTTACCGTTATCACGGTTCTTCTTTTGTTGGTGCAGGGGGATTGCTGTAGCTGCGATATCACCGCCCGCATCGTCATCGGCGGCAGGTGTGATCACTGGCGATGGAGATCATCTCGTCCAAAGTCAGCTTGTTGGCGTTGGCCAAACATGTAAGCTTATGCCTCAGGCAGTCCTCCTCTCCGTAATCCACCAATGAAGGCGTACATGGCCGTGGTGTGGTCGACGTTTTCGCACTCGTTCCTGCATGCCAACCATCTTGTGAGGAAGTTTCTTGAGGATTCTCCCTTCTTCTGGATACAAGCTTGTAAGTCGCTTGCTGTGGCAGGTCTTTTGTAGGTGCCCCTGAAGTGTTTCTCGAAAGCGGTCTTCAGGTCAAACCAGCAAAAGATGGAGTTTTTCTCGAGGTCACTGAGCCAGATCCGGGCTGGTCCTACAAGGTACAACTGGAGCATGCGGCAGGCGATATTAGGGGTTCCTCCGGCGAAGGTTACTGCATTGTAGTAATCCTCAATCCAGGTATCCGGCCTTTCGGTGCCATCATAATGCTTCAGGTTTCCGGGTAGCTTGAGGGAGCTCCTTGGCTTTGGTTCCTCTCGAATCATCCTCGCCAAAGCACTTCGGTCCGATGTAGTCGGTTCTGTATTCGTTGAGGCGTTCCCGCGCGTCGCGCGAGCCGTGACGGGGGACTATGAGCGAGAGCGAGATCTCCGGCCACCGCCTCCGCCTCCACCTCCGCCGCCACCGCTAGGTGGTGGTGAGGAGACCCGCGAGGGGGCCGATCCGACCTCCGCTTCCGCCTGCAGATTCTCCCCGGCCCTCCCGGTGCCGGCTCCGGCTCCCGTGGCTGCCTTCGCCGTGACGTTGGCTGCCCGGTCGCTCCGGCTCCGGCGGGGCTCCGGGTCGCGCTCCTCATTCCGGCTCCTCCTAGGCTCGGGCTCGCGATCAATGTTCCGATTCCGGCGAGGTTCCGGCGTGCGCTCCTCGTTCCGGTTTCCGGAGGGCATCACGATGTCGCGGATAACAATTCCACCATGCCCTTGAGGCCTGGTGTTTCCGAGCTGGACTACGGCGACGAGGGGACGCGGGTAACCATTGGGCGGAGGAGAGGCGTTGCGGTACTTGTCTCGTCCGGAGTACATTGCATCCTTTCCCTTTCTCGGATCTGACGGTGGCGTCTTTGATGGTACGGGGATCGGATTT
This sequence comes from Lolium rigidum, assembly GCF_022539505.1. Classification (NCBI taxonomy): domain Eukaryota; kingdom Viridiplantae; phylum Streptophyta; class Magnoliopsida; order Poales; family Poaceae; genus Lolium; species Lolium rigidum. The sequence goes on from NW_025899804.1 coordinate 99,805, forward strand.
GGGTGTTCCCTGGCTTTCCTTCTGCGTTCCGAGGATCCGGTTCGCGACTCGTCATCTCGATGGCGATTGTTGTGGGCGTCCTTCTGCGCAGTGGAGACGCAATGCTCCGGGTTGGATTCCAACTTGCGCGAAGTATCTGCCTTGCTCTGTTGTTTAACCGCTGAAGCGACGAGCGTGCGCAAGTAGTTGATGTCAACCTCCTCGTCACTTTTCTTCAGAATTTCTGCAGCTTTTGCCAAATTGTCCTTTGGGGTGGCGAGCGGCCTCTGTTCGGCAGGGGTTGCGAAGTTGATCCTGCGGGGAGGGATTGCTTCTCTCGACGATTCTATCAGCCTCCGCTCGTGCGTAGGTCATTTTCACCTCCCACTCCTTTCTCATACTCTTGACTTGCTCGAGCGTTGCGGTGACTTCGCGATCCTCGTCTTTCAAAGCGATCCATGATCGGTGCAGCTTCTTCCCTCTCATCCAATATAGCAGTTGCGGTATTGGCAAACTTTTTGGTCGTGGCCAGCATCTCCTTTCCGGTGGCCTCTAAAGCCTCCGGATCCGCGGCATCGCCGGGAGTTATTGGCTTGTTGAGGACGTCCGACTTTGCGACCAAATCCATGCGTGCTTGTGCGACTATCTCTTCGAGCGACAGGAGGCTCTCCGAGGAAGGATCCCTACGGGGCCGCTCCCGTGACATCGGAGATCCGTGGTGGGATGGCTGAGGGTCGGATTGAGTGTCCGCCGCTTCGATCCGTCTTCTCCGAGCGCCGCTACAGTTGCAAGTACCTGCTTTGGCTGGACGGAATCGACTTCGGGCTGTTCACCATACCCGAGTTCCTTCACCTTGCGATCAAACTCTGCAGTGTCCATGGACTGGGTGTCTCCGGAGATTGGGCTTAGATTTCCCAAGATCGACTCTTCAACCGGAGTTTCGCTTTCTCCGACAGCCTCCTGCTGATCCGGAGCAGCGTTGTTTTCCGGGGCCTCGACCTGCTCGGGACCAGCTCCGGCTTGATGAGGGGCGGTTCCGGCGGTATGGGCCAAGAAGTGTACGAAGTGACACCTTTGCTTCTCTAACACCCGGGAGACCCGGGCGGATCTCGCATTGGTCTTCCACCGTTACTTCTGCTCGGGGGCGGATTGGGTGGGTTTTGATTTTTCGGATCTAAGGCGGAATCTTCGCTAGGAAGTTCCCGCGTCTCGGATCGGATCTTCGCGACCGCGTCCTGCTCAGCGGCGGTCGCGTCGGCGCTACTTACCGGCGGGTTTCCGTCGGAATCGACGGTTTCCCCGATGAAGATGTGTATGCCGCCAACCGGGACGATGGAGAGCTTGACGGGGTCGGTTTTAGCCGGAATCCAGCACTCATCCGGAGGGACGATCGGCAGATTTCCGGCGTAAAGGACACGCCCCACAGCCGATGGTGTCGTCGTAGCTTCCCATGGCGGAACCCTCCCGGTTCCGGCCTCCGGACGCCGCAGGCCCCACGGTGGGCGCCAACCGTCGTTGCCTAATCGACGGTACCTCGGAGGAGGGATCCTCACGAGGGGAGAAGAAGTAGGGGCCATAGGGCGGAGTGCACACGGGACGGTAGTACGCGAGTTACCCAGCCTTCGGAACACCCGCACGATGACAGGGCCTACCGCCGCTTGTCCGGAATTATCCGGGCGCTTTCGCGTTGTTACAATGAGTTGTGGTTGTGCCTCTAGGGCTCCCGGGATCCGGCTTATAAAGGCGCACGGATCTAGGGTTTACATGGAGAGTCCTAGCCGGATTACGATTGCCTAACTACGGTACAATATCTTGCCGTGCACGTCACGGATCCGCCTTCCATACACGTCGTATCGGATCCGGGTTTGTCATGGGCCTCCATGGATCCGGGTTACTCCTATGTCGGTACGGATCCGGCTTACCGATCCTGGGCTGGACTTCTTCCTTCATGATCAACAAGCAATCGGGCCGCCCGATGGGCCACATGCCTCATCACCGTCTGTGGGCCACCCGGGCTTGCCGGATCTAGGCACTGTCGATGGTACACCCATGAAGTATACCCACAACACTCACCATTTGTAGACTCGTACTTCATATGGAATCTCTGAAATGAGCAAAGTGGCCCAACCGTGAACGATGCAACGTCCTACCTGGTCCAACCATGAACGATGCCACGTCCTACCCCTTTCAGCATACCATCCGGTAAAAAAAAATCCTAATATTTCGGCGCATCAGTTCAGTGATCTTTGTATATGAAGAAAACGTACAAGAGCTAGGTTAACGATTGTCAGTGGGCCTGGCCGTGCGACATTAGGCTGGTGCCAACGCGGGCGTTAGGCGGGGCGATACCACCCGCGACGGGGCGATAGCGAGGCGACATGCGGGCGAGATGCTAGCGGCGGGCGGTGGTTCCACCGCCCGGCAGTAGGGGGCGGTACCGCCCGCCTATAGCCCGCGTTGGAGGCGAGAGCGGGGCGAGAGGGAGGCGATAGCGGTGCTAGTGGGGGCGGTAGTGAGGCGGTAGGGAGGAGAGAGCAGTGAGAGGTGCTACTATAGCTCGTGCACTGGCACCGTGGAGTGAGAGTGAGGTGAGAGTGGGGTGATAGTGAGGATAAAAACTGACGTGGCGGGTGAGAGTGGGGTGATGCATTGGCACCAGCCTTAGGTTGTCGTGGTGGTGGGTCTGGTAGTGGTTCCATGCTAACATGGACGAACGTGTTGTAAGCATTCGTGGTATGACGGCCGTGTACACAGCAGTTCCCGGTCATGCCATCTTCAATGTGTTGTAGTTGTTGGACTGGAGGTTCTGTTTGTTTGCAATTTCGAACATTTTGCATGTCGGTTTGTTAGTCATAGTATGAAACTAATGATGAGCTGGCCAACCTGGGATCGCCTCCCGAAAAAAACGGGCTAAACAAACAGGCAGCAAGTAATATGGGCCGAGCATATCTTGGTCGCGTTGTGTGCAGCGCCGCTTAAGGATCGTTTAAACCAGTTGTACATGTCCATGGCCCGACTGTTGTAGAATCGTAGGGTCCGTTCTATCGGCCGTTGTTGGCTACGTGATTGCAACGCGGGCTTGTATCGACTGATCCACATACCACAAACTCTGTGTTACATTAGATACAAGATACAACCCAGCTGCGGCAAATCCTATATCCTATATGCCGACTAGGTCGGCAGTTACCGCGCGCCGCACAGCGCGCGCGGTATGGGCTGGCCTGGTCGGCCCAGTTCGTGTTTTTTTGTCTTTTGTTTATTTTTTCGTTCTTACATTTATTTTTTCAAATTTAAATATATTTTAAATGTAAAATGTTCAAATTTCAAAATGTTCTATCTTAAAAATTCGAAAAAGTTAAAATTCGAAAATTGTTCAATTATGATTTTTTCAAATTCGAATATTATTCAAGTATAATAATTTTTCAAATACGAAAATTGTTCAAGTATAAAAATTATTCAAATTCAAAAATTATTCAAGTATAAAAATTGTTCAAATCCGAAAATTGTTCAAGTACAAAAATTCTTCAAGAAAAATAGCAGGAAAAAGAAAACTGAAAAGGGCAAAAAAAAGCTGAGCCGGCCCAACATGCGTCCACTGAGCAGCTCAGTGTGTGACCCCGGCAAATCCTATATGCCGACCAGGTCGGTGGCTACCGCGCGCCGCACACCTCCGCGCGAGCGGTATGGGTCGGCCTGGTCGGCCCAGTTCGTGTTATTTATTGTTTTCTGTTTTGTTTTTTTATCTTTACTGTTTTTTTCCTTTTCCTTTTCTGTTTTTTTTTCTTTACTGTTTTTTCCTTCTTAAGATTTAATTTTTTAAATTTAAATATATTTTAAATGTAAAATTTTCTATCTCAAATATTTGAAAAAATATCAAATTCGAAAATTTGTTCAAGTATAAAAATTGTTCAAATGCGAAAATTGTTCAAGTATAAAAATTGTTCAAATTCCAAAATTATTCAAGTAAAAATTGGTCAAATAGAAAAGTTGTTTAAATATGATATTTTTCAAATTCGAAAATTTTCAAATATAAAAATTGTTCAAATTTGAAAATTGTTTAAATTTAAAATTTGTTCAAATTATAAAAATGTTCTTTGGAAATTGTTCATATAAAAAATAATAAATTTTAAAATTTTGTTCCAATTTTATATATGTTCCAATTTAAAATTTGTTTCAATTTAAAATTTATTCTAATTTGAAATTTGTTCAAATCTAAACAAATAAAAAAAACTGTTCAGGAGCTGAAATCGCGACCGTGGGCCAGGCCCAACAACGGCCGGGGGGTGTGCGGCTCGTCGCTCCCGACCGAGCAGGTCGGTGTAAAGCACCCCCTGTGACCCCCCCCCCCCAAAAAAATAAAGCTGCTCCTGTGACCTGGGGCGGCCATGAACATTCCGACCTGAGGGCTTGAGCAATGGAGGCAACTGTCCAACTAGGCTTAGATAAAACTTTTGACATATGCATGCCATGTTATGGTCTCAGTATTATGTCTTTCTCTCAAAAGCTGATTTGGTTTTTCTCTTTTTCTCTCACATTTTCACTCAGTTTTCACTTTATGACTGAAGAGGCTGGCTCCTGATGAAAAGACTGTCTGCTTATCCGAACCTAATTTGTAATTTAGACCACCCGAACCAAGATAAAGCTGCGAGGCAACACCGCTAAGGCTATGCATTGGTGATGCCCTAGGCGCTGCTTCCTCGTACGTATATGCGACCGTCTTTCTTAGAGACTGAGCCGCTGCTTTCTGTTTCTTCATTACTTTCTCAGTCTTTTTTTTGAAAACAAATTCTTTAAGATACGCCATGTTCCTGAAAAGAAAAGAAAATGAAAAGTGATCCAAAACAAATCGTAGCGTTTCCCATATTTGCTTCTTCTTCTTCCACGTGATGATCCCCAAAAAAGAAATGGAAAGTAATCCAAGACATATCTGTTGACCACGCGCCCGAGTACGTGGCGCCGCTTATCCACCGCGGCAGGACTTCGTACGTACGCGCTAGGCACGGCAGGCTCGCCCAACGCCAGCGCTCTACTACGTGGCATCGAAGAAGTTCTCGCGTACTACGTCCGTACGTCGGCACCCTGGCAGGCCGTGCCACGTCTCCCGCTCTCCACGCCGGCACCTGTCCAGAACTCCGCCACGTCTGCGTGGACGATATGCGCTGCGTTCGATCTGCTTCCCTCACACGCGACGACTTTCATCACAAAGGTCCCAAAACGGATACGTTTTTGTTTTTTGCGGGACCCAAAACGGATACGTTGATGGGCGGATTTAGGCGTGCGCGCATTCTCTTGCATGCAAGCCTACCTGGCCGCGTGCGTCTTATCTTCTTCTCAAATGCTACTTTTTCTCTCTCAAAAAGAAATAAAAATAGATGCTACTTTGCCTCATCGGTTTCGTTTCTCGTGGCCTTTTCGATCCATTCACAAAAAATGGGGGCAACACAAAGATGGAGGCAAATAGTAAGGACATCTTTACCGGCTCAACGTATTATATTTATGGGAAGCGCTGAGCGTCCCCCGGGGATCAAATCCCCGATCCCCCGGTTTCCCAGCCGTTGGATGTGGCTGTTAGCAATCGTCAGATCAGGTCAACGCCCCGCACACCCGCATGCGCACGGAAAAAACCCGAAAAGCACATCCATCCAAGGACCCCACGAACCACCTTGCAGACTTGCAGTATGTTCATGTTAGCAGAACTGGTGCCCCGCTCTCTGGCAGCACCGCGGTGCGCTCGCGTGTGGCACCGCCGTCCTACCCTCGCCGCCGGCCTCGCCAGCCTCCTTGCAGCAGGCCTCCGCCCGGATTCTAGCAACGGCCGCCGCCGTTTGCAGCAACCGCCGCCACCGACGGCCTCACCGTCTGCCAGGGAAGATGCCATCGTCGTCGCCGAAGAAGATGTCAACACATCGTCGCCGGAGAAGACGAGCTCTCACGTCTATCACTTGCAGAAGCGGTAGTGCCAGTATGTAGCAGCACCGGTGGCCTGAGGTAGCAATGGTGACGGCCACATGTAGCAACAGCGGCGCCCGTATGTAGCACAGTAGCAGCGGCGGCGGCGACATGATGTAGCAACAACGATGTAGCAGCAGCGGGGCCCATATGTAGCAGTGGCGGTGTTCTGAGGTAGCAACGACGGCGCCTGTATGTAGCAGCGGCGGTGGTCTGAGGTAGCAACGACGGCGCCGGTATGTAGCAGACGCCACCACCGCTTGTAGCAGCGTCGCTGGCTGGACGTAGCAGGCGTCGCCGCCGCTTGCAGCAGAGCCGCCAGCCTATGGTAGCAGGCGCCGCCGGCCGAACGCAGCAGGCGCCGCGGCCACTTGTAGCAGCGCGGCCGGCCGGACGTAGCAGGTGCTGCTGCTGGTCTTCGGTAGCAGCGTGGCCGGTCGGGCGTAGCAGCCGCAGCCGCCGCCGCCGTTTGCAGCAGAGCCGCCGGCCGGACGTAGCAGCGCCGCCAGCGGGACGAAGCAGACGCCACCGCCACTTGCTGCGCCGCCGCCGTCTTCGATAGCATCGTCGCTGGCCAGACGTAGCAGACGACGCCGCCGCTTATAGAAGCTCCGCTGGCCGGCAGGACCCATCGCCCTACTTGCAGCTCCGCCGCCGCGCTCGGTAGCATCGCCGCCGGCCGGATGTAGCAGAGGACGCCGCCGCTTGTAGCAGCGCCGCCTGCCGGGGAGATCAGCGCATAGCAGGAAAGGCCGCCGTGCGCGGCCTCCGCCGCGGAGGAGAACGAAGCCGGCGTGAGGGATGAAGGTGCCGGAGCAGAGGAGGACGACCGCCGGTAGCCAGGAGCGCGAGCAGGTCGCTAGGCGCGGGCCAGGAGCACGAGCAGGTCGCGTGGGAAAGGGATGGGGATGGGAAGAGAAGGTGCGGTGCGGTGCGGTGAGGGAGAAGATAAGGTAGGCCCGCGGGACACGTGTTGGATGGAGGAGGCGGAGCAACGGAGAGCTGATCCCCGGGGGTTCGGCAGCGTTTCCCTATATTTATTTATGTCCGTTTGAGTTGAATAGAGTACACAAAAATGGCTAGTTTCTTACCGTTATCCGTTTAGATCGGGACGTGTTCCAAAGGTCTGGCGTATTTATTAAATAACAGATTCTATTAATTGAAAGTAATTTACATAATGCTAAAAGCAAAAGAAAAGAAAAAGGACTTAAAACTAAAACCATTTTTTAGACGGAGAGAGTATAAGCTAGCCGTTGAAGGAGGTCGGAGTCACCTAGCCATCAGCCGGGTGCAGCTAGAGCCCGTTTGATGTAAAAGTGGACCCACTAGTCACTCCTACTAAACATGTAACAATGGAATTTCATTTATTTTTTTCTACATACTCCATCCACGAATAAGTGTATGTTATTATTTTTTGGAAGTTAAATATTTTTCATGTTTGACTATATTTTTACACAAAAAATAGCAATATATGTGGCATCAAATTGCTATATTATTAACCTACATGTCAAGATGAATATAATAATATTAGTTTAATGTCATACATGCTGCTACATTTTTCTAGGGAAATGGTCAAAGTTAATAAACTTTGACTTAAAACATGTCCTAACATACACTTATTTGAGAATGGGGGGAGTATGTAGCATTTTTATAAATATTATACTCCCTCTGTTCCTTTCTATAGTGACTATAGATTTTTGGCATTTGTTTCAGAATATAAGGTTGTAGCTTAGCTTTTTTTTAATTACCCCCTCCCCGTTCAGCTTCCAAATCGTTCAACTCCCAAATTTGTTATGGTAGGTTAGAAAGATATGGATTTCCCAAATTTTATGTTGATCTCAAATCGTTCAGCTAGGGGTCTTGTGTAAAAAATACTCTTGCGCTAATTTCCGTGCCAAAAAACTATAGACACTACAGAATGGAACAGAGGGAGTATCGTTTTGCAACATTTTCCTGAGAATCCGTACAATCTTGCGACATGTCGCAAAAATCTTTCGCAACAGCCTGTGTAGCAGAAAAATGTCATAGATAAACAATCTCTATTTGCTTTGAGAAAAAATAAAAAAAGTTTCATGCCGCTGTCTACAACAAACAAAACACACAACTTATCGAACGTTAGAAGGCACACAAATGTAACATTGGAGCAATCTCACTATAGCATATGCACAAAAAATCTCCGTACCACTTTCTCATACTTACACACAAAAAAACATGCACGAATATAGCAAATCACGACACCAGATGCAACATCAACAAATCTGCCAAAAATCCAACCTTGTGTGCCATGACCATGGAGGTATGCCCATGTTCAATTCGAGGTATCCGCCCATAAATTCGCCACGCCGAAGGTCTGACGAAAAGCACGATAAAATGAACCCCTGCCCAACCCAGTCATAGGGTGTTATCTTCTCCATGTCTGGCGATGATTGGGCACCTCACCATCCATGGCCTCATGGTGAGCTCTGGCATGCAGTGCACGCTAGGGATGGGCGACGAAAAGCGCGATGAAGTGGATGCCACTGAGTGGATGAGTTGACTAGTGGTTTAGGAGGTTCAGGGAGGAGCGGCTAGCGAGAGGTGTGGTGGCTGTCAAGGGTGAAGATGCTAGCGGCGCAAGAGATATGCACGCGACGAGCAGATCCAGAGAGAGGTGGACACACAGCGGAAAGGAAAAGAAACCAACCCGAGGCATGCACGATGTTCCAACGAACAGATGCATTCGCCGATTGATTAGAAGAGTTTTCCTTAAACATTTGCTACCATCGAATTTGTAAAACGGATTTGCTAATTCCCAGTAGTCTTTAGGGCTCAGCAGATTCCTTGAATGTTAGGATTGCATCGTGATTCGTGCACCTGAGTTGCTAGTGAGTTGCAACCGAGATTTTTCAGTTGCAAGTGGAGCTGCAACTGATTTTTTTTAGTTGCAAGTGAGGTGGCAACTAGAAAAGCGCATCCAAACCATTAGATTTGCCTCGTGGTCCGTACTAATGATGAGTTGCAAAATGTACCACTAAGGTCATTCTACTAATAAATAGTTATAGTAGACTTGGAAACTAGTCACACCCATTCTAAAATACCACAGCAAAAAAAAGTTAATTTTGCTGCCACAACGGGACATAGATCGAAGTATCAAAGCGTTGGCACTACTCCCTCCGTATGGAATTGTTAGGTCAGAGGCTAAATTTATATATTTTGAATTTGGTATGTTGAAGATTTGATTACTTCTTAGACTAGTTAGAGCAATTCCAATAGCGTAGCCAGCTGCTGGCTATAAGTCAAGTGGCATGTCATCTATAGTTAATTTAGAGCCAACATATACAATAGTGAGCTATAAAAATGTAGTACTTTATTAATGTATGACTCACCTTTTACTCTCACAAAGTGCCTAGGAGCACGTGCTAGAGCTGGCTCTTGCATAAGAGCCAACTCTCCATCTATTTCCTTCTCTCTCTCCTCCAACTAAGCAATAATATACTATTTTAATTCTTATAGCCAGATGACTAGGACTTACTACCTTCGATTCAAGCAATAAGGCGCCCTCATTTTACGTGCTTTTTGTTTGACTAAGAATTAATTCAAATATATAAAGATTGTTTGTATGAAATTAATATAATTAAAACGTTTTTTTCAATACGAATCCAATGATACTAATTACATATAATATAACCAAGATTCTGTTGCTCAATTTTTATGGTCAAAGTTTGCTTTGGAATACGCGTGCGCCTTATTCCTTGGGACGGAGGTACCCTACAAAGGAAAACATTTTTTTTGAAAAATCACTTTCGTCATGTTAAGGCCAATTTTCGTCAAGGATTACTTCGCGGTGACAAAATTTGATCGTCATGGGGTTCGTCAAGGAAGCTCCGTCATAAAATATCGGGGGTGACGGTATGCATTTTTTCGTCAACGTCAAATGTTTGATGGTGACGACCTGCAAATTCGTCAACATCAAAGGTTCATTGTTGACGTACTGTGTTTGTCACGAAAAATTGCAACTTTCGTCAATATCTAAATCTTGGGAAGCTTCTGATTGGTCCAAAAAAGCATACGTGGCCTTACATGTGGGTCCATTTGGCTTCGACAACATGGGTCCGACGGCGCTCGACATGGATATCTCGGTGGGACCCACAAAATATTATGACAAGCTGGACCCACAATATTCTGACCGGTGGGATCCACAAAATTCGGACAAGTGGGACCAGGTTGTTGCCGACATATGGGTCCCAATAATGCTGACTGGTGGGACCCACAAATTCCGACAAGTGGGACCTGAAATTGGTGCCACGTGGTTTCATTTAATATCGACGTTGTGACATTTTCCGTCACCTTTTGAATTTGACAAAATTTGAGAGCATTTGAATTATTTGCGAAATTTGGGAAACAAAAAACTGGCGAAATATCAAAAAGTAGACAATAAATATCATACTTAAATGGTGGCACAAGAAGTATATATGTCTCTCACGGACCGAAAGATTCATAAGAAAATTACAATTGGAACACAAAGAAATTAAAAGACCTATGATTAATAATGTTGTAGGACTGTGGTGCAATAGATTAGTTGCCCTAGGATTGAGACATGGATGGTGGTCGGGATGTCCTCAAGAGCAAATTAAGCACGGCATCCATTTCTGTCAGCCTCTTTTCATAACCCGAGTCTTTTCTTCTTGGGCTTTCTTCACAGCCTTCAAGTTCTTCCTCCCGCTTCTTCCCGATCTCTTCAAATTTTTCATCTTGTTCTTGCAGTCTTGCCCGCATGTCACCGTGGTACGTTTCAGCCTGCTCGTATGGAGTTCTCGCTCTTGATCTCGCAGCCTTTGTTGTAGCTCTCGGATGCGTGTAGCCGAGACGGAAGACTTCCCGGAACTTGTTGCGACGCCCAATCTTGGTAGGAATGTGTCGTTGCAGGTGGTGGATGGGCTTTTCTCGCTCGTAACTAGCTGAACAATTTGCAAATCAGCCAAATCAGATTCATCTTCATTGCGTGGCGCCGCTTTTTTTGCCACCATTTGATCCTCGCATAAAGATTACAATCATTGCATGGACAACATACAAAACTCGGATTATATTATATTGTGCTAATAAGAAATATTTCTTACATATGCACTTTTTGCTTCAAGCACTCATAATGTTATCCTTGTTAGTGTGTGTGATTCTAAAAAATTCAATTGGAGAGGTTTCTTCTTCCCGTCGCTTAGCCTTCTCGCTTGAAAAAATGTAGAATGCACATTACCATTGTACACCGTGTATGACGAAGTATGAACCGTATTGGGAAATTCGTAACACTTACTAGATGTTCCCATGAGCAACATAGCTTCGAGATCCAAGTGGTATGGAACTGCTTCACAGCCTTCTCTCGTTCTTTCCATTTATTACACACAATCCCTATGTTCAGTACATGCATTTTATTTATCCAGATAAGAGAAATGTAAGAATTCAGTAGCTGTTACTGAAAGCAATAACGTTTATGTACCTGGTACTTCTCATCAAACCATCTTTTCACCAGTTCTTTCCAGCTTTTCTCTTCTACATGACCTGGCTTCTTGAGATATGCTTGCTCCAGTGTGAGATTTTTAATTTTCGGCCAATACTCCTTTTTAAGCCTATATCGGAACCGCCGAATACTAACTTGCAAGCATATCAAGTGCACACATCTTGAGCCACCTCATCATTTTTGTCCATATTAAACTTTCCCTTCAAAATAGTGATGCATTAATCAGTAGATTCTTAGATAGATGATCATGTAGCATACTAATTAGGTTAAACCAAGATTGTACAGACTCACCGCCATCGTACTTATAGCATGAGGAATGACATGTTTGAGAGTGTCATCTTTCTTGTATCGTGTCCAGCTGTGTTGCAAGCGGCATTTTTTCACTGGATGTGAATACCAACCTCATTGCTCAGCTTTGCCGACCGGACATAATCCTTGGGTCTCCCGACACCAGCAGTGAATTCAATTGGCATCTTATTGCCACCATTTCTTCTTGTGTACTCATGTAGTCCATGGCCCATGGTACGTCTCGCGTCCACCTCTCTTTCTCTTACTACCGCCGGATGTTGTCAATGTCTCTGAAATAAGAGATATGAAATGATTCTCTTTTATATGAAAATATGCGGTACAGTGTTTAGTTTTTACAAACTTTCATACCTTGCCGCTCAAAGTTTACAATTTGATTGTCCTCATGAGATGAGGTGCTGCCTCCAGATGTCATGATCTGGTTAGGTGAGGGTGCTCCTTCAGTGTTCAGACCAAGCAAGGGCCGTCGGCTCATCGATGACCCAGCTTCGTGTTCAGCTTGTTGCCATTGATCTTGTTGCAATGTTGGATGGTGCAACTTCAGGTATGGATCGCTTCTTCTGTGCAACTATTGCGTAAGAAGCAACTATCTCGCAAGCAAAGTAGAGGCTACATTAGTAGGAAACATTTAGCATGTACGTATTTCCTATCATAGTTCAGACATAGTTCCACAGCACCTGAGCTGAAGTTTTGCCGACAAGTGCGCCGATCCTCATCCGAATGAAGATCATCATCGCAGTAGCTATCTCTTCCGGATTCGGTTCATACGAAGGGTCCTCTTCGACCTCCATCTCTTCGCAGACTGTGTCCTTTAGATTGTTACTAGTTCCTATTTGTACCCCACCATACACTAATGTACGTGCAAAACCAGAGAAATCTTTCTGAAATTTGTGGGCAGGTCCATATTTTTCAGCGAAATTTTTTTCCATGCGTACTACATTTTCTTGCATTTGTTTCTCCTTGGCAAGCTCATATGCCGGCTTGACGGGGTTTTGTGTCTCCGCTGAAATAATCGGAAGAGCTGAGCGTGAACAAAACATAAGAGGGGGCCAATTCCATAGAAAACAAGCAAATAATTGTCTTTCCAAAATATTGTACAAAGAAGCAAATGATTGAAAACATAAGAGTCTACGTATGATGTCGGCGAACAAAACATAAGAGGGGGCATATGGCAGGCTAAGGGACATCATGTGCTTTTAGATATCTACTCGTAACAAATAATTGACACATAATGAGGTATCGGTAGTTCAGTCCTATACCGATAGAAGTTCAGATATGTGCTGATAGAAGTTCAGATATGTGCTGATAGAAGTTCAGATATGTGCTGAAATTTGATTTTTGACTTTTGAAAGACATAGATAAACAAAAATTGTGGAAATAAATAGACAGATGAAACAAAGTACATGATTAAAAAACTTCATTACATTGTTAAGACGTGCATTGCACGTGCAAACTAACTAGTTCCATAGAAAACAAGCAAACAATTGTTCTAGATCAAACTCGCTTCCTCTCGAAACCGACGAATAAAAGTCTCAAGCAATGTCGTTGTTCACCGTAGCTCGTCAGCTGTTTTCGGCAACGGCTGGAATTAGTTCAGCTAAGTGTTTCGGCAAACAATTGTCTATGCAAAAGATTGTACAAGCAGCGGGATGGCAAAGATTGTATAGCACGGCATGATTGTCTCCGCAATAAAAACGATAAACCCTATACGTATGATGTCGGGATTGGATCTATCAAATATGCAAGATCTAGATATAGGTCAAACGGGCGTGGTAGACATGTAAAACCGATCTCTCGATCTAACCATCCGAAAAACACAACAACAAGCCGATCACCGACAGATTTACCTTGGCGTTTCTTCGAGCCGGCGCCTTCTTCGGCGTGTGTGTGCGATTTTCCTTCACCCCGACGTTTCGACGACCGCCGGCCATGGCGACCACCGGCCGGGGAGATAGATGCGAGATGGATGAACGTCCGGCGAAGACACCGGATCGGGGTGAGCACGAGAGGATGAGGTCGGGTGTGTGGGTAGTTAAGATGCTCGTAAATCATGGGGTAGAGGCACGACGTATATAAGGGAGGGCGAAATATTTGATAGGTGGGGTGCGCGGGAGGAGTGGAGGGAACAAAAAATTTGGGCGTTTTGGCAGCCGGCGTACTACAATTTGGAGGGAACAAGTTTTTGCCGTGAAAGAAAAAATATTACTCCGAAAATGGAACTCGTACATGTATATTTTAATTAAAAAATGACAGAAAACGAGTAAAACTCATAATAAATGCTAAATTCAATGTAAAATCATCAAGTAACTAGTGGGACTGAGTAAATGTTGTGACATTCATGTGCAAAATTCAAATTTAAATTTTTCATGAGGTTTGGTGTAGTTTGATGTGAATTTACACAAGTGAGGACATTTTCTGCAGTAACGGTCGAATCGTCGACCCCGAAGTTGTAAAACCTTTTGCATGTGAGGTATATGTGAGAACACATCCCACATATACATGTTATTGTTCACACATGTGAGATTTTGTCTGAAAACACTTGTGGAACCTCATGTTGGTTGGGTCGATCCATGTGTGGACCCACATCGATCATGTCGGTGAAGGGCTCTTTTTCAAGCAAGCCGCACTTCAAATACTCAGATTGAGCTGCAAATTTTTGTGAGTGGTCATGAAGGGTAGGTATGTGTGCCTAAGGAGTTTCAGATTTTTCTGACATTTTTAGGTGTTTGTTGATTTTTTTATTAAAAAATGACATAAAACGAGTAAAACTCATAATAAATGCTAAATTCAATGTAAAATCATCAGTAACTAGTGGGACCGAGTAAATGTTGTGACATTCATGTGCAAAATTCAAATTTAAATTTTTCATGAGGTTTGGTGTAGTTTGATGTGTTGAAGTGATGCCTACTTTGGTATAATTGTGCACTTCGTCCACAAATGAGCATTTGTTTTTTATGTATGTTGAAAAATGACTAACATGCCATAATTGTTCTGACCTAACCTATAGTCCGAACAAAGGCATGTAGTCAACATTTTGTTGTACATTTGAAGTTGTAAATCATATGGTTTTAAATAATTTTGAAGTGCAACTTTATGATTCAATGTATTTTTGCATGAGATACTTTGTGTTTGACTTTTGAATAACTTACAGGATAGCAACCACCATCTACCCCACAGACCTCATTAAATAGCGGTTGTAGGCAGCTACTACTACTTATTGTATTTATAATGCCCCCGGTTGGTTTTGCCTTCGCCCTCCCTTGTTCATGCGGTGAAGCAAGTCTCCTTCATCTTCTTTCTCTCTCTTTCTCGCTGAAAAACTCTTTCTCTCTCGAAGATTTTCGTTTGTTTTGAGAGGTAGGAAAATATGTTTTTACATGTCACTACTTCACCTCACCTCCTTTTTCTCTCGTTTGTTGAAAATCCTTTTTGTCCTCTCGAATAATCTTGTTTGTTCAGCATCTATGGATATATGTGTGTATGGTTTCAGCATCTATGGATAGATTTCTATGAATATGCCCTACCTACCCGTATTTTTTACTAGCTTTGGTAATTGCTAAATATACACAGGATGAACCGTGTTGTTTGTGGTTCGATGGGCAATCATTGTCAGCAGAGGCGGGAGACTCTCGCTCATTTCGTTGTTATCTTGGAAGCAGATTTGATGACTTTATGGTATATATCCTTTTTTAGAATGTATCTTTTTTGTTGACAGATTCTAGACTATATCCTTATTTTCTCGCATTTTTGTTCTACTGTTTTTTCAGACTGTGCCTTGTTTTGTGAGGAGGCAGTTCAACAACCTTGTTGGTAATATCTTCTTTGTCGTTACATCGGATGAAGTGAAGTACAAATTTCATGTTAAGAAAGGCAGCTCAAGACACGTGTTTTTGGTACCGGATACCAAAAATTTCTTCATGACTACGAACTCGAAAGTTGGTGACCGTATCATGTTTGGGTTTGATAGTGCTCCTGAACCGTTTGGGATTTTTGCGTAGGGTCCCGATGGCACCGAAAAGCATCGTGTCGATGGTAATTCTGTTTTATCTTTTACCATGTGTTGCCCATTTTTTTAATATAACCGATGTTATATCTCCTCTTTTTTTATTCTTTTATTAATTTTAAATTTGTATGCAGAAATTCCAACTGCAGCTTGTCCACACTAAAGGTGTTATGCTTACTACTCGCTCAAACATTGAAGAAGGAACAACTTCTCCGTGAGCGTGGTCTTGGTCTTGGTGTTGTTTTTGTGCACACCTTGACGAATACCGATTTGAAGGGCAATGGACTGGTATAATTCTCGTTTTCTTTATGTAATCTTAGTTATCCTTTATATCCTTCCCATATATAATTTAATTTTTATTATTCAGCGTATACCGAAGGAAGTTGTTAGGTCCTTGAATATCTCTGAAAGCGGGGAGGCATGTTTTTTTGTTGATGACTATGGCTACCACCCTCATGGTGCATACTACACTACTACTGATGGAAGGATGAAGTTCGATTCCTGCTGGTCGGAGTTTACTAAGGAGTACAACTTTGAATCTGGGAATGTTGTTCTCATTCTTTTCAACCAGGGCGGCCGTGGTGGTATTGAAGTTTCAGCTGATATCCTATGATATAATCTTTATCATATGATATAATTGTTTTAGTCTACAATTTGTGTGTGCCCATTGTGTGTTTATGTCATATCGCTACCCCGGCCGCTCTTGTGTGAAGGGATTGTATAGTGGGATTATGTAGGGGGTAAACTTTACGATTGACTATTTGGTCCCGCATTTTTTCTACCGCCAGCTCAATTTTCACCGATTTTAATTGTTCATTTTTTGCAAATTAATATGTACTTCCCCGGGCCTTGGGAAAACAGTAACAAGCCCACTAGGCCGGAAGTTAAACAACTGGGTATGATTGCCCAGTGTTCCAAATAACAAAAGTAGAACATAGTCTTTGAAACATGACATAGTTTAACCATGAACCTCCAGGGGAACAACTAAACAGAAACTAAATTTAGTGGAGAACATGAGGGCCAACAGCTGGACCGACGAGCGGGATGAGGCCAGTCCTGACGTAGTCCCTGAGGAACTTGCCAAAGGCAGCGTGCTTCGCCTTGCTAGCAGGATTGTGCTTCTGCTTGCTACCTTTTCCAACTCCCGTCGCGTGCTGGATCGTACACACGAGATCGTTCGGGAAAACCCCGCCGCTGTATCGGGCAATGTGGCTTTCCGTTACGACGGAAAGGGATCTCGGCCGCCTTCGCCTTCTTCGAACGAAGCGGCTCTTCCGGTCCCGGTCCTCCTTGTCGCCGTCAACGTCCTCGTAGTCTTCCCGCGATTTTGAAAGTAAAGAAGAAGTGAGAGAAGGAAATTAACCGAAATACAATTGAAGCATTAAATATTTTTGTATGAACATTATTAAGAATTAATCATGTAGAATCAACATTTATGATCCAGTATCCAACCATACATAATTACTTCACTAATATAAATAACCACCAATTTAAACCGTTGTCACAACTTGTTCATGGGTAGTCCAATCATTATTTCAGTATTATAAGTAAGCACCAATTTAAGAGAAAATGGTGATTATAAATTTCATGGATCAGTGGATCAATCATTTGTTCCCCGAAGATGTACCGATTCATAAAACAATATGGATTCATGACGTCAATAAGCAGGAATTGAACAAAAATTATGGTCATAAATTACATGCAACTGATAATTCACTTGTTCCCCAAATTAAAATGATGTACACACTATGCTTTCATCGTATAAATAAGCACCAGCTTAAGACAAATGGTGATTATAAAACCCATGTATCAGATCAATTAATAGTACCTATAATATAATTCTTGTAATCATAATCACTCGGTATGATTCATATTCGGATGAATTTAAGTTTGAAATGCAATGAGCGTTACACTAAGCAGGTATCATTCATCACACAAAAGGAATCATTACAGCTTGAATCAAGATGTGCATCAAATATTACAGATCTAGTAACTACAAACCATAAATCAGATGAGCAAGAACCCCGTAATCATCAATTTGTACAAGAAGTCGTTGACAGGGCAAATCAATCTACCCTATGAGCAAACCCTATGGTGAACAAGAAGATCAAGAAAAACAGGGATCGATCGGAATAGTAGAGTACCTCGCTGCAGCTTGTCTGAGGCCTCCTCTTCGAACTCGTCGCACTCTCCGGGGCCATATAGCTCGCGGTACCGCCTCGGAGTGGCGGTAGAACGGGTCATTCGGATCGAAGCCCCGGTCATCCGCTTGTGCCGCGGGAGCGAGGACGTCTCCCGTGGCCTCATCAGCCGACGGCGACCACGGCCGGTTGGGCGGAGCCCTCCACGGTCACGGCGCGGCGAAGAGCGGCTCCAGCTGCGGAAGAAGATCCCGCCTCCGCGACGTCGACTACTACCGGACCATCGCCGTCGCCTCGTCGACGTTGACGACCGCACTCGCCTCCGGCTCGTCTCCGCGAACACGCTTCATCTTCGGGATCTTCGGTGGAAGGGGAGGTCGGTGTTGCGCCGGTGGAGGTGCAAGCAGTGGTTTTTCGCCGTAGATTGGGGAATAGAAGTTGCGGGTGGGAGAGACGATGGGGCCGATGGATATACAAGTAGGTGCCGCCGTTTGGGTTCCTCTCGTCCGACGCGTGGGTGTGAAAACGTGGATTGCCGCATGTAGTCAGTCCACTTTCCCATTACTTTGACATGGGTCCCACGCATGACGGATGGGCCGGCACAGAATTTTCAGTATGGGTATTAAAAACTCTAAAATATTTGAAATACGAATTAGTGATCACACATAGCCTCTTCTTGAGTTTAGGGATGAATTTTTGAAAATTTTCAAACCAAACTGCCAAGATAGCATGCTAGCGTCATTACCCACATGTTGATGCACCCTTATGCCAAATTTTTTTCTAGTTTGTTATTTTCCATGGAAAGTGTTAGCCACACATTGGCCAATACACAAGGTTTGGAAAGATTTCAACAAATTTTCAATTTTATATGAAAGTTTGAGTGTTTGGTGAAACCTAGGTTGACCTAATTGCACTAAGAGGTTGTCAAACCTTTTTCCAAGTGAAACTTCTGTTGTAGGGTAATGTGGTGACGTTAAATGCCCCAAATCCAAGGTGGTTTGGTCAGCTTTTGGCGATTTCCCTCTTTTCGTCCGAAAACCCCTCGTTCGACACATGTCCACCATGGGGACACCATGCCACCAACTCCAAAAATCAAAACCCATAGCAAGCAAGGTGTGATATCACAATGTGCACAAGTGTGCCAAATCATGCCCCAAATCCATGGTGGTTTGGTCAGCTTTTGGCGATTTCGCCTCTTTTCGTCCGAAAACCCCTCGTTCGACACATGTCCACCATGGGGACACCAAGCCACCAACTCCAAAAATCAAAACCCATAGCAAGCAAGGTGTGATATCACAATGTGCACAAGTGTGCCAAATCATGCCCCAAATCCATGGTGGTTTGGTCAGCTTTTGGCGATTTCCCTCTTTTCGTCCGAAAACCCCTCGTTCGACACATGTCCACCATGGGGACACCAAGCCACCAACTCCAAAAATCAAAACCCATAGCAACCAAGGTGTGATATCACAATGTGCACAAGGGTGCCAAATCATGCCCCAAATCCATGGTCGCCTGGTCCCTTTTGGCGATTTCCCCCCTTTTCGTCCGAAAACCCCTCGTTCGACACATGTCCACCATGGGGACACCAAGCCACCAACTCCAAAAATCAAAACCCATAGCAAGCAAGGTGTGATATCACAATGTGCACAAGTGTGCCAAATCATGCCCCAAATCCATGGTGGTTTGGTCAGCTTTTGGCGATTTCCCCTCTTTTCGTCCGAAAACCCCTCGTTCGACACATGTCCACCATGGGGACACCATGCCACCAACTCCAAAAATCAAAACCCATAGCAAGCAAGGTGTGATATCACAATGTGCACAAGGGTGCCAAATCATGCCCCAAATCCATGGTGGTTTGGTCAGCTTTTGGCGATTTCCCTCTTTTCGTCCGAAAACCCCTCGTTCGACACATGTCCACCATGGGGACACCAAGCCACCAACTCCAAAAATCAAAACCCATAGCAAGCAAGGTGTGATATCACAATGTGCACAAGGGTGCCAAATCATGCCCCAAATCCATGGTGGTTTGGTCAGCTTTTGGCGATTTCGCCCTCTTTTCGTCCGAAAACCCCTCGTTCGACACATGTCCACCATGGGGACACCATGCCACCAACTCCAAAAATCAAAACCCATAGCAAGCAAGGTGTGATATCACAATGTGCACAAGTGTGCCAAATCATGCCCCAAATCCATGGTGGTTTGGTCGCTTTTGGCGATTTCCCCTCTTTTCGTCCGAAAACCCCTCGTTCGACACATGTCCACCATGGGGACACCATGCCACCAACTCCAAAAATCAAAACCCATAGCAAGCAAGGTGTGATATCACAATGTGCACAAGGGTGCCAAATCATGCCCCAAATCCATGGTGGTTTGGTCAGCTTTGGCGATTTCCCTCTTTTCGTCCGAAAACCCCTCGTTCGACACATGTCCACCATGGGGACACCAAGCCACCAACTCCAAAAAATCAAAACCCATAGCAAGCAAGGTGTGATATCACAATGTGCACAAGTGTGCCAAATCATGCCCCAAATCCATGGTGGTTTGGTCGCTTTTGGCGATTTCCCTCTTTTCGTCCGAAAACCCCTCGTTCGACACATGTCCACCATGGGGACACCAAGCCACCAACTCCAAAAATCAAAACCCATAGCAAGCAAGGTGTGATATCACAATGTGCACAAGGGTGCCAAATCATGCCCCAAATCCATGGTGGTTTGGTCGCTTTTGGCGATTTCGCCCTCTTTTCGTCCGAAAACCCCTCGTTCGACACATGTCCACCATGGGGACACCATGCCACCAACTCCAAAAATCAAAACCCATAGCAAGCAAGGTGTGATATCACAATGTGCACAAGGGTGCCAAATCATGCCCCAAATCCATGGTGGTTTGGTCAGCTTTTGGCGATTTCCCTCTTTTCGTCCGAAAACCCCTCGTTCGACACATGTCCACCATGGGGACACCATGCCACCAACTCCAAAAATCAAAACCCATAGCAAGCAAGGTGTGATATCACAATGTGCACAAGGGTGCCAAATCATGCCCCAAATCCATGGTGGTTTGGTCAGCTTTTGGCGATTTCCCCTCTTTTCGTCCGAAAACCCCTCGTTCGACACATGTGCACCATGGGGACACCATATTATGTTATTGTTCACCACTTTGAGATTTTTTCGATGAAAAATTTCAGATAAATGAGTAAAAGTCATAAAGAAAATTTTAATCACAATTTTTGGTGATTTTTACGTCTGCTATGTTTTGATTTTGAAGAACTCTACCGCTCCGAACATTTAGTTTCAAAAGAACAATTGTTAACATAAAATTGAAACCTCCCAAGACAATTGTTAACATAGCATGGCAAAATATTTACAGTTTCAAAAGAATGGACTACTAGCCAAAAGCACCTCACGCAGGAGGGAGACCAAACCAAAAGATCATGGGGTCATGCAGCAGAAGAGATGATCAATCCACCATCGCCAGGACTCGTCGACCACGATCTTGCGGTAGAGCTCGTACGAGACCCAAGCATCAATGGCTGCATACTCGATGTTCATATTTGGAAGTGGGAAGTCCCCCCACGTCCGTGCCGATGGTGGTGGAACTTCTTCTTCATATCACCGAACCATGAATCAATGAGTCTTGCTGCCATGGTAGCCATGCCAGCCCTCGCATGACCAAGTGTACTTGAAGTACTCGTCCCGGAGATCGACGTAGTACTCGAAGGAATCTCCATGTGCCATGTCCTCCGCGAACTCTCTTGTCACCACGGATGTCAACACTCGCAAACGTAGCGCCTTCTCGAAAGAAATCGCAGATTGCCGGAGACTCCCACCAGCTTAGCACCGCAAGTAAACAAAGTAATGTACTAGTCACAGATCAGTTACAAATATGCAAGAACCTACAGAGGAGACGAAGATGAAACAAATTAATAAATCGGGAACAATGTGTAGCAGATTTAGATCGGGAATGTACTGCTTTTCTGGAACAATGTGTAGCAGATTTAGATCGGGAATGTACTGATTTTCGGGAACAATGTCAAACGAAAATCAAAGAGAGACAGAACGGCGGCAAGTAAAAAACCCCAAACGAAAGATTAAAAAAGGGGATTAGTTCTTACGCTGCGTAGTGGAACACCAAGCACATGTCGACGCATGCAGAGTTGAACCACGGCGATCTTCTTCTCGTCCTCGGCTCGATGGTTGGTGTACTCGAAGTCGAGGCCGACGAACTTGTGCTCCTCCTCCATGAGCCACTCCGTGTACATGTCGAGGACGCGGCGCACTTCCCATTGGTCGTTGGTGTAGACCACATCCAGGTCCTCGTCGTCGTGGATGTGGACTGCGCGCTTGCTAGTCCAGTTGTAGATTTGCTGCTCATCCATGTCCATGGCGACGCAGCGGCGGAAGACGAAGATAATGAGGGAGAGGAGACGACGAGAAGTGTGGAAAGTGGAAACCAGGATGCGGTGCGAATATTGAGACGGTAGGGGAGGGGGAAGGGGATAAATATTGACACGGCAGACGAAGAGAAAACTGACGCGGGTCTAGTCCAACTGACGCGCATTCGACCGTGTTGTCACGTCTAAACCCAAGCACCGCCCATTTGCACTCCTATTGACCTACCGAAATTTACTCCACGATATAACTTGCCATCATTTCACGACCTCCTTCAGCCGCCGCCGATCTCGCCACGTCTCTCGCCGCGATCTCGCCACGTCTCTCGCCGCCACAGCTCGCCACGTCTCTCGCCGGCGAGACTTGTAAGACTCTCGCTCCGCGTCGAGACCAAGGATGGCGCCTACTAGTGGAGTACGTAAATAACATGTACGTCTCGCGATCGATCGTTGTTTCCGATTGGTAATCTTTCTTCATATTTTTTGCAGTGTCCAGCTTGCTTTGACAAGAAGGGGATGTGCGGCGGAGGGGGAGTCGCGTTAGGTTTTTTCGTGCAAACACTACAAGAGGGTTTTGAGGAGAAGACGGTACATGCACTTATAAGTTTAAAATTCATTCAGATGTTTCATTAATTCGCCGCCACATCAAAGTTTAACACGTGATCCTAGTAGTTATTGCTAGTTTAGTACTATTATTCCGATGTGTGTAATAATTGTTGGTCACCATATGTATTAACCGCTTATTTATGGTTGAGTTTTACGATAGTTGTGATAACTTTTACGTTCATACCAGTTTTACGATAGTTGTAGCCGTTAGAGATAGAGGTATCGGTAGTTCAGTCCTATGCCGATAGAAGTTCGATATGTGCTGATAGAAGTTCGATATGTGCTGATAGAAGTTCAGATATGTGCTGATAGAAGTCCAAGATCCGAGACTCGGTGATTATCCGAGTAGACGCATATTTAACTTACTTTTGTATTAACTCTACTGAATTTAGGTCATCCCTTGCTACTATAGACCGTATTTCCTTAAGAAGTATGGTGTCCAGACCTCCCACAGGACAACTTTTGAAGCCGCACTCAAAACCAAAGATGGCCATGCATTTGTTGTTAATGTTACCAACAGAGCCGGCGTAACCTATATCAACGGAAGATTTTGGAACGAATTTGCTAGAGTGTACAATTTTAAGGTTGGCATGGAGTTAATTTTCGGAGTTAACTCATCTCGGTCGGATACTCTTGTAATAACCGGAACTCGAACCACTAATCCATCCAGGTAATTTTCCACCTTTGGACACAATGATTGATCATATTAATTATTCCATCTTATGTCAGCTTATTTTAATTATGCAGCTTACTACCAGCTTGTCCCGTACGAAGCGTGACATTGTTGACTCGCTCGCAGTACCGATGGAACAATGATAAATTGGAGGATGATGCATACCGTCATTCTTCAGTGGACAACTTGGACTACCTTGTTGAGTACCACAATGCCGGAGATTATGATCAAGGAGCACTACTTGTCCCAATGCCGCATACTCGAATTGGACAAACAAATGAAAATTACAACAAACACGTGGTAAGCGAGAGATCATATCATTTCATTAAGTTTGCGACCTACATTACGTACAAGTGTTAACTAAACTATGTCCCTACCGTTGGAACAGAAAATCCCTAGCCGTTTGGTTCCTAAAGATATGGAACAATATGGTGCAATCGCATTGTGTGCCATCCCAAGTACTTTGGTGCATTCGTCCTACGCAATTTCTTCACACGATGGTCGTATGTGCGTCAGTGGGTGGAAGGAGTTCATGGACAAGGAAAAGCACCTTCAGATGGGTGACAAGATGCCGTTCTTGCTTTACCTGGGAAATGCAGGGGTTTACTTGTTTGCTACCCATGTGCCTGAAATCGATCTGGAGTAGCTAGTCCGTGATTCATGGTGCCGGTGTGTCCAACTATGCAGCCCCTTTAGGTTTAAATTAAGTTGTAAGACTCTTTATGCGATTGTCGATTTTGCTTGTGTTAAAACAATAGTTAGTCATATCGTGCCGCTGGTTGTAATCGTGTCAAGTGTCGATTAATTAAAACCATTGTCAAAGTTATGTTACCGACATGTTGGCTTTCTTATATTTGTCCATATTTTTGCTTATATTAATTTGCTCTTAAAACCTTCTGGATAATTCAATGACAAGTTCGAGATCGTAAACATCTAAATAAGAACATTTCAAATGTTTGGAACAAAACATATAGTTGTATGCATTACATGTTTCTATCAATCTAAATCACTATCTTCTTCTGAATTTTTTCCCTCGTCATCATGTATGTTCTCTTCCAAAATGAGACTATCTTCCCGATTCTCTAGTTCATCTTCGCTCATATCCATGTCAACATTGGGACTATCTTCCGCATTCTCTAGTTCACGGATTGTACGAGCATCATGAATACGTACAACTTCAAGCAAGACGATGATCATCCTCCTCTCGCTTCCACATCTCGCTTCCTCGTCTAGGTCGACAACATCATGAAATGTATGGTCGACCGAACCTTCATCCTCCCGGTATGCGTCTTCATTCCGTACAAATGCATCATCGTTACCATCTTCTAATTCTGGAACGTCGTACACATGTCTATGGCTGAACTTCGCACCACTTTCCACGGATCACCAAACTTTGTATCCTCCAAATAGAAGCATGTTTCAGCTTGACTCGGCCAATATGAATGGTGAATTCTTGAACCATAGGATAGAAGTGTTAACGCTTTTAAAAAAACCATCATCTTTTATCTTCGAACCCTTGCTCGCAAGGTCGAACCAGTCGCAACGAAACAAGTACACGGACCTGTCACCGTGTTTGTTAGTCCCGTATCGCAGCTCAAGAACTTCTTGCGAACACCATAGTAGTCGGTCTCATCCGCATCACCAAAAGATCCCTTAGTCGCTACGCCCGAATTTTGAGTCTTCGTGTCTTTATCCCGAGTAAGCGTGCGAAACCTCGCACCCTTTACGTTGCAACCAGCGTATACTACTACACGCCGGTCCGGCCCAAGCAGCCGAGACTTCAAATCTTCCGATGCATTGTCCAATCTGTCTCACATGGTTTGCAAACCAACCCGCAAACTCTCTCTCGAACCGTCTCCTCGATGTCACGCACACCCCTACCTCCCAATTCTTGTCGGAATTCACCGAAACATAGAAAAAACACATATGAAATACAGTGACAATTATGTCCGCAACATTGAGAAGTAGTTATTAAAGTGAAGCTAACTACTTACTTGATATAACGTTCTACATCGTCACAGCTTGTTCAGCACATACCAAACCATTTTGTCAAATTCCTTGTCAAAATGTTTCAAAATGGATTTCCCAAGACCTTTAGCTCCAACCGAAAATACTTCCATCTCGTCAGATCAGGTTTTCTCCGAATGTCTTGGTTCCTATCATCTTTGTTAAATCTTGTTTCTGTGCCATCCTTGAAAAATCTAGAGCAAAAATCAAACACTCATCAACAATGTAGCTCTCTCGCGATAGAACCTTCTCGGCCTTGCTTTGTTACTGGACCGTAGACTTTAGATAACCTAATCTTCTCTCAACCGGATACATCCAACCATAATGAACAGGACCCCTCAAAAGAGCCTCCTCAGGAA
This sequence comes from Lolium rigidum, assembly GCF_022539505.1. Taxonomy (NCBI): domain Eukaryota; kingdom Viridiplantae; phylum Streptophyta; class Magnoliopsida; order Poales; family Poaceae; genus Lolium; species Lolium rigidum. The sequence goes on from NW_025899804.1 coordinate 125,703, forward strand.
GATGAATAGCTAAGTGCACCATTACATCAAAAAAGCCGGGGGAAGAGCTTCTCAAGTTTGCATAGGATCACAACAATTTCAACCTTCAATCGATTCAAGCACATCAACTTTCGTGGTTTTGGCACACAGCTCCCTAAAAAATCTTCCTAGCTCGCAATAGCCACATACATTTCCTTAGATGCAATTCCCTTGAGCCCAGCTCGGCAACACTCGCCGCGAAGTATGTGGCAATCATGCGTCTTCATACCGGTAACCTTACAACCATCAATATTCACACATCTTCCCCAGTTTGCGCAATAACCATCTGGGAACCTAGTGTTTGCCAAATACCTACACAAATGTCTCTTTTGTTCCTTCGAAAGCGTCCATGGTGCAGGGGGCTTCGCATAACTTACTACTGCATCATCATCATCCTTCTCAATTTTCTCCAACCAATACTTCTTCCACATTTTGAATTTCCTCAAATCAATTCTAGCACTAACAGTGTCCTTATTCTTGCCCTCAAGTTCAAGTAGTGTACCAACAATATTGTCACATATGTTCTTCTCAATATGCATCACATCTAAGTTGTGAGCTATCTTAAGTTCTGCCAGTACGGTAGATGATGTAAGCTGACTTTCGAGTGCCATGTTGGTTCACCGGCATGCTTGCACGCTTCCGCTTTCTATTTATTGGATTTTTCCCATGTTCAAAATCCTTAACCATTTCTACCTTCGCAGCCTACCTCTTTGGGTGTGTACTTCCTTGGTGGATCTCTAATCTCAGCTTGTACCATTGAAAAGTCTCGCTTCTCCTGTATGGGTGTTTTTTATCAAGAAATCGCCGATGCCCAATATATCCAATTTTGTTTTTCAAAGGTTCAGCGCAAGGATTCTCATCGCAATGCACACACGCATGAAATCCTCTTGTGCTTCGGCCTAACATAGTGGCATATCCAGGATAATCATGAATAGACCAAAGAAACGCAGCATGCAATGGGAAATATTCCTCTGTGCATGCATCAAATGTCTCCACACCACTCCATAGCTGCATCATATCTTTTATCGCTGGCTGCATAAATACATGAAAATCTTTCCCCGGGGAATACTTTCCGGGGATTAGCAATGCCATCATGTAATTCGATTGATCCATGCACATCCATGGTGGGAAGTTGTAAGGAATCACAAAAACAGGCCACATACTCGTAAGGATTACTCATACTTCCAAAAGGACTGAAGCCGTCCGTGGCAAAACCTAGTCTTATGTTACGAGGATCTTTAGCAAACCAATCAAACTTGCCATCAAAGTGCTTCCATGCCTCACCATCGCCAGGGTGCCTCGGTACATTGGGCTCAACAACCCTCTTCTCTTTGTGCCATCTTGTATGTGTCGACATTTCCTTTTTAACAAATAGTCTCTCGCAACCTTTTAATTATAGGAAAGTACCTTAACACCTTGTGAGGGATTTTCTTTTTTCCAAGTAGGGTCTCTATATCTTGATAATCCACAAACATGGCAGTTCGTATCGTCCTTGTGATCTCCCCAAAATAAAGAACAATCAAACTTGCATGCATGAATTGTCTCATAACCAAGCCCAACATCGTAAAGAACACTCTTAGCATCAGCATATGATTTGGGAAAGTCCACATCCGGCAAAGCTGTACGTAAAAGCCGAAGTAAGAGATCAAATCCTCTCGTTTGTTATCCGGCTGTATGATTTGACATGAAGGAGCTTAATGATGAACGACAACCTAGTGAAAGAGGTGCATCCCTCATAAAGTTCTTTTTCGCCGACTCAATTAGATTAGCATACAGATTTGGCAGGTCGGACCTTTATTTCCGGACTTCGCAGTTCATCGATCATACTAGACGAATCATCAACATAACAAACACCATTGTCTTCCTCTTCATCGTTGTCACTATCATACGCACCATCATCATTTCTATCCCGCCCTTCGTCATCACTAAAATCTTCCCCATGTCTAGTCCATCTTGTATACGTCATGGACATACCTGAACAATTGCAGTGATCCTCGATCGTTTTTATATCCCGACGTATCAGATTTAGGCAGTCCTTGCAAGGGCACAAGATTGGTTCATCCGTATTGTCCAAGTGTTCTCGCGCAAACTTGATGAAATCCCTAACACCTGCCATGTACTTTGTTGTGAACTTCTGGGTGCCATCAGTTATCCAACTTCGATCCATTGCCTACAATTCAGTTAAGAACATGCCAACGTTCTTCGAACATATCTTGACAACCGATTAAAAAATCTAGACCTAACGAACAATCAGGACAACTCACCGATGATGCGTCTCGCCGCCACCACAATGGAGCCTTCACGGAATTCTTCTCACCTCGACGAGAACCCTAGTCGATTCGATCGTTAGCAAGAGCACCTATATAGGCCGTGTCCGCTAGCGGCGCGACTTAAACGAGGCACCCTCGGCCGACATAAATATTAATAAGGGAATTATTATGTCGTAACATCTAGATCACACCATTGAAATAAATATGTAGAATAGACTACTTACGGATCCGAGATCAAAATTCCATATCTACCTTAGCGGTAAGACTCCGCGTCGGTCACGCCGAAGCCCTTGTTCGATTCTTCCAAACCACAATTTTTACTTAATTAAATATGTTCCCGACAACCGGGTCACGCATGATATATAAAACTAATAACATTTAATAAAGTAACTTAGTAATATTTCGTCACCTCGATCTTTGATTTCGTCACCTATTAACGATACACGATGGAAGCCCTTCCCGCTTGGGTAATGGGTGACGATTTTTCTTGACGACAAATCATACCGTCAAGCATTACCTTAAATGCTTGACGAAAGATGAATTCGTCACCTATAAGGACACATCCATGACGGTATGCATTTTTGTCACCAGGGTTTTCGTCAACAAATCCCCCATCTCTTGTAGTGGTAGTATTGTACTTGCTCTTATAGTGTAATAACATGCATATGTTACTCATCTATGCTACTACCTTCGTAGTGGAGAGTACCATGTGTGTAGTATCATGTAAGTCATATTTATTATGTTATAAATCCATCTTGTCTTGGGAAATGTGAGTTATGATATCATAGCTAGGTACCACATCAATTTTTGATTTATTTGTTGCCATACGATGTCACCAAAATGTTTCGAGATATGTGATGTTACTATCTGTGTTACTCGCATTATGTAGTCTTAATCATCGTGTGCTTTTCCTTCCAACCTATACATGCGCCTTCCCAATTTCCAATTTGTTAGAGCAAGTACAATATATCCTACTTAGTATTTATGTTTAGTTGGAGGAGAGAGAAGATGAGAGAATGCAAGAGCTAGCTTTATCACGTGCTTCTAGGCAAGTTATGTAAATGAAATGTGGGTGATCCATTGAGAAAGTAGTACATTTTTATAGTCAACTATTGTACTTGTTGGCTACAAGTTGATTTTAGATGACATGACATCTTGCTTATAATCAACTACCAGCTATACTATTGGAATTATTCTTACCAAAATTAATGGCTCGAGTCCAACGGCCAATGCATAGTACAGTAGCATGCATCAGAGAGAAAACCAGAGCACTTAAATATGGAAACTAGAAATTTTCCGGGCATTTAAAACTTCCCTTAATCCATGCGATTTGGTCCTCCGGCCTAACAATTCCGTACAGAGGGATTACTATTTTTCTTGTAAGATCTTAACGCCATCTACAATGAGCTGATAGTAACACTATCAGCCCAACTCCTGTACGAAGAGTCTGACTTCTAAGGAAGACTTGGTTTTATTCTCTCTGTCCTAGCATCACTAATTAACTACCCTATCTGAAGTTGAACCACGCAATTGTATATGCCCGTACGGGCTATCGCATTTCTTTGTTTATCGGTGGTTTGAAATAAATAATATGAAGAAACTATGTAACGTCTCAAACAGGCTCATATAAGGAAAAGTCCACGCATGTAACGAATCTATGTTGGTTACAACAAACTTCTAAGGAATGCGTTGCAACATAGATGCAATATACAAAAACTTATCTAATGTACACAAATGATACACGCAATATTGAATAACAATTCGGCATCATGAAAGCAACAAGTTGCAAAAGACGCAAACATATTGCCTTGTGTGTACGCATTTGACAATATGTGCCTGTAGTATGCCTAGCTATGGGCAGCCTCGCTCGGAAGCACCAACGACCCAACTTAGACCAAAATTATTGGGTTGGGTCACATCTTACTACTGGGTTAGGCATGTAGGGCCGGGCAGAGCTCGGGCCTGGCAGATGAGTGGGATACAACTATGGCCCGGTTCTAGGACCTCGGGTTCTAGTCTGCTTTGATAGGGTCCGGCCCTAATTTTTTTGCCTACCGATTTGTTTGGACCGAGCCGGGGAGGTCGAGTTTTCAGCGACGGGATATTTTCGGCCTGGCACGAAGCCTAGCCCAACATGAGGTATGGCTAGGTATAGCTCGCAACATTTCAAAACAACCTATACAACATGAACATCTGTCGATATTAGCACCAATATCTAAGGATGGATGGTAGGTCTAGTTTGTAGTCATATTTCTAGTAAAATTTAATCTTTACATTCATTATTGATCTCTTTCCAGATTATCCATTTAACTGCCCTCTAATCACTTCTCACTCCATATCGCAAAATAGATGTTGTTCCTTGTGTGAATCTTGAAGACCATGTCAATTTCCAAAAGGTCGTCTATCTGTGTTGCGTAGGGAGCGGTGATTACGACGATGTAAAAGGTTGCTTTGCGGGGCATAACTCTCATGTTTTTGTACAAAGTCTCACTGAGATTTCTTGTACTCCAAATTAATCAAGGTACTGTACAATTATACAAAACTAGTCCTTAGCCTAAAGTTGCAGTACCTCAAACTTCACTGTTTTATAAAGCTACCGGTACATGACATCTCAATTTTCTTTAGAGATGAAAGTACTCTCTGGTACCGGTGTATGCAAAGCCCTAAGCAAACCCAAACATTTTGAGTGTGTAGACAAGCAAGGCAAGAAGAGGAAGAGCGGCGGCAATAACAGCGCACGCGGAAGAGGAAAGAAATGACACCTCTCCGTAGAATTAGCGAGAGACAGAGCATAGCATTGCAGCATCTTCTTAAACCCCACGAAAATTCCAAGACTCGCGCACCTTTCCATCCTCGGACCCAGCTCCCACCCCGCCCGCCACACCAAGCCAGCCATGCGCCGGCCGCCGCGCCGCGCCGCCGCCGCCGCCCGCAGGCTCCGGCCGCTGCTCCTGCTCCTCCCCTTCGCCGCGCTGCTCTGCGCCGCCACCTTCTCCCTCCACCACCCGGACCGCCTCGGCCCCACCACCGTCACCGTCACCGTCACCGCCACCCACGCCGAGGAGGACGCGCGCCCGCACCACCTCTCCTCCCCGCGCCTCCGCCTCGAAATCTCCCGCCTCGACTTCCGCGCGCTCGACGCCACCCCGCCGCTCCACGCGGTCGCCGCGCGCGCGTTCCGCGACGGCGCGCGCCTCCTCCGCGACGCCCTCTCCGTCTCCGCCACCGCCACCGCCACCGCCGCGCCGCCGCCCCGGTGCCCGCCCTCCGTCGCGCGCTCCGGCGAGGCGCTCCGCGCCGCGGGCGGCGTCCTCGCCCTGCCCTGCGGGCTCGCGCTGGGGTCCCACGTCACGGTGGTCGCCTCGCCGCGCCGGGTGCCCGGCGGCGGCCTCGCGCAGTTCGCGGTCGACCTGCGCGGCGCGGGGGACGGGGAGGCCGCGTCCACGATCCTCCACTTCAACCCGCGCCTGCGCGGCGACTGGAGCGGCCGCCCGGTGATCGAGCTCAACACCCGCTTCCGCGGCCAGTGGGGCCCCGCGCAACGGTGCGAGGGCTGGCGCCGCTCCGACGAGGAGACCGGTGCGTACCTTCCTCACTTGCTTTCCCTTCGTGTACCTTTCACTTTTCACCTTCAGAATTCACCTGGTGATTCCACCCTGACGTTAGTACACAGACAGGAGGATCAGTGCAGTCGTTAGTACCAACCAATCTATTGGTTGCTCTAGGCTTTTAGCAGTTCAATAGTGCTACTGCTACCGCTAGTACTTACGTGCTGGTAATTAACCAAGTGCCTTGTGCGTCGGTGGTGATGATTTGCATTCAGTGTCATGTTTCGGGGTTGGTGTTTAACCTGAATTATGGTTAGATCGTAGCACTAGGTTTGGTGAAAAGGCCACGGATTCCTTTTGGTAATTTTCAATGATTCGTAGCCTTTGTCCTGTGCCGCTAATGTTTCAAATATGATGCCTACCATGGTGTTCATGTGTGGGGAGAGAAATGGACTGTCCAAAAAGTGCATTATCATCACTCTCCATGTTTGATAACTGTACTAACTTGGCTAGAACTACTGATCTTTATCCATGTCCCTTGGCATGTATGCGATGCCATTCCAACATTTCCAAGCTTAACAGGAGGGAAGATGTTAGAGTACGTAATGGGCTTGGGCTGGCGGTATAGCCCGTTAGTCTTAGGGTTAATTAGAGATAAGGGTCGCTTGCTTAGGGGTTGTCAAGTAAACCTCTCTATATAAGGAGAGAAGACGTATCAATCTAATCAAGCAAGAATTAAGAAGGAAATCCCTTCCCGCTTGCCACCAGCCGTGGGCAAGGCCCCCGGCCGGCTCTCTCGCGCCATCCCTCTAGCAGCACCATAACAGAAGAGATATGGATGTCTTCAAGTTCTTAAGAGTATTTTGGTGATTCTTTGCTTGATGTTTTTTCCAAGTGTGAAGCAAGATCCTTCAGTTGATTCATGCACGGATATTAGAATGACCATTCACCCATATATTTTACCTTGTTGAATACCTGGGAGCTATTAGGTAATTTCTTTGGAAGATCCACGAACACATGTACCTGTGTAGTTGGATTGCATATACAGTCCCCCACCTAAATGAGTTAGGTTCAGCACACATATGTGGTTCTTGACTTTAGATGGCACGTTTCCCTTTCTCCAGATAATTCTTTATTTTGATAAAACTTAGACTTGCCACCTTGCCTCATTTCTGTTGATGACCCATGTACATACCTTATATTTTGCTGAGGTGCTATTATTGCATCATAATTAATACATACGAAAAATGAACTTCTGTGACGTTGACACATATTCATATACTAAAGGGAGGCTAACTTCTGACGAGCGGAGCGAGGCCCGTCGCCGGAGGCTTGGGCCGAAGCGTATTTATATTCCCTGTAAGCCGCCGCTAGGGTTATCATCGCATCATTGTACACCCACGGCGTTTGTAAACACCACCGAAATAGTGAAGTTTTGCTGGCTGGCGCCCGTGGTTTTTTCCCTTGTGTGTTGCAAGGGTTTTCCACGTTAAAATCTCGTGTCCCCTGCAGTGTTTTACTTTTCGTTCTTCGTTTATTGTGCATCTCAAATATAACAACACATTTGGTATAGGTTTTCCTTCGATTGTTTCTTTGTTCTTCTAATGGCAATCTTCATGCTGTCCTATTCCGCTGTTCCTTCTGTTTCTCCCTGGCGAGAATAGATAGGAAGACTAGACTAGGCATAGATGAAACTTCCCATTCCAGCATTTGTTCAAGAAGAATGTCCACTTTCCAGTCCCCCCTTTTTTTGTGGGGGAGTCCCTTTCCAACCCTGACTATTGCATAAGTTCAATTTTAAACAGTTGTTTTTTATTCTGAACTTGTCAACTGTTGTTTTTAAGCATTGCTGTGACTCATACCACACGTGGCTGACAACTAGCATAGCTAAGAATCTGAATAATAAAAATAAAACAAATAGAAAAGATAGAGAAAAGAGAAATATAGAAGTCAACTAAAGTAATATTCCTCAGGGCTTAATATGGAAATAACATCATCATGTGTGCTCAAACTGTAAAAAATGGTTGAATTTGTATGATCATAAATCAATTGTAAAATTCATCAATATGATATTTAATTATAAAGACTTACATAATTAGGTAGAGATGAGGCATATTATCCCACACATATCCTCTCCATCATACTCAATAATTTATGAATGTTTGTGAATTATCTGTGTGATACCTGATGTTGTACCGAGATGTCCAATTTCCTCCTTTTTTTGATACTTTTTGAAATCCCTAAAAAGTTTCAGTGTTTTTGGATCTTTCTACAACTTCATGCGTTTTAATCCCTGAGTTTTATACTTAAGCTGTTGTCAATAAAGGTGCTAATATGTGCAAGTGATGCCATATTTTATCCACATGCTGAGAAGTCAGCTCAAAACCGCTTGGGATAGGTCCAAGGGGCTAAGTAATTGGACTCAAGAACTCAAGGTTAAAAACAAACAGTTTCAGAAGTGAAGTTTTGCAATAGTTCAGGGTTGACAAGTGACAATTGGAGAGCTCACCAGTTTAACCAAGGCTAACTTAGTGCATTAATCATCTAAAAAACCTAACTAGATTGGTGATCGGCACTGGATACTGTTCCATTACTAGATCCTCCATTGCATGTCATTTCTTCGATCAACAAGATTTCATGGCAAAATGCACCCATTTTCTAGTATACTTGGTTAAGTCTAGTAGGGCTAGAAGAGAATCATATATGGTACTGCTACTCGACCTCTCCATATGTAGTATGAGATTCAATTTGCCAATTTGATGGTAAATTATTTTGAAATGTTATAGGGCTAATGGTAATGTTTTTCCTAAATAGAGCTGCAAAAATGTTTAACATGGCGATAGTTTATCTGCTGATTGTTGCCAGAATTTCTTATGTTGGTTTCCTGGTGCAGTTGATGGATTGGTGAAATGTGAGCAATGGGCCTGGAACACTGGTGGTACATTTGAGGAGTTGAAGAGGATGGGGTTGCGTAACCGTGTTGCTGGACACAGAAGCAGAGATTTGATGGATTGGCCTTATCCTTTTGTGGAGGGTGAATTATTTATTCTAACAATAAGTGCTGGTTTGGAAGGTTATAATGTTCAAGTTGATGGAAGGCATGTAGCATCTTTTCCTTATCGCATTGTAAGTAGTGCTCCTTCTGAAATGTCTCATGATGAGTGCTTCTATACTTCTTAACTGGAAACTGTCCACATCCTTGCTGTTGTTTGGGTGTAGATTAGCTTCGATTTAATATATGTTTTTTACTTCAATAAGAACATCATCTCCTTCCCACTGTAATTTTGGAGAGGTTATCTGATGTGCCCATGCATTAAATTTGTTCTTTTCAGGGCTTTATTCTTGAGGATGCCACTACGGTGCAAGTAAATGGTGATATTGAGGTTGAGTCAATGGTTTCTGGTGCATTACCCACGGCTCATCCTAAAATTGTACAAAGAAATCTGGAATTGCTGGCTGAACTGAAAGCCCCTCCTCCTGAAGAACCTGTAGAGCTGTTCATAGGCATTCTTTCAGCAGGAAGCCACTTCACTGAGCGCATGGCTGTGAGGAGATCATGGATGTCTGCAGTACGAAATTCATCCAATACCATGGCTCGTTTTTTTGTTGCCTTGGTAATGCCTATCCATTTAGTTTTGGTAGTTTTCTTTCGCTTATTCTCCCGAAGAGATTTATAACTGAACCATGTTTCAGGGCAGAATGGTAAAAAGGAGGTTAATGAAGATTTGAAGAAAGAAGCTGATTTCTTCAGGGACATTATCATTGTGCCTTTTGTCGATAGCTACGATCTGGTTGTTCTGAAGACTGTTGCCATTTGCGAATACGCGGTATGTAGCACAAGGATGGATATAACATAGCCACATTGTATTTGTAGTATCTTTTGACAGTTCTTATGCAATGTCACCTCTTAATCTTTTATGTTTTATTTTGTCCTTGGAAGGCTCGTGTTGTTTCTGCGAAGTACATCATGAAGTGCGATGATGACACCTTCGTTAGACTAGATACAGTTATGGCTGAAGTCAAGAAAATCCCAGATGATAAAAGCTTCTATGTGGGGAACATGAACTACTACCACAGGCCACTGCGAGAAGGAAAATGGGCTGTCTCTTATGAGGTGAAGTGAACCACTGCAAAAAAAATTCCTGTTTTTGCAGATGTTTAACCAAATGTTATCTTGAAGTTACACAGATTGGCTCTTTGTTGACTTGTATCTTAAATGACCAAAAGTAATTAAATGCTCTTTTGGCATTCATACTGACAGTGTATCTGTCAGAGAGACAAATCAGGAGTACTTTTTTGTGAAGAGAGCACATAAGAGCTGCATTAAAAAAAATTAAATCTATCTGAAAGAAGATAGTAAACTAGCAGTATTAACTTTTGTTGACCGAGTCAATTTCAACAGTTCACCGGTTTCGCCAACAGCCTGTTGTGCCATCAGTCTTAGTACAGTTTCCTGGATTTAGCAGAACAGACATCTTGTTCTTGTCCTTGATGTGCAAAACAAGACATTATTTAAACACATGACTTGCTATCACTTCCTTAGAACCACATGAGCAATTGGTATCTGTTGTCCACATGAATATGTTATTGTCTCATGCAATCATGTTGGCCGACTATACGTCGTTAGCGCATTCCTCAGTGCACCATTATTGAGTTTGCCCTGTGCTATCCTGCTGAACTCTTCTAACATTCTCCACTCAAATTACAGGAGTGGCCCAGAGCTGCGTACCCACCCTACGCGGATGGTCCTGGCTACATTGTTTCTTCTGACATCGCCAACTTCGTCGTGTCCGAAATGGAGAAGGGCAGACTGAATGTAAGCTCTCTGCACTTTAACATTCTTTCTGTTCATTCCGTGTACAGTGGCGGCATTTTACATTCCACAAAAGTATTCGAGAGTGAAGCACCAACTGGTTTACCCGTGCTGGTGCTCTTGGATGATGCAACTTTTGATTGAAAACATGAAAAAGGGCACGGGCCCAATCATGGCCGGGCTGAAAAGATGGCCCATATCAGAAAAGCCAAGAAAGTTGTATCCATCACCTTGTATTCGTTTGTGCACGGGGTGGTTTTAGCTAATGATTGCATTGCAATGTTTGCTTTTGTCACAGCTGTTCAAGATGGAGGACGTGAGCGTGGGCATGTGGGTGGGGCAGTTCAACGGCACGGCGAAGGCCGGCGTGGAGTACGTCCACAGCGCGAGGTTCTGCCAGTTTGGCTGCGTCGACGACTACCTCACCGCCCACTACCAGTCGCCGGGGCAGATGCTCTGCCTCTGGGAGAAGCTGGAGCAAGGGAGGCCGCAGTGCTGCAATGCCAGATGACACAGAGCGAAGATCGCTTCAGTGAAACCCTTGCTACCGCCGTGACAAATCCAAGCTCATTTTTCAGTGGAGATTGGGTAAGCTAAGCCAGTTTCAGAGGGGAACCTGACAAGCTACTTCCACCACCAGAACTAGTGAACATAGACAAGTAGTAAACACATACCCTGTCAGATCGAAAGGTAACCTATACCAAATTATACATGTTAATGCTAGTATTATAAACTAATCGGTATTCTATATATACCGTCATCTCAAATCCACACCTCTCTTGCACGTGATCTCTTTGTCTTTTATGTCCCTCCCTGTGACGACACTCCTTCAGTCCACAAGTACTCCCTCCGTTCTCTTTTAATTGACTCGAATTTAGTACAAAGTTGTACTAAATCCGAGTCAATTAAAAAAGAACAGAGGGAGTAGCACTGATCATATTTTGCCATCAAGCCCATAGTAATAAACTCGGGAAGAGAATGTCTGTAAAATTTAAACTAGGGATGCAGCCATAATCGATGCATGTGCCGTGTGGTGGTGGCAGAAGGGAAGAGAGCACGCCTACTGTTGCTTGCCTCTGCCGATGGCCAAACCATGTCGACGACCCTACTAACATGCGTTCCTGTCTGTTTCGCTAGGCGTTTTGTCTGCGACTCTGCCTTCCTCTCTGCTGCAAGCTGCAGTTGTATTTAGTGCAGGTCTCATTCAGATAAACTAACATAATCTCGGGGTTTACTTCAGTTCCGCCCGTGAAACTGGATGCCGATTTCCTATTGTTTCGCCAGGTAAACTGAACGCTTCTTTGTTGACATGAGCGCATTATGATGTTTAGATTGCTCAGGTCCGATGAGAACCTTAAGAATCTCAGTGTTACTTCCAGCAGTACTTGCTGGGCTGGCGATCATAAGAACCATAGTTAAGCCTGAAAGTGAAAATAGTGTTTGCCCCTGTAAACATACTCTACACTGAAGTGAAAATGCTCTCGCGACTCAGGGGCGACTCCGTCCCGAACCCGACCCGAGGTCCTGTTCATGGCGGGACCACCTCGATCCGCGTCCATGGCGGGCCAGGGCGGGGGAGGGCGCCTCTACACGCGTCACGCGAGCATCTGCCCTTGCCACTTGCCTCCACAACATCACCTGTCTCTTCCACTTCGAGCTCACCGCCGATAGCTAGATTCCTACCAAAATCCAGGGCAAATCGAAGGCTGACGCTGGCGATCTGCGCGGATGAGGGGGGAGAAGAGGCGGGGGAGCAGCCGTGGTGGTGGGAGTGTGGTATCGGAGGCAGGGAAGAGGAGGTGGGATCTCGCGAGGGCGCTGCGGGTGCGCAAGCTAGATCGACAATGGCGAGGCAGAGGTCGCCGTGCGGATTGCAAGGTGAGGATGGAGTTCAATCGCCTCGGCGCGGGGCTTCGGCCTTCGCGTGGGCTCGTTTGGGCCAATCGCCGTTGATTCCGACCTCACCTTCCTCGGGACAACGGCGAGGTCCGGAGCTCCAAGCGGCGCAGGTGGCGTCAGACGTCGCGGATGTGGTTCTGGCGCCGCAGCGCCGCGTGTGCGTAGCCTCGGTCCGAGGTTCGTGGTGATTCGGAAGCGATGCGAGAGGGATCCGGAGTTCAAGGACATGACACGGAGCGTGCCGGGGAACAGGCGGCGCTCGGAGGAGAGGATTGTGCCGGTGAAGCAACCGTCCCCTTCGAATTAGCGGTCCAGACGAGCTCGATCACGGCTTCCCCCGCACCGGAACAAGAGGCCTCGGCCGCCGGGGCCGGCGAGATCGGAGGTGAAGGCGGCGCATGCACTCGCCGATTCTCAATCAACATGCGCGACTCGCTGAGTCTGCTAGAAGAAGATTGCGAGGCGTCCGAAGCTTGATAGGGACTGCTGCTCTGAGTTTTGGCGGGAAAGGGGAGAAAGAGGACATGGTGGTGGGTTCCAGAAGCTTGTCCATGGCGCGGTGGACCGGGTCAAAAGGCATGGACATGGAGGAAAAAGAGATCGAGCTGCTTTTTGAGCAACTCTGGAATATGCCACAGCATCTGGCCAAGTCACAAAAAAGGGGAGAGGCATATATAAATCCCTCTCTCTGCTCTAGGGTTCGCAGCTCTCCTCCCCGCCGCCATTGCTACCGCGAGAGGCCAGCTCTATGCTATTTGGGTGCTGAAGAGTGTGAGTTTGTAGATCTAGAGGTGGAGGAGAGAGCCATGGCTGATCGTGGCCGTGGTGGGAGAAACAGGGGAAGGGGTCCTGGTGGAGGAAGAGGTGACAACTGGAATCGGCAGCAGCAGGGCAACCAGTTCAACTAAATTCACAACAACAGCAGCAGCAGCAACCTTTCCAGGATTTCCAGAACCAAGGTGGTTTTCCTTTCCCTCCTCAACCATATGGGTTTGTGCCTGGAGGGATGCCTCCTCCTTGGGCTTTCCAGGGTGCATACCCCCAATTCCCTCCACAGCAGTTTGGGTATCCATCCAATCAATGGATTGCTCCAAATCCTGATGATTTCTCTCAGAACAATCAGAGTGCAGAGGGAGTGAATGCTGCTAAGGGGAAGAGTGGAGAACCTAAGCAGATGCAGAAGAAGAAAAGTGGAGGGAGTGGGGAATCTGCTCAAGTGATTCCAAATCAAATGTCTTATGTGGACACCGTACCATCTGCCTTGGCTGTGGAGAGCCTGGACATTTCAAGCAGTCATGTGATAAGAAAGCCTTCTGTTTTATCTGCAAGGCAACTAATCATGCTGTTGAGGGGTGTCCAGTGGTCAAGAGGCCTCCTCAGGTAGCTAAGTACATTGGAAGTGCAGTAAATGGCCTGGGATTCTTCCACATTGAGATCCCTGAGGTTGTGATGAATCCTGTTGCTACTACCAAAAACTGTGGTTTGGTGTTGATAGAGGAGGGGAACATAACCAAAGCGAGCTAGCTAAAGAGTTTGCTGGGATCTATAGAACAAATTGGCCTTGGCAGATCAGGGAACTTACCCAATGGTCCTATCTGGTCAAGTTTCCACCACATCTCCCAGTGGATCAGGTGATTGGGTATCCTAGATTTGGCTTGACAAAACCTGGTGTTTGGGTGAAAGTGGAGGCTTGGGATGATGACCCTGATCCTGTGGATGTGATGCAAGAAACATGGATGAAAATCCATGGTTTACAACCTCCTTGGTGTGAATGGAACTGTATTGCTCAGGCAGTTTCTGTATGTGGCATCTTGGAGGAGATAGACTGGATGAGTGTGTTTAGAGATTGTCGCTGAGGTGGTTAGGGTCAGGATAAAATGTAGAGATGCAACCAGGATTCCTGCTGGCAGGCTGTTTCATTTTCAAGGGAAGTTTCACCAATTACTGTTTGAAGCAGAAGGAGAACCTGTAGTTGGGGTAGCTGAGGATCCTCCTCATCCACCTCCTCCTCCTTCAGATGGAAATGATGAACATGGAAATGAAGGACAAACTGATGAGAGGCAAGATGGCATGGAGACTGATAGGTCTAATGCAACAGGAAATGCTAGTGCTAATTCTACTGTGATGACTCCTGGTGCCTCTAGTTCTGGGTCAGTGGTGAGAAGACTTGTGGCTGATGGGGAAGAGATCAAGGAATATATCAGTGGTGCAGAAGTGTATGACATGCTGATCAAGAATGGGTGTGTTGGTGAGGATGGTAGGTTCATCTGGAAAAGTGGAGGTAGCTGTTCTCAGGGTGAAGTGGGAGAAGAAGCTCAGAACTTCCTTCTGGAGGAACAGGGGACTTTTGCTGATCATGATGGGGCCTTGGAGACTGTTGAGATGAAGGTGGATGACCTTGAAGCTGCTCTACCAGAAGAATTCCTTCCCACTCTGGAGAAACCTGACAAGGAAGTGACTCTGGATAAGGTGAACAAGGACAAAGGAAGGAGGAAGAAAGTTTGGGGACCTGTGCAAGCTACTAGGCAGAGCTCCAGGGTGGACACTTCCATTAATGTCATGAAGAAAGCAATTGAGTACAAGAAGAGGAGCAATCTGGAGGAGCCTAACAAGAAGATGAAAGGTATAATGCAATCTAATGCTTTTCATTCTCTTGATGTAGATTATCTTGAATCTTTGGCTAGAAATGTGGGTGTTGATATTTCTGCTATTAGTGCTAATGACAGAGTAGGATATAAGAATCATAGTTCAAAATCACCTAGGAGTGATTTAGTAGATACTGAGATTCCTAGTGAGAGCTTGCCTCTTGAATCTCAGAAGACAGCTTTTGTTACTGATAGTGATGCTATAGATGTTACTCCTGAGAAAAACAATAGGAAAAATGATGAGAATTATGAGGATGAAGGGGATAAATGGATATAAGTCATTAGGAAATCTCGGGGCAAGCACCCCAAGAAGAGATTACAATGTTAGTGTCCTTTTTTAACATTAGAGGGATTACTGCTCCTGGTAGGAAAAAATGCCTAGAGGACACTGTTATCCCTTTAAAGGTGGATTATATTGGTTTTCAGGAGACAAAAAAAGAGAATTTCTCTAGATCTTTTTTAAAATCTATTCTAGGAAATAGAGATTTTGAGTGGAATTATATGCCTGCAGCTGGGACTGCTGGAGGTATCCTAGTTGGTCTTAATAAGGATGTTTTTGAGGTGATGTCTTGGGACATTAAGTCTTTCTCTGTTAGCACAGTTGTTAGGATTAAAAGTTCTGGTGTGGTGGTTAGGTTAACTACAGTGTATGGCTCACCTTATGAGGAATGTAAAGATTCTTTTATTTCAGAATTACATGAACTGCTTTTAAATTGGGATGGCCCTGCTATGATTGGAGGTGATTTTAACTTGGTTAGGTTTCAGAGTGATAAAAGTAATGGAGACATAGATTTTAAATGGGCTGACAAGTTTAATGCTTGGATTGATATGTGGGCTTTGGTAGAGATAGGTTTGGCAGGTAGATCTTTTACTTGGAGTAATAATCAAAGCAATAGGATTATGAGTAGGATTGATAGGATTTTTTGTAATACTAGTTTTGAGGCTTTGTTTCCTTTAGGGAGTGCTAGGGCTTTACCCAGACTGGGGAGTGATCATACTCCCATAGTTTGGGACTCTGGTGAGGTGAATCTACCTAAGAAAAGTAGTTTTAAATTTGAGAAATGGTGGAGCACTAGGGTAGATTTTTTAGATGTGGTTACTAAAGCCTGGTCTATTCCAGTTAATAGTAATAATCCTTTAGATATTTGGCAGGCTAGGGTGAGGAATTTTAGAAGATCTGCTGAAGGTTGGAGTGCTAATATAGATGTTGAGATTAGGAAAAAGAAAAAAATCACTTATGGAGGAATATGATGTGTTAGATGTAAGAGCAGAAACTCAGGAACTTTCTGAGGATGAAGCTGGTAGATTTAAACAAATTCTGGAAGAGCTAAGTTCCTTTTGGATAATTGAGGAAATTAAAGCCAAGCAAAGATCTAGAGATAGAGATGTTTGCGAGGGTGATAGAAATACTGCTTATTTTCATGCTTTAGCTAATCAGAGAAGAAGGAAGAAAATGATTCCTGTGTTAGAAGGCCCTGATGGGCCTGTAACTGAGACTAAAAAGATATTAAAGATAGCTATGGATTTCTATAAAGAGCTGTTTGGTGTAGAAAATAGACCTGATATTAGATTGTTAGATAATTTTTTCTTACCTGAGGAGAAAGTAACAGTAGAAGAGAATGTAATGTTGGAAAGTAGATTTACTTTAGAAGAGATAAACGAGGCTGTGTTTGGTTCCTATGCTGATGGAGCACACGGGCCGGATGGTCTCGTCTTTTTCTTTTATCAAAAGTATTGGGATATTATTGCTTTAGATTTATTGCATCTCTTTGAAGCTTGGTTTGATGATAAGCTAGATATTTTTAGGTTAAATTTTGCTATGATTACTCCGATCCCAAAGGAGGATGATGCTAGAACTATGAAGAAGTTTAGACCTATTAGTTTGCTTGAATTGTAGTTTTAAGATTTTCTGCAAAGTGTTAACAAATAGGTTGGCCAAAATCATAGGGAGATTAATATCTCCAAATCAATCTGCCTTTATTAAAGGTAGATATATACTGGAGAGTGTAGTTACTGCACATGAAATTGTTCATGAGGTGCAGATAAGGAAGATGGAGGGTTTTGTGTTTAAGATTGATTATGAAAAGGCATATGATAGAGTTAATCTAGATTTTCTTTATGAGGTATTGCATCTTAGAGGTTTTAGCCCCTTCTGGATTAGGCTTATAAAACAGGTGACCACTGGTGGGTCAGTGGGTGTGAAAATAAATGAAGTAGAAAGTGATTTCTTCACTACAGGCAAAGGTTTAAGACAGGGGGATCCCTTGTCACCTGGGCTTTTCAATTTTGTAGTTGATGTTTTTTCTAAAATGTTGCTTAAAGGTTGTGAGGTGGGACTGATTAGGGGCCTCTGCCCAGATTTTGTCCCAGGAGGTGTTATTTGCCTCTAATATGCCGATGATACACTACTTTTCCTTGAGAAAAGTAATGAGATAGCCACCCATATGAAATGGATTTTAACTTGCTTTGAACAAATTTCTGGCATGAGAATTAATTACCACAAAAGTGAGTTAATTCCTATTAATGTGGAATTAGGGAAATGTACCACTTTCCTGGATATTTTTGGTTGTGTCCTAGGTTCCTTCCCAATTAAATATCTAGGGATTCCTCTCCATCGTGATAAGTTGAAAAGAGAGGATTTACAACCTTTGATTGATTCTCTTTTAAGTAGGTTAGCTGGCTGGAGAGGGAAGTTATTATCTTCTGCAGCCAAAAGGGAGTTAGTGAGATCAGTCTTAGCTAGTATCCCAGTGTATTTGTTATCTTTCTTTAAGTTCCCCAAATGGGCCTTGAATCTTATTAATACAAAGCTAGCTAATTGCCTCTGGAATGATGAAGAAGGGAATAATAAAATACACTTAGCTAACTGGTCTTCGATCCGTATGAGAAAGGAGTTTGGTGGCATGGGGATTCCTAACTCTGCAAGATTTAAATCTATGTCTCTTAGGATCTTGGGTTAAGAGATATATACGGGGAGAAGGGACTTTGTGGAGGAAAGTTATAGATTGTAAGTATAATACTAAGGATCCTAATATCCTCTCGTTGCCATGATGCACACCCATCTACCTTTTGGAAAGGTGTGATGAGTCTTGCGAGAAGCTGTGAGGTTTGGGTATAGATGGAAAATAGGAAATGGTAGGAGTGTTAGATTTTGGGAGGATGTTTGGTTTGGCAACACTAATTTGGCAACCCGAGTTTTGGGACATATATTTTGTTTCAAATCAACGAGACTAGAACTGTTAGGGATGTTTGGGATGGAACAACCTTGAGATGTGATTTTAGGAGAAATTTCTCTGATGATATGATGATACAATGGCAGGAGTTAGTAGCTATTGCTGAAACTATAGTTTACAATGCTGATGAGGATCAACTTATCTGGACTTATGATACAAATGGGGTGTACTCTTCAAAATCTATGTACGCTCTAGTAAATTTTAGAGGAGTAACTCCAATTTATTTACCTGTCATGCGGGACTTAAAAATCCCTCCTAGAATTCAGATCTTCCTGTGGTCTGTTGTCTCAAAACAAAATTATGACTAGAGATAACTTGAGGAGAAGGGGCATACCAAAACCTATGGAATGTTCTTTTTGCGAGAGAGTTTGAAAGTGTCCGAGACTTTGTTTTTTGATCGTATTGTTGCAAAACAGATGTGGGGCTTAGTCAAGGAAATCTGTAGGCACAAGGTAGAGAAATATATAGATGTAGTCTGGTAGATGGGCTGTGCAATAAAAGATTTTTACAGTTTAATTTCATATCCTCAGCTATTTTGTGGGGGATTTGGAATTCTAGGAATAGTATAGTGTTTAATAGACTTACTTGGTTGGATTTGAAACAGGTGTGGAGGGTTATACTTTCTTACCTGAGAAATTGGAAAGTCCCTTTCAAGGACCAAACGTGGGATGAAGTGGACTTGTTCATGAAGCTTTTGTCAAACAAGATCAAAGCACCATTGGAGCTGGAACCACCATGAAGTGTTCTTCCTTCGATTGGATATCTTCCTGGGCTCCTGCCGCCAAAACCTCTCATGGTGGACGAGCGTCGCTGGAGTTTCTGAAGGAGAACCCGGAGGAAGACGCCTCAGTTCATGTCGTGCTGTGATAAAAAGGTTCAGCTTGCGATGTGTAATAGCTCTAGTTTGCTTTCCTAGCTGCTGCTGTGTTAGTTTGTTGGTGGTATGGGTTAGTTGATAAACCTAGTTTTTTATCTGGTGGCTTTTGAGATGGTTATGGCTGTTTGTTGGGCAGTAGTTTTGGCCCATGTTCCGAGTTTGGTGTTAAAACGCTGCGAGCGGAGGTGTGTGTTGACATTGTGGTTTTATTTTATCATGAAATGGAACCGGGGAGGTGTCTCCCTGTGAATCTAAAAACATACTCTACACTGCTGAGCAGGGACTGAATCACTGAACTCGTTTCCTCTCATCTTTATAACACATATAAAAGCGACACTGAAGATGGCCATAATGTTTGCCCTCACGTCCCGGTTGCTTTACGTGGTGCAGTCACACTTGCTCTCATCATCTCGAATCAAGTGAAGTGCAGTCGTTAATCTGACATTTTACCACCCTTCTCCAGATTTCTTTTCAACTTTTGACGTTACCATGTTTTGCCAAATTCACTGGACCTCTGATCACCTCATCATGTTTACGTGGACCTGGAGCTGGGTATATTTTATCATATAGTATTTGTCAGTAAACGGTATGGACATGAGACTGGAGGACGCCACAAACCTATCCATAGACGTGGCCATAACAGAATGCAGAATTTCGGTGCAATTTGTCAGGTAGTAAAATTGTTCTGATATGTCCTTGTACTTGCACGTGCGCTTTGCAACATTTTATTCTTATTAGATTTAGGTATGACTGTAATAATGTGGAGCACGAGTTCTCGAGAAGGGGAGGTGATGTTCTTGGTAGTGTTCTTGGCTCTGCTTGAGCTCCGTGTCTGAGTTTACGGGCTGAAAATCCTAGATCTAACTCTTAGTGGTTGTACCTTAGAGTGGTGGCTTTCTAGTCATTTTCTTGTTGGGGTATTGTGAGGTGATTGGACCTCTTCTAGGATGAAAACATAGGATCTAACCTACTGACTAGACCGGTCGATGAAGGTGGTGCACTGTTTTCTTTTTCGAGATGTTATTTTTAGAGAAGCATTTTCGATACTGAGCTATTCCTCACCACTGAAAGTGCAACTACTCCTGTGAGATTATGATTTTTTCGGCAGCGTTTTTGTTTTTCATTTT
The DNA here is from genome assembly GCF_022539505.1 of Lolium rigidum. NCBI lineage: Eukaryota > Viridiplantae > Streptophyta > Magnoliopsida > Poales > Poaceae > Lolium > Lolium rigidum. Next base: position 146,133 of record NW_025899804.1, read on the forward strand.
GGCTCTTAATGACAAGATTTTTTCGGTTATTATGTTGTTGCAGAGGTGTGTAATTGATATCAACCTTAGTGTTAATATATCCTTTTAAAAAATACGAGCTATAGGCTATAGCAGCCCTACATCTCTACTCGAATTTAGTGGAAGATTTAGGACGGCAAAAGTTGGGTAAGCACACCATCAATCAAGCCCCCCAACCAAATCGTGAACAACATCAGCTAAACAGAACAAAATGGACATTAGCACGTGTGGCGCCAAGAGCTAAATTACAAATACGCTTAATGGAATAGCTGAAGTACAAAGATGAGGTCAAGGGCTCAAGGCCTTCACCCAAATGCAGCGGTTGCGGGTTGGAGCCTTTGACTTCGAACTAGATTGAAAAGGGCATCGTGGAGCGACAGTCTTTGATTTTATTATATTACTGGACGAGGCCGGCCGCCGCTGGTCCCGGCTTTTCCTCGATTCAAGTTTACCACTGTTGTGCCCTCAAGCTCCACTGACGTGGTATAGTCCTGGTCAGAAACACTATGGAGGGCAAAAGGCCACTGACAGATATAAAATTCTCTGGCCGTTTCTCTGCCTGCTGCAGCCAGCGCACAACACCACGGGGCCGCCATTCCTTGTCTCAGTGCTTCGTGCTCCATGTTGCACTTAAATTCGAATTCGATTTTGGCAAAAAAATGGAGTATAGAAATGGAGCCCGCGGCCGCAGGTGCCGAGCTCTTATTTTTTCCTGACTGTTTCTTTGTTCTTTTGGTATGGTATATGTGTTGGGGAGTGCGCACAAATGGAAACTGAGCTACATATAGCTTTCTACTTAAAAAAAATTGAACTAAAAAATCACATGTACAAGTTTAACTTCAAAAAGATAGAGGAAAAGTTTGGATGTAGTCAATGATATATCCTACCAGCGTGTAACATCTGAATGTGAAATTCCTGAGATTCTACGCTACACAGAAATAAATATGACAATAGTATATAGATTTAAAATATGCACTATTTACTTATCCACATTCACATTTTTCATTTTTATGTAGCCTAAATAAGTTTTTATTGAGATTTTGCATGTTTGTAGAATACATTGTTGAGTACCTACGTCTTTTACAACCAAAAAAAAAACAAAATATGATTTTTTTTTCATGTAGCTTGACCTCTATTTGAATTTTCCGAGGTGTAAAGTGTTAAGGCATCTCTACCAGACCTACCCAAATGTGCCGACGCGGTCCATTTTTGCTCGCGCAGACAGGAAGACAGGGAAAACTAGCCCAGCAACTCGGCATGAAAGGGCCAACATATCAGTGGTGACCCATTCTAACCCCAAGTTTGGGCTGGAAATGCATAGGCACGGGTGGCAACCGCATTTGCGTGTGTCCCCCTCTTCTACTCTCGGGGTACACCCGTCAGTGGCACACAAGCCACTTCCTCTCCTGTTGTCCCGCCACACTCGGATTCCAAAAATTTGTGGACGCCAAGCCCTAGCCTGCAATGGAGGACACCATCGACACCATGGACCTCGCCGTGCCTCCTCCCCCTCATGCCCGTCCCCCATCCGTCGGACGCAAGATGAAGGCCAAGCCGGCGTAGAAAGAGCGGACCAGGAGAGCAGGCGAAGGAGACCAAGAAGTGCGGTGCCTAGCGAGTCATCGCGAGGGCAAAGAAGGACCAACTAGCAGCAGACGCCGCTGCGAACGACATTGTTGAGCTGACCATGGCCATTTAGGCCAACGCCAACACCCAGTTCTTCACCTTTACAGCTGTCGCACATGCCATCCTCATAATCAAGGAGGCACTCGGACAGGTCCAGGCTCTCGGCGCCGCCATCTCTTCCACAAGCTCGGTTACTTCCCAGTAGCAAAGTCGCCTCTGTAGGGTCACTCACCCTATTTGTAGCCGGCTACGCCATGCACTGTTTCTCATAGACATGAGCCACCCTCCTGGCTCGGTAGGTCTCAATCATCTTCGCCGGAGGTCCCGTTCTTCCATGGCTGCCCTTGGCTTTGACCTCAACCGCACCCATGTGCCCAGCAAATCAGGACTGGCACCTAGCAAGAGGCCACGTGCGATCCCACCGGCGAACATGCTCGTACCTCGCAAGTTGTACAATGGAATGCCATCATCGATGCCAAGTGACCAGGTATGGCCGCGACCATCTATTTACTCGTCCACTTGCATTTTATACCAGGCTTGCGATGGCCAATTATGTGTATGCCTACTATGCCGAGGACGATGAAGCCTACATGCACAAGGTGATCAATGGTGACGACTTCATCCTGGACGACGACATTGGGACCAAGCAAAAGACCCCAAGGCGAGGGATACGACATCAACGGGGAGCCATTGTTTGGGCAATATGACCATACTATGGGACGAGAAACCGCTCCGAATGATGATACCGGTAATGAGGGCGAGTTGGCCTTGGATGAGGATGGTGCCAAGGGGAATGCCCCTGCCAACGATGGAAGAAAAAAAAAACAAGGTCAGCTAGAGGACCGCTGGCTATGCGGGCAAGGAGGACACCAATGCCTTTGTCGGTCTTAGAAAGCAATTAGCTAAGATATAATTTGCGTTGCCGAGCAAAAGGGGAAATCATATTGGATGACATTCACCCAAGATTTCCATGAGAAAAGGTCCATGCTCCCTTTCGGATTCATAGTGACCGCAACCAAATTTCAATCAAAAAGAGATGGGGTTACATCAAACAAGACACCAACAAGTTTTGCGAAACTATCGATCACGTGCTTACCCGCCCCCGTGAGCAGCCTCAGTGATTTCCATCTGGTAAGGCCAATGACCTTTCAATATGGTTTTAGTTTACATTTAGTTCCTCTAACGGTTTGCAAGTGTTTAGGCACCCCAAGCTTTGGACTACTTAAAGGCCATTCATAAAAAGTACCACACAATGGTCCTTTGTTGGAGAGAGCTCAAGGAACGACCCAAGTAGAACTCATGATATTAGGCCTACAAAGAGAGTCCCGAGAATGGCAGGAGATCGACCCGCATCGGCGGTCATTGATGTTGAAGTGGAAGGCCCAACTAATGGTGCCCTTCCATCTCGTCCAAGAGGCCACAAAGCCACAAAAGCCGATCTCAAGTGTTATGTTTCCGCACTTCCATAGAGAGACCTTGAAGGTCATGATGTAGGGGAAGAAGGCACTAGCCAACATGGATGAGAAGTGACGCAAGGAGAAAGATGCCACATCTGCTACCCTCATCAACCTCACAAAGAGATCTATGGAAATTCAAACCATTGATGCTAAGGCCAAGTTACTCGCAGAGGAGAATTGGATCATGCTCATTGACTTGAGCCTAAGGGAGCTGGAACAAAGGGTTTGGTTCAAGAAGAAGCAACCCCACCACCCACGAACACGATTGATCGTACATATCTATCATAGTTTTTCTATTTCCTATGAAACTTGTGTCCTTTTGCACTTTGTTTAGGTACCTATTGGTGTGATCCATTAAAGATTGGGTAAGTTTGGCCAGTTTTAGAGGGGATCGTTACAACATCCCCGTCGGTGTCCCCAAACGTCGCCCAATAACTGTGCCTGAAAGAGCCATTTGGGGGTGCCGGCGGAAACTACTGCTGCTTGGGGTGGCCCCGCACCGGCGCCTCTCAAAAAGACCCCCCCCCCCTCCCAATATTTTTCTAGTCTAAATTGCGTAATTCAAACCAATAAGTTTTTTATTACAATAATTTGAAGCAAATAAATTTGGTATCTTACACAACAAATCAAATAGTTTATTATAATAGTTGAAACAAATAAAATTAAGAAACTCAATAGTGCAAGACACATCAAGTGCAGTTTCCTTTCCTCATCCATAAATGCTCCACTGTCATCGTTAAGTTGGATATGAACATGTTTGTCACGAAATTCTTGGTGCATGGCAATGAAAGCTCCATACTCGGCCTCTGGATTAGCCCGCTCACTCTCGGTGATCATGTTATGGATAATCACACATGAATTCATCATCTCCCACATCTAAGAAGTAAAACATGTTAGAGAAGGGTACCTGACAATAGCAAAACGAGGTTGGAGCACACCAAATGCCCCCTCAATATCTTAACTGAGTCGTCAATGCGAGGCGGTTGTAGCTATGCCCGTAGGCAAAGAAGAGAGACAAGGAGAAGGAGGCATTTATTCCTCTCAGTTGTTGCCTCGATCTTCTCTTGCATCAACTGTCGAACCATCTCATCTCATCATTGCTATCCATTTCTACGGATTACACAACGAGGCAATCAATTATTTGAATCCTAACTATTTTTTCCGACAAAAAATAGAAAAAAACACTCACCTTGTTAATGCGCCAAGCACCTTGTGTGTGTGGCGGCTGTGTGGTGGTGTCGGCCGGATTCTTGTGCCGTCGACCTCACAAAACAGACAAACGACCGACTACTCCTTCTGGTGAGGCAGCATGCCGCAGTGGCTGCAGATGTGGTACTCAACGCTAGGCTTGGTTACGGACGGTACGCGTGGCGACGTAACCGCCACAACCAACGATAGGCGGCCAAGGAGAGCGCGGCAGACTCGGCGAGATTAACGGCAGAAGCTACGGCGGGAGAGAGCCGTTGCTACGTAGCCTTGACGGGAGCTATCTCTATCGATGCACGACGGTGGCGGGTGAGATTCATGGGGTGGAGAGGAACCGCGGCTTACGGGAGAAGAGGGTTGAGGCGGTTTGGGGAGCGTGCCACGTGCAGCATGTTGCCGGTTCCCGACCCCCATTCCATGCGACCGGCACGAGTGCCGGTCGAGTTATCGGACCACATTTCACGCCGTCACCGCTTGGGGGCGTTGGGAGGCGTTTTTGGCCCATAATCTCCAAAAACCATTTGTGGGCATTTGGGAGGCACCGATGAGATGATTTTATAAGTTTTTTTTTGACAAGTTAATTACTTCCACCACAACACATGTACATAGACAAGTAGTAAACACATACTCCGTCACATCGAAAGGTAAGCTATACCATATATTATAAATGTTAATTCTAATATAAATTAGTCGGCATTCTATACTATCATCACAAATCCACATCTCTCTCAGCACGTGATCTCTTTGTCTTTGTGCTCTTCCCTGTGACGACACTCATTCAGTCCACAAGTAGCACTGATCTTATTTTGGCATCAACCCCATAGTAAGCTCGGGAAAAGAATGTCCGTAAATTTAGCTAGGAATCCAGCCATGATCGACCAGCTACATGCCTGTGCCGTGTGGTGGCTGTTGCTTGCCCCTCCGATGCCCAAACCATGTCGACGACCCTACTAACATGCCTTCCTGTCTGGTTCGCTAGTCGTATTGTCTGTGCCTCTGCCGCAAGCTGCAGTTGTATTTGGTACTGGTACAGGTCTCTTTTTGCCGCTAGTCGTTCAGATAAATTTAGATAATCTCGGGGTTAACTTCAGTTTCAGTCACGGTTAACTTTCTCGGTTTCCTACTATAATTTCCCTGGCAAGTGGTAGTTGGATGCTGCATTGTTGCTTTGGTAATATGAGCGCATCCATGACATCCAAGGAGGTTTGGATTGCTTCTGCCGATGACCCTAAGATTTCTCGGGAACTTCCGGGGCTTCTGGTCCTGTGATCATTAGAATCACAGATATGCCTGAATCCAGCTATGATTATATTTGCTTTCGTGAACCGAGGCATAGCCCGGTGGTTGGGATGGGCTGATGCATCCCCGCCCGCCCAGGTTCGAGTCTCCGCACTCGCAATTTGGTGTCGTACACACAATCACTTCTAGTAAAATCACAGCGCTTTGGGTTTCTTCCCCTTAAAACCAAACATTTTATTATATTTGCTTTCAGAGAACTAGTGGAAACTTATGATCATTGAATGCAATCGTTTGTTGACGTGTCTGAGGATATCTTTATCTGAATTGTTTGGCGTCGCACTAATAGATTGACTGCTATATGCTTTTATTATTTAGATGGTTAATTTTTGTATCGACCTTATGTGATCCATAAAATATAATAATCATATATTTTAAACTACGTAATAAAAGTGTGCATCAATTGCGGAGATCTCTCATTTCAAAAAACAAAAATGACACGCCTCAAAGTGAGAATAGTGCTTACTAAACAAGTACAGTAATAGAGTTGTAGTGAGAAGGGACTAGGTCACTGGGATCATGTCCTCTAATCTTTAACACATCAAAGTGACATTGAGGATGTCCATTTCAAAAAATTGAGGATGTCCATTATGTTTGCCATCATGCCCCGGTTTGCTTTACCTGGTGTAGTGCCTCATCATCTGCAATGATGTCAGCGGCAGTCGTTAACCTGATATCGTTGCCAGCCTTCTCCATTGACATAGACATGTATTGTCAAAGCCAGTGGACGTTATGAGTCTCTGATCACCTCATCATGTTTACATGGACCTGTAGCTAAGTACTAGTATTTGTCTGTAATAAGCCGTATGGACAAGAGAGTGGACGACGCCACAAACCTATCCATAGACGTGGCCATATGCTAGAATGCAGAATCTCGGTGGAACTTGGCAGGTAGTAAAATCATTCAGTTAGGCTCGTACTGCCACGTTGGCTTTGCAACATTTTATTTTTAGGTATTGCCAAATGTTAGCTGTGGATCGTGCAGATTAGAGAACACATTTTTTTTAGGTATTGGCAAAACTTTTCGTTTTTAGGCTGGTGGTATGTTCTGGCAAATGTGTCACATAATTGTAATGATATCTGGCACATAATCGAGTGATGTGTTTTAGTAAATGTCAGAAAATAACGGTATCATGTATCCCTAAAGGCTTATACCTTGGTTACTCAAAATTTCGTTTTCCAAGCTATAGGATGGTGGCCTAGTAGAATCTAAATGAATAGATTTTCGATTCTAATCTTTTTTTTTTCTTTGGTTGATATGTGTCTCATCTTTGCCTGTTCCATACATGTAAGCCTCGAATGAATTACCGTGCCTCGTGCTTTGTCTTTGTAAGTTCAACAATAATGGCTCGAAATCCTTAGGAAACTGTAAAAGGCCATCTTCCAGTGTTGAGAGAGCAACTCGAGAATGTACTCAAAGGACTGCTGACATCATTCCATAATTCATATGACCTATTTTTTTTTCGAATAATACTCTCTGGAGCTACGAGAGCTATAGCCGCCCTACATCTCTAGTAGAATTTAGTGGAAGATTTAGGTCGGCAAAAGTGGGGGTACGCGCCACCAATCATACCCCCCAATCACACACACAACAACCAAATCATCCACAGCATCAGCTAAACTGAACAGAATGGACACACTCGCTAGGCTTAGCATGCCAGCAGCGTGGTGCCAAGAGCTAAACTACAGCTGCGCTTAAAGGAATAGCTAAACTACAAAGATGGGCCTTCCCAAATGCAGCCATCGTTAACAGTTGTGGCTTGGAGCCTTTGACTTCCATGGAAAGGAACCAAGGTCATCAACTCATCATGGAGCGACAGTCTACGGTTTTATTATTACTGGGCGTGACCGACCGGCCGGTCCACGGCGGCAGCGTCACGGCCTTGTCGGGCCGGGTGGTCCGGCTTTTCCTCGATTCAAGTTTTCCACTGTTCTGCCCTCAAGCTCCACTGACGTGAGTATAGTCCTGGTCAGAAATACTATGCATGGGGCAAATTCGACAAAAATAACTCAAAAGCAAAGCAAATTTGAAAAATGAACCACCGGTGAAACTATTTCACAAAATAACCCTTTTATGCCGCGCCTGTAGCTGGGGCGTTGCAAACATAAGTGTTACGCCATATAGCACGGCGTTGCATCGCCGCCAGCGTGGATGAGAGGGCCCCGCCTGCGCACGTGTGACGCCCTAGAGCTCGGTGTTGCACTGTGATGTGCCGCGCCGTGGTCTGGGGCGCGGCACGCCCTGCTCGGTTAATTCTGAACGACGCCTGGATCGATCCTCCTCCACATGCAAGTATAGCTGCTGCAGGAAAAGTGATTGCACCGGCTCAGATTGCAAGCGAATATTCGGTAGTGCGTTAGACGAATTGCTTCGGCCTCATTAATCTTCACTAGATTTAGATGTGCGCCTTGGCGCACGACCCCGTGGAACTCGTGCCGATATTTAGTTTGCATAATGATGATGAAAATTAACTTTTAATATGATAATATATTTGTTAGCCTTTTACAAAGTAACTTCTATGAACTATAGTATCTTATAGTAATTTGATGCGTCCTTAAAATAAAAACATGCACCAAGTCGATGGGGCACCGAGGAGTTTGTCTTTTCAACAAAAATCCCTTACGGAGGGAAGGAATAATATCTCCAACATATAAGCAAAAGGCAAAAATTCAGTGGTCAAGTTTACTTTGTTTCAAGCTTAATAAAAAAATCACATGTCTTTGCAATATCAAATAAAGAACCATACTAAACATAGTTCTCCTGTTACACGGGAGATTATATTAGAGAATAATACATTTTTCTCTTCTAATTAATTTCAACACAATCAATGAATGGAAAATTAACCATATAGTATATCAAGCACTAACACCTATAGATAACCTAAGAAATAAACAATCAAACACTTTAAAGAACAAATATTAGCTTTACCGTTAATTGGTCACATCGAGAAGAAAACATAGCTTAATTCTTATCTACGACTTCGGGATTCCATGGCGGAGGAACATTGGGCATGTATATCAGCTAGAAGGAGAGGAGACGAGCAGGGTGTGGGACACCAGCAACCATATGCGACGGCAACGGGGAGCAGGGCAAGCTGCTACAGCGTCTTCTCTCTAAAGTATTGAAGTTATACCTCAGTCTGCAATGTCTCCGCTAGAGAATCAAGTGCAAATGAGCAAATTATCGTAAATTCTGATGTAAAGCCGTTGTATTTTGACATGGTCGTGTGAATTGGCTGCTGTAATTTGTGAATGTCATGAGACAAAAAAAATTGAATACATCGCATGTTTGCTGAGTACATCGTCTCGCCTCTGAATTTGGCAAGCTATTTTCCTGTATTAAAAGTGAGAGCAATAGAGCATGAGTGCTTGAGTATTTTACATATTTGCTTTCAGAAACTGGTACGATGCATGGTACAAAACAGAGTTGACATTTTGATAGACACTGTTTTGGGCTTTATGCATCTTGCAAAGACATTATTCTGGGCTTCAGGCATCTTGCAAAGACCTGGAACAAAACAAAATGCATATCTTATTTAATTGTTTGGCAAGAGAGACATGTCAGAGTAAATTATTTACTGCAATTTTAAAGAATTGTAAAAGAATGCCAATTGTTCACTGCCGACTGAGCCGCCCATAATTTGGAATGGAGGATATGGGAAGGCCTTGTGAAATAAATGTCCATGCTGGATCTGGAACAATGGCAACCAAATTGCCATCACAAAGTTCACCACAACATTCGTTGGTTGCTTGTATAGACTGGTATCGCAAAGGAACATTATACCTAGATTCAGATAAATGCTCATGCGAGAAAAAAATGGAAAAGGGAATGTACATTCATAGACCACAGATGAGAGACATGCCTAGGTCCTACCGAGGACAACCCCAACAGAAGCAAATGTTCTGAGAGCTCAAGAAGAAAAAATGAAGAAATCTTCTCCTAGCCTAAATTACGCACCAACAACAATGGCATGTATATGAGTGTATTTCATGATTTGACAGTAGCACCACCATACCTGATGCTCAAATACACAATGCTAAGCTATTTGAGTATCCGGAAGATACAAAAGAAATCATCACTCTGATTGTTAGTATGATTTAATTGTCGGACTTGAGAAATAATGACTGAACACACATTGCTTGATCACCTTTGATCTGAACCACCATCCTTTGATCCTGGTATTGGGAAATTCTCTTCAGAAGCCACTAATGCACAAACCAAAATCAGATACTACTACAGTACATATAATTATAGCTGATCTGAAATAAAACAATTTATAACTAATATAACCGGTAAGATGCTCTTTGGGTCTAAATAAAAATCATGGAGACTTTGAACATCAATGTAGTGATAAAATATATGAACATTAGGTCATACCTTCTACGAATTGCACGATATCAAACATCAGGCTAGCAAGCCTGTGTACAAAATTCAAGTTGCTGCTTAACATGGAGCATCCTGATGGGCGAAGTGGCAAAAGCAAGTGGTAAAAACTATTATATTTTGTATATTTTCTTATTAAGGCCAACAGATAAGAATTACCACAACTCTATTTTTTTGGTAATACAAAAGCTCCAAAATTTCTAAACAACCTAGCAAGCACATGAATCTATGCTATACATAATGTTTCTTATACAGGACGACCATAAAGATGCAAGTCTAAGTTTCTTGCCCAATGCACTTTTAAATGTTAGGTAGCTTCTACTGATACATGCACCAAAATGTAGAAACAAAGAAAAGACATTCAGTTGTAGGTTTCAGAAATCACACTTGCTAACTCAAAATACAAAAAATCAAAGAGAAATAAAGGGAAGAGAAGATTAATAGTACCAGTTGGTCAATGGCAATGACATATACATTATGTCTTGATCATTGTTCTTATAGACTCGTGAAACACACACAATATTATTCCATTGAGATCCCCAAGATGACAGATCTTTCACCAAGGCTTTTTGCGTTGCTGCTCTGTTATATTTGTTTTCTTTTACCAGATGCTCAGTTATATTTCTAGCAACATAGTATCTTGAATAAGCACTGGTAGACACGGACAACTGTAAAACTTTCAAAGAGTGCATGGATTAGGTGTGAATAGACAAATCGGAATGACTACCGCAAGAAGGATTAACTTAAATCAATGCGAAGAACACAGGGGCGAAAAAATAACTTGCAGAACTATGTACGAATTTCCCTAGGAAAGCACATCCTCTAGTACCAATCCTTTTCCGTCTAAATCTCCTGTCGCAACAAAGCATAAAGCCAAATGTTAAAGTCTGCAACTCAGTTAAATATCAATAAATCTGTATAACCAAAAAATCAATAAACTATGGAACTATCTCAAAACTGAAAGGAAACCAAGGAGAAAAGTCCCGACATCCTATTTTGTTATTGGTTCGAAAGATATCAAAAATTGAAGCATTCGCAAAGTTTACATTGGTAATAACAAACCCAAAGTACTTGCCGAAAGGAATAGAATATGCTGCTACTCCAGAAATAGAGAACAACAGACGTACTTCAAGACGATGCGTTCATCCCCTTTCTTGAGAAAATCTACATTTTCTTGTATAAAACATAAGATGTAGAGGTGCGCCTTGGCGCACGATTCCGTAAAATTTGCACAGAGTTACAATTTGTAAAACAAAGATTAATTAGATAGGAGAAGGCACGGCTATGGTGTAGATGGCCAAGTGTTCTTAGCGCCGGCTTTGTCCTTAAGAGCGCTCAGTCTACACGCCACCACATATGGGTATGCATACACCATGACCTGATGGGATGATAGGACAGAGCACGTAACAGGAATTTGGCTAGCTAAACTTATGTACTTATATACTTATAATGCCGGAATCTCCCCTCCCACTAATTGGAAAGCTAACTAAACTTATATATACTTAATGCCAACATAGGATTTAGACGCACAAGAATGATGCAATCTTGTCTTTGAATCCGCGGTCCCTGCCAGTAATCCTAAGCTGTGTCAAAAAAGTCCTTACAATCTGTATGCAGCTGACAGGCATACATGAAACAGAAAATGCAAGTGTTCCTAAGCTGAATTACTAAGAAAGCCTTGAGGATCATTTGCTGTAATAGATTTCGTTGGAGAGACAAAATTAAATCATACATAAGCAACTTGAAAGATGCAATATTCTAGGAAGGTGATAATTTGTTTATTAGCCCCAAATTCCCCATTACCTTAGTACCTCTTCCTGCACACTAATTACGATGCATCCATGCACATAAAAATAAAAAGATAACTTGTAGAGTGGAGAATTCAAATACTGCAATATTAGGAAGACTGGTGGCCTCTTAATAACTGTAGAAATCAAACTGTGACGTTAGAGAAAAGCCGTTACAAAGTGACACCAATTTCATCCATATTTAACAAGCATATCAAACTGTATATGATACATGATCATGCTGCCAAACTATATAATCTAGGGCATAGCCAATCTAATGAACATATAATAGCTTGGAGAGAATATACAAAATGAGCTAGATTGATTGCAAACGGTTGCAGCACTCGCAAACAGAAATCATTTAGCAGAACATGATTTCCAAAACATCCCTTTTAGATGCTAAAGCTTACCTGCAATACAGTCGAATCCCAAATCTACCAGAGAAACAACTGAGCCTTTAGGCAGCAACCTTCAACAGGACCACGACCTGCAACAAAGAGGTGACTAACACACAAACCATCTGAAGTAAAATGGCAAAGAAGTGAAAATCGAAGAGATAAACAAAACAATTGCCACACATTAACCATAAGAACAAATTAAAAAAGAATAGATTTAGGAGCCTTGCTTTGACCACACACAAAGAAGAGAATTGAAGAAGGCGCCGAGAGTATCTGCTTGTCAAAGTAATGCTTGTCCAAGCAGGCGTCTATATGTTTAAGCCTAAACACCACATATCTTAAAATTTGCGAAGAAACCTATTGCAAACCGTATCAACAGGTTGTGCTAGTTTAGATACGTAAACACCCAATTTAATTGATTTACTAATTCTATATCCATGAGATCTAACAGACCACCAGTTTGCCAACACGCTATATAAATCATGCATAGAACCACTCATAAGCAAGCAGCAAAATAGAATGTCAAGAAATATATTACACACATCAATGGCAATTAAGTCTAGAGCAAAACACATTGCTTTTCCATACATTAGGTTTAGATACATTAGAAAATTCAGGATAGTTCCTTCACTACGTTATGTCCAAACCATCACAAATGTCGCTTTATGAATACTGAACTTTTCAGGAACAGGTGGAGCATATAGAACTATGCTCTACAGATCCGAAAGAGAAACCTGGAGAATTGGAGTATCATGATAAAACTTAGAAGCATATATGGATGCCAAGCTGAAAATACAGTGTATGCACCATCAGCTAGACGACTTGTTCGGTCGACATTTTTGTAGATCAGAAGTCTAACCTTCAGCGATTGATGCAATAAATAGCAAATAATTTTAATTTTAATAAGCTCAAATATGAATACTTCTATCAGTTGGGTACAATGGCACAGCCCGATTTCTCTCTGGGTCCACCTAGGATTATACACGATCTCTCCCTATGACTCATTGCATATCATTTGCTGCAAGAGAAAACTTAACTTAAAAGAGATGATATTCTGAATCTTACTCCAACTTTTTTTGGTAACTATTCCTTGGAACAAACAATTTTTTCTTGCCAACAATCACATAGTATATTACTTTCATGGTACCAAGTGAAAATCCAGCAACCTCATAGCAAATAAACTGCTTGAAAAGCACGATACACATCGAGTGCATTTCTAGAAGAGAAATGAAATTATGTTTTTACAGCAATATGTTTTACTTATTAGGTTAGCAGATCAGTAACATCGTTATAAGGGCATATGCATAACGTCCTTGTTCATGCAATAAATGCATCATCAATGTAAAGAAACGCTGGAAAAAATTACAGAAATTAAAGCAACAACCACTGACCTGCAGCAAGATGAGCATTGTACTCGGAAGTGCAGATATACGAAGGATCAGCAATACTCTTGCAGTAAAAACGAAAAGGCCAATAGCAATATTATTCTGAGGTTTCAAACACTATAACAAAGACATAGAGGGAATTAGTCAATTTCATTCGGAAGTAGCACTCACTGTTGACAAACCTGAACTAAATTTGAATTGAAGATATTAATAATAGGACGAACAGATTGACAAACACACAATAGTTCTGTAAATTATTAAATTTATGAACAAGTGGAATAAGGAGAGGACGGTACAAAGAAATTCTAACTTACAACCAGACTGTATAGAAACAGTACTATCGGTGACAGCTTACGAACACCATATTAGTGTCTTAGTCCAGCAGTAAAACATTGATGATACATGTGTAGGAAAATACCATAGATCAGCAGCTCTAGACTAAATAATAACATGTCAAATGTCAAATTCCTTCCCTGGACAAAATTTTCAGGCTTGAAAACCCAAGTGAACCTCCCAAACCTTACTTTTCAGCTACATACAAAATGCATAATAGTACTCTACATCTACAAATGGTAATCAACTTTGATCCCACCTAGGCTTATGCGGAGGAAACTCCTTCAAGAATAGAGACAAAAATACATAGCGAGTACCGCATAAACGAACCTTTAAATATCTGTTGGCAATGTAAACCAACATATTTGAAGGGTGGCAGCGTGAAAGTGAATCATATTACAATGTAGAATGACCTACACAGAATTAAGAAGAGGTGACAAGTGGTACCTAATCTACTGTAACTGATCCATATGTATTTCATTTTGTCACCAGACTACATATGAGAATTACTCACACAAAAAACTGTCCTAACCTGATATGAATTGCATAGTAGAAAGACATTCAGTTTCAAAAATATTTGAGGCACTCCAATCATTCCGGGTGAAGGCTATCGTGGATGCGCAGCCAGGGCTCCGTGAGGGGCCACAACACTATCATATCAACATGGATAAGAAAATGGTGATAAGTAATCCAGTAACCTTACATGGTAGAACAATGTCAGACAACTCCAGAGAAAATGTTAATTACGGAATGCATAACCAGAAGCCGTGTATGCTTAGATATAAGCAAACAATCAATGTGAGCATGTACCTGAAAATTATTTAATCTCTGATTGCACCCATGATTCCCAATTTGGAGTAATGAGAAGCACACACAGTTTATCAGTTTTGTATCAAAAGATAACCCCCCCTTATTTATCTAGACGCGAAGAGAGGCAATTTAAGCATGAACGAGCTGCTTTTCAACTCCGATGAAGATCCATCAACCGGTGAGTGAGAGGAACATTCCACTCAAAAGAAGAACTCAGATCTCATCAATAAAACCGGTTGCCTTCCATATAATGAAATACCTGATGCAAAACAACAGAATTATTAAAATGATATATAGCAGATTAGAAGAACATTTTATGTATATTGGTGAATAAAACCATGAACCTTTACTTGAATCGGACCTTTAAGGTTAAATAGAGTATACCCATGCCAAGTACCAAAAAATCCATCATCATGATCCTTTAATGGAAATCTCACATTGCATTTTAAGAGTAAAATATCTAATTACTGGGAAGTGCATATACTATTGGGCAATTATGATTTTAAGAGAAGTAAATATTTGTGGACATCACGAAAAGAACATCTGAGACTATAGACAATATGAGATGCTTTGCATATCTAATAGTGTACCAACTATCTCTAGATAGTGCAAGACGTTTTCCCGAGGCCATGGATAATAACATGAATATAGACCTCCAGAACCCATTGCATCTTCTTAAGCACAAATCTGTTCTGAAACACATATCTAGACCAGCCAAATCTTTTCAGAAACACACATTCATATTACTTAAGAACCCACAAGCAAGACCAATCAAATTAGCAATCTTTGCACTTGATCAAGGGGCATATTCCACCAACTTTGGTGATCATATGACCCAAAGAACACCAAATCACTTACCCAGAAGTATGATGCAACACTCTAACACGTTCATAAATTCTATTATAACCTGCATATCAAGAAATCCATCTCCAAACATCAAAATCTTGCAAAAAAGGTACAAAGAACATATATGACAGCAACTAAAGCAATACCATATCATGTATTCCATGCATTGGCCCACATATCTGATCCACCAGTAATTTATATGGATTCCTTTATGTTCTAGCATACCTAGAAAAACACCAAATTTGAACGAGGTTGCTCTTGGGCTTGTTCTTGCTCACCAGCCCAGTCCTCAAGTCCCCTGCCAATTTCCATAGGAAAAGCAACCAATTAAACACAACAATCTAGGTAATATCTAAGAAAAATTCATCATTAGAACCTAAATAAAAGGCAACACATTATTACCAAGAAAACCACCTCAGTAGTCCTACTTCCTAAGCTGCTGCATCAAGATGGGGATCCCGTGGAGAGAGAGAGAAGAGGAGGCAGGGGAAAGTGAGAGGAGGGCAAACCTGCAGGTCCCTTCAAATAAGAGGTGAAGGAGGGTATTTTCCTACGATGGTGGTCATCGTCCTTGGCAACGGTGAAAGGCGGAGGGAGCTCCTCCACCACCGCCGCCGAGGTACTCTAGGCCGTCTCTCCGCCACCGGCTGCGCAATGCCGAGCTCGGCCTCCACGTCCCCCCGCAACCTATCGCCCTCCGCCCTGGCTGCCTCCTGCGTGCCCGTCGCCGGATCCTCCCTGAGCGCCCTGTCCGCGCAACCTCCTCCCGCGCCGCACCTCATCTCCCTCCGCCCCGGCCATCCGCTCGAGCCCGGCCGCGCGCTGGTCCGCCGGGCGACGCCCCTATGCCACCCATGCCATGGAGAAGGAGAGACGCGCGGCAGCGGGGACGAGAAGCGGGCGACGAGGGCGGGCGCGGGCGCGGGCCGGGGGCACGAGGCGGCGGCGGGCGGAGGGCGACGAGGGCGGCGCGAGGGGCCGGGGCGGGGCGGCGGGCCGGAGGCGGCGGCGGGCGGCGGGCGGCGAGGGCGGGCGCGAGGGGCCGGGACGGGGCGAGGGCGGCGGGCCGGAGGCGGCGGCGGGCGGCGGGCGGCGGGCGACGAGGGCGGGCGCGGGGCAGGGGCGTGGGCGGGGGCGCAATGCGGGGGCAGGGGTGTGGGCGGCGGCTAGGGTTTTCTTCACCCTGGGGGCTCACTTTTATACGAGCCGCGGTGAAATACCAAAAATACCCCTGCGGGGTGGAGATTCCCTGCCCGACGCTAATGCGCACCGACGGAGATCCCAGCCACGGTCGCTGACCTGCGGGGCCGGCAAAGGTGGGGCCGACATGGCAGCCGGAGGCGGGTAACAGTTGGCCGTTGCATGAGGTTTGCTAGCAGAATTGAGCCAAAAATCAACGCCCCAGATTAGCCTGTCAGGAAGATCGGACGGCTGAGAAGCTCAAAACGCTGTGAGAGCCCCATGGGGGTGCAACAATCATACCTTTAGATGTCCGCTGCGTGAGGGCATCTTCAACGGGCGACGTATATCGAACGCTAAAATGGACGCGAAATGTTCGTTTGCGTCGAACTGAATGGTCGAAATCGACCGCGCATTCGTTTACGTCTAGGGGTGTCCCAGCGGCCCGATGCATAATCTTTTTCCCCATTTAGAAAACAAAATTTACATATTTGTAAAAATACATTAAATGCAGACATCAGGCTGAATGTCTCACCAACATCAACGACTTAGAGCATCTTCACCGGGAGCCCAATAGGGTCCCCAATAGAGATTTTGGGGCCGGCGGCAAAATTGGGCTCACACCGGCCAATAAAGCACCGGCCATTTTGAACTCAATAAAACGGCCGGCAACCCCGTGCCGGTCCGTTCGCGCGGGGAAACGGGCGCGCCGATGCCTCGCGCCACGTAGGAAAGCACCCGCGAGCCAGGCACGTCAGCTACTCAACGGCCCGGAGTAACTGCCCGCGCGAAGAAGTCCGGTCGTCGTCTTCAATGGGCGAGACGGTTCCCGAGGCGATGACGAGACGTCGATGCAAAGAGGGAAGTGAAGAAGGAGACGTCTGCATCGCTTCCACGCGTGGTTCGACGGTTGGAGTTCCTCCTCCTCCAAGGCGTCCTCATCGTCCTACTTGTAACCCGCATGGCCAAGTTGTAGGAGTCGAGGGCGAAGGCCGAATCTTCAGGCAGATTTGGCGGCAGGATGAATCGGCGGCGGCGGACCTCGTACTAGCATTGGTGTCCCTCGTGCGGCACCAGAGGCACTGGGACATGACTATGGTTGAGGTACCAGCCCCCGCTAAGTAGGACCGCATCCGGCCAAGGGACCGGCCGGTTCTCCTTGAATAGCCATCTGTGGCTCCGGTGGTTTCGTTCTGTTTACTGTGCCTAGGGGAACCGCATTGGCACCTGACAGAATCTGGTCCTGAGCTTGAGCAAAATATTTTAACCTAATAGACCATGACTGCTGCTCTTCAAGCTCCCATTGACGGAACTCACGAATAAAATTTGGACCACAATTACCCCATAGGGAGAAATAGAAAACAAAGTTTGTGCTCTTGAAATGCCTCAGATTATGAACGAAAAAACTCACTTGTTGGCTATGATCTGAGAACCTGTATGTTCTATCACGCAAATTAACAACATTGAAGTCCTCTGTAATGCCCACCAGACAAGCTTGCAACATATGACTGACATTGAACGGATGAAGCCGTAGCCTTGATCGGCCAAAGGATGCAACCAGGCAAAGCACTGTTACATTCGCCGGCGGAGCCTTCCGGAACTCAACCCTCCAGCCAGATCACGAGTCCAGGCCTCCGGTAGGTCCTCCTCTTCATGCAAGAGAGGCCCTAGGACTGCTGCCTTTATTCAGGTCGGACCCTCACGTCAGCGACCATCCCGGGCTGGCCAACCCAACCCTCCACCGGCGACACCATCGCTGGCTTCCAAGCTCCTCCATCTCACCGCCGGATGGCGGTGATAGATCAAAGATCCACCACCACCAACCGCAGGCCGACCCTCTCCGGCGAAGAAGAGGCCACCTCCTCCGTCCAACCCAAGGCTGCTGCCTCGGGCGCCCTCGTGTCGCGGAAGAAACCCGAGATCGCCTCCACGCACCGACAAGAGGCAGGGGTGGATGGCATGGCGCAGACCGAGGGCATGGCCGCCGCCCACCTCCAGCCCCTGCCAGAGTGCTGCGGGAAGCCGACGGGAGGAGGGAGACCGCAGCGCCGCCCATCCCAACCGCGCCGGTCGATCCGCCAGGGGACAGCCGACGGGAGGAGGGCCGCCGTTGTCGTCGCCCATCCCACGCACGCCTGCTCCGCCATACATCGAGGAGGTGGGATCCGGCTGCCGTTCTCCACGCAGCGAAGAGGAAGGGCCCCCGCCGCCGCCACACCCCGAGGGACTTTGCCCCGGCGGCGCTATTGGCGGCGGCGGCGGATGGTGGGGTGCGGGAGAGGAGGTTAGGGTTGGGGTGGCTTTTGCCGTTGGGGTTTCCTCTAGCTTTTTTTTAAAAAAAGTCGTATCTATCTATGCTATCATGATCATGTATGTGGTGTATATCATATGCAAGGAGACCGATCAGAGTGATGTCTCTCTGACGGAGCATGCACATACACAGCTGCCCTAGACCTAGGCCTAGCTAGGCTGGCTTTGCGTCGTTGGAACAATTTCGCTTGTGTGATTGCGTGTTGCTTTTCCACATTTAGGTCCAGTGCAAATGTGCGATCACCTTTGCTGCAGCTAGCGGCTGTACTTGCATGTGGAGGAGGATCAATCCAGGCGCCGTTCAAAATTAACCGAGCTGGGCAATTCGCAGTGCAACGCCGAGCTGTAGGGCGTCACACGTGCGCACGTGGGCCCTGCTTGTCCACGCTGGCGGCGGGTGCAGCGCCGCTCTGTATGGCGCGACAGTGATGCTTGCAACGCCCCAGCTACAGGCGTGGCATAAAAAGGTTATTTTTGTGAATTAGTTTCGCCGACGGTTTATTTTTCGAATTTGTTTTACTTTTAGGTTATTTTTGTCGAATTTGCCTATGCATGGAGAGCAGAAGGCCACTGACAGATATAAAATTCTCTGGCCGTTTCTCTGCCTGCTCCAGCCAGCCACACCACCAAAGGGTTGCTGCCACGCC
Organism: Lolium rigidum; assembly: GCF_022539505.1. Lineage (NCBI taxonomy): Eukaryota > Viridiplantae > Streptophyta > Magnoliopsida > Poales > Poaceae > Lolium > Lolium rigidum. The sequence continues at coordinate 165,815 of NW_025899804.1, forward strand.
CCTGTACCAGTGCATCGTACGTGCTCGATGTAAATTTTCTACCAATGAATTCGAATTCGCCAAGAAATGGAATGTAGAAACGGAGCCCGCAGCCGCAGGTGCTGAGCTCCTTGTGAATTTCCTTGTTCTTCTGGTATGATTAGATTCTTTGTAGTACCAGATACCGCGAGGAAGGCAGCTGTATGTGTACTGTATAGGTAGACCATATGTACTTCATCCGTCCACAAAATATTAGCTTATTAAGAATTTATTTCGATTGAGTTTATTTACCAAGATTAACATAAAATTAGTACTACAAAATTCAACGGCGTGCATCTAGCATATCTAGGACTGGTTTGATTCAAAGAAATGGTGTAGGATTTTTGTAGGATTTAATTCTATAGATTTTTTTCCTACAAACATTATTTTATTCATAGGATTGCAATCCTTTGGAATGTCTACAAAGAATTCATTTGCACTATGTTTTGGAGGAAAATTTTCCTTCACTCCAACTTTTTTTTACATTTCTTTGGCTTTCCTGTGCAATCAAACATTTGTGGACCCAAACGTTCATTGTGCAATCAAACGTTCCAATCTTGTATTTTTTCTATTATTGCGTTCTGAAAATCCTGCGAATCAAACAAGCCCTAGTAGATCTGCATATGGAGCAAGTAGTAGCGAAAGGGAAGAGATGTAAAGCACGCGTCCGAGAAGGTCGCTACCGCGATTTCGTTGTCGATATCGCACACGGTGTTGCTGAGGTTGTCCGGTGTAGGTCTACGAGAAAGTAAACCGGTGAGGATGAGCTCAAACAAGGGCGATCAATTGCGCCGAGATGATCCCGAAAATCTGCCCATTTCTCGGTGCAGGATTTCAACGAACGGGATTTCAAAAACTTGTTCTTCAAAACTGTTGTGCACGCAGCTGCTGAACGGAAAGCATGAAGAGCGGCGCATCAAAATGATCTAGGTTGCTAGATGGAGAACTATAGATATCTTGATATTTTTTTTCCAAAAAAACTGATCAAACATTACATGGTTTGATCGAACAACCTTCACAGTAGTAAAAATGTGTGGAAGAATAACGTGGCGTTACTGTTTCGTCCTCGACGGTCCGATGTAAAGGCAAGACACACAGGACACGAGCAGTTGGCGTACACGCAAAGAGCTACGTACTACAGTGTTTGATCACTCGCGTCATTTTTCCTCTCAGATCAAACAATAATGGGATGGTCCGGCGAGAATGCCACGGCGAAGAAGTTTCACCGCACGCACGGCAAGGAACCTATGCCGACCCACCGCCTCTAGGAACTACGCGTCATCACTAGTCTAAAACGTAGGCGTATGACGCTTCTTCGCAAAACAATTCATGGCAGTGGCACCTAGTAGCATTCGGTGGTGCTAGCATTTTTTTTTCTTTTCAAGAGGGAATGATCCAGAAAGACAGAGTGATGTTAGAATTTCTTAACGCATAGGTTCATAAATAATTTTCGATAAATGATGCTTTATTAGTTAAAAAGTTTTTAAGCATTACACCCAACCTATCTGCATAACAAGATGTACACAGCCATTCACATGTCCAAATGGTTCAAAAAAAGTTATCTCTTATATGAAAGATAAAATAAGGTGACGATCCCGGCTAAGCTTCATTTGCCTCAATTTGCCTATTATGATGTCACTCATGTTGGGAAATAAACTCCTTCACCGTGTTCATCAATCGTGTAGATACCTCGGTGAAGAGATCGCGATCCTCCAATCATTGGAGCAGCGACCATGAACGGAGCAAAACCATAACACGGTAAACAATCTGCAAGAGAGAAGAATTTTTGTCATTAACAACCTTGTCATTTCTACATAGCCAAAACGACCATACAACAGCAATCGCACCCACCCTGATAAGCGTTTTATACCTAGCGTCAACCTCATTTAGCCAATTGCCAAAAATATTTCAATGCTTCGAGGTGGATATAAGGTAGAATCTATCTGAATGCTTGACCATATAGACCTAGCAACTCAACAACTGAAGAAAAGGTGTTTTATTGGCTCTTGTTCATGATAGAAAACACATTTCGTGCATCCGTGCTAATTGCGTTTGGCAAGGTTATCCTTAGTAAGAATCACACCCCGACGAAGATACCATGCAAAGATCTTTGTTTTCAAAGGTATTTTCATCTTCCAGGCGGATTTATTATTAACAACCGGTTGACTGGGTATAATTAAAGCCTTGTACATGGAGCTAACCGTGAATTTACCATTCTTGGTGAGATTCCAGTGAAATTCATCGGCCCCCTGAACCAACTGGAGTGAAGCTAACCTCTGTAGAAATTCATTCCATGAAGCTAGTCCGGAGCCAATAAGATCACACCTGAACGTCATAGAGGGTGGAAATGTTTTCATTACCTTCTGCAAGGTATCACTCTTATGGCGAACAATATTATACAAAGCTAGATATTATTCTCGGAGAGGGTTGTACCTAACCATCTATCCTCCCAGAACCTTATCTCTGACCCATTCTTAATGGAGAACGAACTAAACGGGAAAAGTACTTCTTAGTTGCCATAATGCCAGCCCAAAAGTGTGAATCTCCTGGTTTCCATATAACCTGAGATATTGCTTTTGAACTCACATACTTTCTTTGGAATAGTTGCTGCCATCGGCCATCCTCATTTAATAATCTAGATAGCCATTTTCCTAGCAAGGCCCTGTTTTTAACTTTAAGATCATAGACTCCTAGTCTACCTTGATCTTTTGGACTGCAAACAACACTCCATTTGGACAACCGATATTTTTTTCTTCTCATTATCCTCTTGCGGGAAGAATCTTGATCGAAAATAATCCAATATACGTAGTATGTAAGACTTCTTTGCGTAACTGGAAGAAAGAAATCATATACAGTACTTATATCTGTTTATAAATATGCACATATATCCGTTTATTTCTACAAACATATGTATTTTACATATATGAGCACCTACGATAAATTAAGTCTGAAAAATGATGTAGTGAATTTTGAGATTGATGAAATCATCACAAACATCTTGCTATCGACATGAACAACGTTTCTCAATGAAAACTATTCAATCGCCGTGAGACACACTCCCACAAGAATGTCTTCTGCGCTCGACTCGATGCTGTTCAAAAATAACAAGATCACTCGCGTAGACGTTTTAGCCTAATCTACTCTACGATTTAGAAAAAATAATATCTCAAGGTTCAAACGATGCAACTTTTGTCCTTGCAGAGAAAAGAGATGCATGCTGATGTGTCTGAGTACTAGGTTCAACTTTGCATTATTGCCGCGTGTGCAAAAAGTGAATGGTCGGGAAAAGCTAAACACAGGTTCTCCCGCACCAAATCTTCCTTTCCACGTAGCAATGCACTATTACATTAATTTTTTGCAGTAACACATGATCGTACTGTGAGCTCTAGGTCTAGTCAAAAGTATACATTATAAAGGTTTTTTTTTTGCCGGGGGGACATATAAGAAAAACTACTAACATAACAAAATTAACAAAAAACATATGTCATATTATACGTAGTTTGTATCATTGATGTTTATATGTCTTCTTCCACACTTGAACAAATTTACATAGTTGACTCTTGGTAAACCTAGAACACAAGGTAATTAATTAAAGGGAGGGGTAATAGCATCTACATTCATATTTGCCTCTTAACAATTTATTAAAGAAACAAACACGTTGTTATTTATGTCATGGTTAGGTCAGCGCAAACACATGTTACCCCGTTGTGAATTCTACACGACCTCTACAGTGGCTCTGGATGGATCGGGAGATTGGCCGAACGCTTCCGGGTGACTGGTGAACCCCACGAAAGGGGAGTTGTTAACCTCACGATTATTAATATCTGGCCCACACATATGTATTCTTCAGCCTCAGCTCTCTCACCACTTTCTTGTCACCCTCTCTTTGTATGAAAGTTTTAGTAGGCGGTAGCGTACATTATACGAGGGCTAGGACTTGTGTGAAGGATCCAGAGCACAACTGCTAGATGGATTGGGCACACATACATTTGAGGTTATTAATTTTGATTTCATACACATTTGAGGGTTTATTTTGAGATCTTAATTTTCTCAGTTGAGGGCCTCTCATTTTTTACACATATCATCACCCTCTCTCTACCAATCTATTTGGGGATATATCGTCTGGTTGATGTAATGTGTAGTTAAGATTGAGGCGAAGTACTTGTATCTGAAATATTAGTGTTTTTGTGTGCTATATATGAGCTTCCGTGTGTTATGAGTTTTACATTATAATTTTATTTAGTTTAGATTTTATTAATTATCTTGACTGAGTACATAGCATCTATGTGTTGCCACTTTATGGTTAATGGAACACTGAAATACATTTTACCATAAAAGAACCTATATATAATTAATGTTTAGGATTCGAGGGCAAACCCTTATAGGCACCACTAGAACTTTCTAGTTAGGCAAAACTTGGATAGACAATATCTACTCCATAATTTTGAACCTACTTATAACTATGATACATCACAATACATTTTAAAACCTTGATCGCGATTTTTGTTAGAATGTACCTTTTAGAGTTTTCTATGCAAAATGATTCCTCTGGTGTTCCACTTAATGACATGCGGTCTCTCATTTCTAGTTTAACCTATGTGACTCGATTTGGGGAATAATTCATCTAAGATGCGATGTATAAAAATGGAACCAACCCACACAACATTTGATACAAACTAGTATTTTGACTTTAGTGCAAGTATATATGAAATAGAGGCATTGCGATGGTGTAATAGATGACATATTATCTTAATTTGTAACAAATTTTATGTGGTTAATTCTGTTAAGTGTAACTAAGGACGGACACGGAAACATGCCTATGAAACGGGGACGGAAACGGGGACGGAAACATGATGTGCCTATATGGTAACAGTCAATCCCCTTCTATGTTTGAACCGCTGCACGTGGATCGAGTTTTCAACAACACCCAAACCATTAGGCCCTCCACAGCGTGTGCTTTTTTTGGTGTCTGAACTGAGATTGAGGCACCGAGCACCGGTTCCCTACATTGCCCAGGTGGTGCCTGAAAAAAAATTCTGGGAACCGATGCTTCTACGTCCTCTGATGCCCCAACTCTCCGGCTAATAAAATACTAGTATATTTGTACTATCTCGCATACAGATGGGAGAAATTTCTGTGAAGAAAAAACTGTAGAGATTGGCAGTCTATTTGTTTAGCAGATTGCGGATCCGATGCCCAAAATCATGACCCTATGAGCCCGGTGCCTCAAAAAGAATTCTGGGCATCGCTGTTGATGTGGCATCCTTTTTGTGTTTGTGGCATCCACCACACTGTGGAAGGCCTTATACTCCCTTTGTCCAAGATTAGGAGACTAGTCTAGTTTCTTTATAGTCAAATATGTTCATGTTGGCCGTGGAACCCAAGTACCCCACTCCCAACTTCAATCAGAAAAAAATCCCCTCCCGGGTCGCCACGCACGGGCGACTCCGGAGGCGCCTCTCCAAACCCTAGAGGCCGCCGCCGGGTCTTCTTCCTCCGGCCGCTGCCGCCGCCTGTGCCGGCGGTGGCGGCCATGCCCGGCCGTCGAAGATGGAGGGTGAGGGCGGGCGCGCCCCGGCGGGTCCCCTGCGTGCGGAGGCGGGGCGTCATGGGCGGCGCGGGGCATCGAGGGCCTCTGCGACGCAGGGCTGGGGTCCGGGAGGAGTGGCGGCGCGGCGTGGTGGTGGAGTCCGGCGAGGTCTGCAGCGGCGAGGCGTGGTGGTGGAGTCCGGCGAGGTCTGCAGCGGCGTGCGGCGGCGGAGTGGAGAGGCGGCGGCATCTGGAGGCGAGGGAGCGGCCGGTGCCGGAGGCGGGGGCGCAGAGAACCTCGGCCAGGGAGAGCCCTGGGCGAGCAGAGGTCCTCCGCCTCAAGCACGACACTGCATGCGTCGCCCGGCGGCCGGGGCAGAACCCGGAGATCAGGGCCCGATCTGGGCTTCAAGGCCCGATCTGGGTCTGATGGGCTGGGGTGACCTGCACGTGGGCTGGTGCCTGGAGTGGGCGAGACCGCTGCGTGCAGTTTTGCTCGAGCCGGAGGGGAGCGCGGTGGCTACGGAGCCTAGTCGGGCTGGGGGTGGAGAGGAAGGTTGACCGGATCCTCGGCTTTGCGGGGTGTGTCGGAGTGGTCTGCAGTTTTTTGCGACTTCATCGACGAGGCACTGTGGCGGCAGCGGTGCGAGGCTCAAGGGCGGACTGCCCGATGCTCTAGGTGTTTCGGATTTGGTCGATGACTCGGACGAAAGTCATGCCCGGCTTGGGTCGGGCCGGTGGCGACGGCGCCCGTGGGTGTCGTTCCCCTCCTTGGAGGCGTCGCCGTGGAGCGTCGACCTCTCCCTACCCCGATGGAGTTTGGTTGTCTTCGGGCGAAAGCCTTGATCCGGTGCGGATCGGCACGATGGCGGGTCTACGACGTCGTGACTCTGTTGGGGGCAGCGGTGCGAGGCTCAAGGGCGGACTGCCCGATGCTCTAGGTGTTTCGGATTTGGTCGATGACTCGGACGAAAGTCATGCCCGACTTGGGTCGGGCCGGTGGCGACGGCGCCCGTGGGTGTCGTTCCCCTCCTTGGAGGTGTCGCCGTGGAGCGTCGACCTCTCCCTACCCCGATGGAGTTTGGTTGTCTTCGGGCGAAAGCCTTGATCCGGTGCGGATCGGCACGATGGCGGGTCTACGACGTCGTGACTCTGTTGGGGGCTTCGTGCTAGAAGACACGGTGCAGAGGTCCTTGGCGGTTCTATCTGGTGACGCAACGGTCCACGGCAGTTCTTCAAGGCGCTATGCACGCCACTTCTGGCATGTTCTGGAGTACAGCTTCTGGGATTCGTCCAAGTCCCGCCATTGATCTCCTTCGGATGGTGCGTTGACAAGGGAGATCCTTTTGGAGTTGTTCCTTGTCGGAGGTGCTTGGCGACGGTCGAGATGTGGCTTGGTTTTTTTTGCTTAGGACAGGTTCTTTGTGTTGTGGTTGTTTGGTCTGTAGCCGGTGTTGTGTGGGGTTACGCTCGTTGCTTGTAGCGAGTGGTGCCGTTCTTGTACTCAAACCTCTGCCTTCTATAAAGATATGGTACGCCTTTGGCGTACTCTCGAAAAAAAATATGTTCATGTTTGACTAGACAAATATCACTATTTACAACTTCCTATAAATATAATATGAAAACATATTTAGTAATACATCTAGTGATTTAGATTTGATGTGATATGTGTTGATATTTTCCATTGGTAAGTTTATACTTTAAAATCAAGTTGTCAAAATTACCTAGCGCCGCCAGAGTCTACTCCAAAGTCCTGGTAGCATTTCACGGTCTTGAATTATACAAACTATGAATCTAGTGTTTTCTTCTAAACAAAACATACGATTAAATTTCATGCCAAACGAAACACAAATGATATACTCCCTCCGATTCATATTAATTGACTTCAATATGGATGTATCTAGAACTAAAATGTGCCTAGATACATCCATATTAGAGTCAATTAATATGAACCGGAGGGAGTACTTTTCTTTCGTCCATAAAAAATGTTGGAGATTTATGTAAATTTGGATGTATCTATACACTAAATGATGTTTAGATACATCTAAATTTTGGAATTTTTTCGGTAGCTTTTAATAGACATACTAAGTGCTAATACAAATTTAAATTATAAATCCAGCGGTTTTTGTTTTGGTATAAGTTCGTAGCTAGAAGATTTTTTTTTTAAGAAACACGGTAGGGGTAATCTGGCCATCTGGGTGTACTACCTAGCTAGAGCGGCTCGCAGCACCGCCTCGATCCCGCTAAGCGCTAATCACCGCCTCCACCTTTGCGTTGCCTCCCCGACGCGACGCATTAAATGCTCGCCACCCACTCCACCAAAAGCGCGCCTCGTACCCTTCGTCACCCGCCACAACTGCTCGCCGTCCGTCCCTCCCTCTCTGCCGCCGTTAGCTCAACTGTACATCCCTCACTCCGCCGTTCTTCCCCTCCTCCTCCTCTGCCCGGCCGTGCCGTTTGACCTCGCGCCCGTCTCGTCCCTCTCCTCGCTCTGCCCTGCCCTGCCCTGACACGCACTGCACTGCACTGCACTGTGACCTGCGTCCGAGGACGGCGACCTCCACCTCGCCCCACGGCCAGAGTTACTCACCTGTCCCGCGGAAAAAGGTCCTCCCCCGCCCTCGCCCATCCCCTGCTCGATAAAAGTTCGCAATGCCGCACCTCCATGCCCGCCATCGCGCTCCTCCGATTTAACTCCCCTCCATCCATTCCTCCTCGGACATTTTCTCCGGAGATTCCATCTTGCTGGGCCGGCCGGAGCAGCGGCAATCGTTGCCCTTCTCGTGCTCCTCCACCCTGGCCCCTGCTTCCGTCCCGCCAGGAACTTTTCCGGTGGCTTGGAGCCATCTGCCTGTCCCATCCTCCTGCTCCCTGTCCGCCCGCCCCACGCCCTATCATCCATCCCACCCTCGCTGCCTGTCGAAAAGTTTCAATCTTGGAGGTACCCTCTTATTGTTATCTCCCTCTCTCTCACCCCTCCTTTGGCCCTTCCTGCTCAACACTGCCAGAGCGTGGTGGCCGTAATAACAAAAGGCTTCTCGTGCTGTTTGCAGTTCCTGGAGCCACCACGCCGCGCCTGTTGTCAGCCCTCCCTCCCTCTCCACTCCAGTCCCCTCTCGTGGCCGACTGACAGGGAGTGAGGAGCTGCGAGCGAGTAGACGGGCTTGAATTTCCGCCGGAGCCTCGCTCTCAGGTACTCCTACCGCCTACCTAGCGAATTGAATTTCTTTCCATGTAATCATCGTCTCCCTGCTCTCGTCTGATTACCGAGAAAATGCAGGTTCTGGAGGCGCACGCCGGCCCGGTGATTTCTCCAAAGCTTCGGTCTCGGAGAGGTAAACCTGGTCTGCTGCCACCGTAGCCGTGTACTCTCCTCCGCTCTTTTTTTTACTCGCTGGGAACTTACCGGATTTTGGAGCCACCCGGCCAGCCAATTCTGGCCTTGATCTTGTATTTTGTGCCACCTGAGGCTGATGGAACAGCACACAAAAGTCCCGCTTTACTTGGATGGACGCATGCTCTCCCACTAGTCTTCTTCTTCTTCGCCCCGCTCCTTCTCCTACCTCTCTGCTTTCGAGTGGAATTGACGCCGGCTCGGCCATCTTGCAGGCGCCGTACGTTTCAGCGGCATTCTGTGAGCTGCCGTTGTCGAGGGTGAGAAGTTTCGGTGGGGACAAGAATGGAGAGCCGAGGGAGGCGGCCGCGGAGCCCGGAGCGGCAGAGGCCGGCTCCCAGGAAGGTGCCGGTGGTGTACTACCTCACGCGGAGCCGCCACCTCGAGCACCCGCACTTCGTCGAGGTGCCGGCGTCATCCTCCTCCGAGGGGCTCTACCTCAGAGGTCAGTCAGTCGTTTCCAACCAACAGAAACGTCAACACCTCACTGTATATTGTAATCTGCTTGAACACTTGTTTATGGATGATTGATTGAATGATTGGATGCGCAGATGTGATTAATCACCTCAACACGGTGCGCGGCAAGGGAATGGCTGCCATGTACTCCTGGTCTTGCAAGAGGTAAACCAAGATTATCCTCTGTTTTCTTCTGTAGCAAATTTTAGTTCTCTGAATTTTGCTGAGCCTGACAAGATGATGTGCACGTTTTCAGGAGCTACAAGAACGGGTTCGTGTGGCACGACCTCGCCGAGGATGACCTCGTCCTCCCAGCAACCGACGGCGAGTATGTGCTCAAGGGCTCCGAGCTCCTGGACCAACCTTCTTCAGGTAAACAATTTTCCTCCATTTGTCTCTGAACATGGATTGTGAGCTTCAGTGCTAATCAGTGCCGTGGTGTCATCTTTTGCCTGTTTAAATATACAGGTCAGTTTTACCATGGTAGTAATGGCAACCAGAAGCAGCAGAGCAGGCTGAAAGAGAGTACAAGGTTGCCATTGTCAAGGGAGGCTTCCTTTTCCTCCTCCCCTCCTAGTGTGACAGTTCGAGAAGCCAAGCCACGGCGTGCGCCTTCAGTGCCCTCGCCGGACGAGGACGGCTCCCCCTCGCCATGCCGGGGCAACTCCTCGGAGAACATGTCACCAGAGTCTGAGCCTCAAAGGACTGTCATGTCAAGGGCTAGCCCCGTCACTCCGGCAGAATTCAGGGTATACAAGCCCACCGGCTCGATGGATGCCGCAACTCAAACCGATGACCTTGGGAGAAGATCGGCTCGGAAGGTACCTGAGATGCATAAGAAGAGCCTGAGCACTGATCACGACTCGGTGGTTCGTGAAGTTACCGAGTACCGGAACCAGAGCTATCCACGCCGATCAGCAGAGCTCCAGGGCATTTCCAGGGATGTCATGTCCCAGTGTCCTACTCCACTGAGCATAGCTTCCACCCATGGCAAGTCTGAAAGTCTAGAGTCGTTGATACGAGCTGACAATGCCGCGACAAACAGCTTCAGAATTGTTGAAGAGGATGACATTGTTGTGCCGACCTGCCCGAAGCTGAGGCCAGCAAATGTACTGATGCAGCTCATCACTTGTGGTTCACTTTCAGTGAAAGATCATGACAATATTGGACTTGTGGGGGCTTACAAGCCAAGGTTCCCGAACCTGAAGTTCCCCTCGCCGTTAATTTCTCGCTCCATGATGATGGGTGAGCTTGATTACCTATCAGAGAATCCCAGATTCATAGGGACGCGGTTTGAAGATAAGGAGTATTTTAGCGGGAGCATTATTGAGACTAAGACGCAGAGAGACGTTCCCGCTGAGAAGCACTCAGTCCTTAAGCGGTCTTCTTCCTACAACGCAGAAAGGTATAGTTCAGTGTTTGACTGACAAATCGGAATTTTACCTTTTGCGGCTAAATAATAGGGAGTATTTTGTGTTACGAGCTATGGCGCTGTTCACTTATCAGTGTAAATTTCCAGCTAATTCTGCAACGTTTTCTTGTCTCGAAGCCTAGGACGCATTTTGTCATTGTGCTCTTTAGCATGTCAGCTTAGGATTTATTAATTGGATGGTGCATTTTATAAAATCATTCGTATTTAGTAGTAGTGAAATGTTAGCTCAGGAATCAAGCTAAAATTTTGCACTAGTTCATTGAAGAGCATTACCGTTGCACATAATCTAGTATCCATAGAAAGGGGTTGGGTCTAGGCTCAGGCAATTTAGAGATTGAAAGGAACCACGTACCATATAGATTTTATGATTGCATGGACCATTGCTTTCCATCATTTAGTGATGTCCAGACTCTAGAGGAGGCCATTTGCAGTTAGCTTTGTTCCAACGACACTGCACGTTATGTCCTATGTTGCCATCAAGCAGCTGGCGCCTGGCATACGCGTAGCAAACAAAATAACAAAGTACAGGGAATCTACTGAAGAAAACTGAGGTCAGGACATTGCAAAATTAGTAAACAGGCATATAAGAGAGAGTGGAAATGTTACTTGTCCCATTTCACGTTAGTAGTTTTGTTTTGACAGTGCCATACATTTATACTTCCACAAAGTTTGTTAAAAGATAAAGAACATATGTAGATTTTTGCAACCAGGAGTTACTGAAAGCCCGAGGATTTTGGCCCCAAAAGAGCAGCCGCAGCCCTGCTGCTACTCTTTTTTGTCATTACTCCAATTCTACAGTTTTAATCTTGTGCTGGTAGCTTCACTTCTTCATGGCCACAACACGAGCTACTTGTCAGATGTATAGGACTACACTACATGGTTAGCTGGCAAGATTCTTCAGTGCTCAACTGAAAACTTAGCAGATATCCTGTTGCTTCATACTGCTGAACACATGAACAGTTTGTTGCCATCCTAGAGAGTTGTCACTGTAATAGAGGGACCAATCTGTGGCTGCTACTGCAAATGCAGTTCATGTGTAGATCCCGATCCTGACTGGGCCATGTTTTTTGTTTCACCCTGTTAAAATCCAAAAGTGTATATATCGTACGTCTGAATTGAACAGGAAATTCGGCCATTGACTCAATAGTTATGCTTTACCTGTTGCATGCTGTTCAGCAGTATGAGTTTTCAGTTTCCTGCTTCACTATATTCTTAACCATGGACAAACCTGCAGGGGCAGTGACACCCTCTGTGACTGCGCAAGACCTGATGAAGAAGATACTGTATCGCGCTCAAGGTGCCTACCGCTGACGCCAATACTGTCGTCGTTCCTGCACCCGAAGAACGAGGTGCAGAATTCCCCGATCTCAGACTGCCGGAGGAGCTCCTCGGCCGGGCCAGACTCCAGCTTGGCCTCTGGGGACGGCGGAAGCAAGAGGTTCACCGACGCCTCGGTTGCACCGGCAACAGCGAGGATAGACTCCTTCAGGAAGGAGAATAAGGAGAAGCTCGTCAAGATTGAAGAAAGTTAAGTGCTCCAACCTTTTGTCAGTAGACTGGGTATGCACTCGATGCTTTAATTTTTCCCTTGCTACAAATTATGAGGATCCAACGCAATCAATGCTATTATCGGGTCTTGGTATTGAGGCTTTCGCTCTGAATCATACTTGCAGGTTGTCGTCGGGAGCCCGCGTTGTAATCCAGTGTACCATGCCATGTGATGACAGTGACGAATGTTAAATTCTGAAGCCTGACTTGCAGTTGCAGGCTTGGAGCTAATATATCATGGTCGCGTGGTGTAGGGTTTTCTTTAGACAAGTTACTGAAGAAAGTAGAAATGCATTGTATTTCCGACCTAAGAGTTGTAAGTTAGGCCTGCAATCTGCTCGGTGTAATTTCTTTATTTTCCTTTCTTCCATGTCTTTGAAATTTTGTTTTCATCGCCAGTTGTAAGTGCCCATTAGAAGGTATCACTTATGGTTTGTTTATGCTTTCGAAAATCCATGCTCATAAGCGCTTCTGCTCCTCGAAAGAACAAAGACGGTCTTTGGAAGACCCCAAAAGCCCGAACAAAAGGAGTTGTAACGGTTCGGGAGAGAAAAACACAAAGACACTGAATAGAGAAATTAGAGAATATTTCATACACGTTGTACTCCCTCCGTCCCGGTTCACAGGGCTCACATGAATTTGCACCGCGACCAAGAACGCATTTGATTGGACACTAAACCTCTTCTCAGCTCTTATCTCTCTCCAATCAGCTGTACTCCATAATTAATAGGGATACGCATGCACCCCAGCCCCACATAAAAACTGGTTCGGTTTCCACCCCGCATGCATGCAATGGTTGTTTAAAAAGAAGAAAGAGAAGGTAGAGAGTAACTAGAGAGGGTTACTACTTCTAATTAAATGCATGCAGGCCTTAGTGGAAAGGTATTATGGGACAAATGTTTTTTCAGATTAGGCCATGTGAACCGGGACGGAGCGAGTAGGTAGGTTGAAAGATGAAGCTAGTGATATTAATTTGATGTAATAAATGTTACTACTATTTTGTACTTCCTCCCTTCCTATGCTTAAGGCGTAAAAACTTATGCTTATGTGTTAGTCAATCTAAAGAAAGCTAAATGTGGTTCCTCCACTCTTATGTGTATGCATATAAATGTTGCTACTAGCCTACTATTTTGTACTCCCTCTGTTCTTATGTGTATGTGCTAGTGATATTAGTATGAAGTTAGTCAAATTAAAGAACGTACAACCTTAGATTTTTTTTTTAAAGGTACACTTATGCCGAAACGGAGGGAGTACATAACATGTATGTGTTGCCACTTGATTCGTAACGAAACGTTGAAAAATATTTCACCATAAAATAACCAATATACAATTAATGTTAAGGATTGGAGGATAAATCCTTGCAGGCCCCTCTAGATCTTTCTAGTTGCACAAACCTAGGATATATACAATATCTACTCCATAATTGTCAACCTATTTACACCTATGATACATAATATAATACATTAAAAACTTACATCTTTGTATTTGTTAGATGGCGCCACCTTTGTTCATAAATATAAGACGATTTGGGAGTTTAATTTTAAACTCCCAAAACATCCTATATTTAGAAAAGGGGGATTACATTTTAGAGTCTTCTGGCGATCTTTTTATGGCCATTAAAATAGACTAGATACATCTGTACTAGGATTCATCTATGTTCCATAAATTAATCTGTGGAGACATGCGATCTATATTTTTAAGTTCTATAACCTTTGGACCACGATTTAATGAATGATTCTTTGAAGATGCGAACTTTAACCAACCCACACAACATTTGACACAAACTGACATTTTAACTTTCGTGCAAATATATCTCAGGCAAAGGCATTGTAATGGTATAATAGACGACATAATAACATAACAGCTAACAAATTTATGTGATTAATTCTGTTAAGTGTAACTAAGGATGTCAATGGGAACATACCTATCTATAGTACTAGTAAAAGGTGCCTTGCACGTATATAACAGTTGATGGTAATGAGCTCAGATCCAGCACTTGGATGATAGATATTCAATTGACCTGATGTATCACTACTTACACAAGAAGATTCGACTTATCTTAATCTTTTATATGCGCGGCTCCTTTGCAAATAGGCCTCTCCCTCATCCTGCATTAATGTTTTATACTCACGGCTCTTCTGTAAATGCACTTTTCGCTGATCTTGAGTCATTTGCAAATATCTTTCGCGATCACACGATAACGCTTGCATGGAGAAGAACTCATTTTTATAACACTACTTTCTTCCATTGTAGAAAATTTAGTTCTCCTGCGATAACTACTATACATCATCAGAACAAACAACCAAAAATATATCATTGTTTATACGGTGACCAAACTGAGAATAATACTTAGAGATAGTGTTAAACTGAGAATAATACTTAGAGATTGTTATAAACATCTATTATGTCTTTTGTTTCCCTTTTGATGATGATAAAGATGCGGAATCAACATTGAAGACATTTGTAATATCCCAACAGAACTCAGCCTTCCAATTTAGATGACTTTTTTTGCTGGACAATTCTTCGGTTTCATATTTTCAGTTCTAGATACCTGGTAATCTAACATAAAGAAAGAACACGCATAAGCAGTCTTTTAACAAAGAATGGTTTCCGTAACCTTGTCAGTCAGCAGGCGTCATTTTTTTCATTCCTGAGTGTGCAGCTAAATAATAATTATTTTAGTCAATGGCATGTGAACATGCGCTATTAAAGAATCAGATACTACGTTGCTTATTATGTTTTTGAGGAGGCTAGAAAGAAGTGCTATGGACATCATATATTGACTTGGACAAAACTACGAACACTCGGTGTGCAACTACAAAATTGCACTACCACAAAGAACGACCAATGCAATTTTATTTGAGTCAGTTTACCATGCAGCAAAACAAAATCGGCAATCATCAAAAGCCTAAGACACTCACTGATTATCACTACAGAAATGCCGCGCTGTGCCAACGGCCTTCTCATACGTTGACGGCCAAAAGTCGGGGCCGTCGGTGTATGAGCCTCCAGGCCAGCCTGCCAAAGGACCATCGGCGTAGCGATGTCCTTGACATAGGAAACGCTACGCCGATGGCTGCCCTCGGCACATCGCGAGCCATCGACGTAGGCCTGTGCATGCAGCCCACCAAACTTAGGCCGTGACAGCGCTATCACGGCGACAAGGCTACTGCTGACGGCCACCCTCGGCATAGCCTTCTGCTCTTTTTTTTAACCACGCCGACGGCCACCCTCGGTGTAGAGGTTGAAATTTTTAACTTTCAACTGAATGTCAGAAAATGATAAAAAAAACATAAAAAATCCTTCGAGATGTACATGTGTTATGTCATCTTGTTGCAAAAGAATTTAACAAAAATAATTTTTGGTTTTTTCTTTGCAAAATTGCGTCATATATTGGTAAAACGATTTTTCTGGTTACGTACGAAGTTAAAACAATATATAATATATCAAAATAATCATGCAAAGTACGAATTCTTCATGGTTGCACGAGCACGTGCGCCGCAATCTCCGGTTTGCATGCAATGAGTGTGGCTTCGTGGGCTGTTTGAGGTTCTGGCCGGCACTTCCCAAACAAGCATGTGGGCATCCAAACTGTTAGGATTTAATTAATAGGTTAATCAAAAGGGTAATCCTCCCTCATGTAATTTTCTATGTTGGTTGGTTTATCAACAGACACAACCCTTTCTCACACCTCTTCGAACGGATGTGACCCATATTCACGTCCCTTCCCCTTGTATATAAGTTCGAATCATCAATGAAACAGAATAGTTGAATCATTTGTTGTCTCTCTCATTTCCTTCTCGATACTACTTTTAACACGTTATCAGCACGCTCAAACTACTGAGTTTGGCAGAGGTCGTAAAGAAAGACTACATGCGTCCACACAGACATGAGAAGAAAATTGATCGAAACGGATCAATTAGCATGTACACTAGTTTCCGCACCCGTTCAATCTTCCATGCGTAGAGGCGCATACCTCGTCGGAAGATTGTTGTGCGATGGATCAAGCCATCGACATACATGCAGCCGTTGAAGAAGAATCGATCGGCACTTTGCCTATTTGGATTTTGTCTTCTCATGTTCAATCAATAATCTAAGAATTGTTTCATTTGATTAAACGCATGTACAGGAACAATCGGAATAGAATACCTGCCGGTGATGGCTAGGCACAGCGTCCTCGGCGATCACACATATGAAGGTTGCCCTTCGGCACAAAGGGACGCCACCACGAGGAGGACATCAAGAACAAAAGTACATAGACATACATCTGCTACTACTTGCTAAGAGACAGAGAATTGAGGACCTCAACCAACAAAGGTAACCACCGAAGTGCTCTTCGATTTGAGATGTTCTTACCAACTCTTGATGACACCGGACGATGGACAATCTCCTCGGCCTCCACGCGTGTCCTTTCGACCACCTACGCGTGCGTCCATGGCGGCGGCAGTTCGCTCGGTCTTCACGATCGGCCCTCGGCGGCGGCGGCCGGCCACCTCCAGCGTGGATTGCGGCAGCGCCCTCCGGCGTGACCCCCTGCAGCACGACGGCATCGCCCGTTCCCGCAGCCACCCGACGCGGCCGTGCCCGCGGCCTCCCGGCGTGACTCCGGCGATCAGGTCGCCTAAGGCGCTCCCAGCAAGAAGCACGCGGCCGCGGCGGGTTTGGTCTTCACGACTAGCGGCTCTCGACGCGGCGTGGCTTCCCGCAGAGCAGCGACGCCCTCCCGGTGGCGGCCGCTTGGCTGGCGCGGCTTGGAGCTCTCTCCCGGCAACACTCGTTGCAGCAGTATGGGGATTTTCCTCTGGTCTGCAACCTCACGGCCTCACGGGAGAAGGTCAACAAACCTTGGAAAGAAGTCCAAATAACCCCCTATCTATCAGGTTTGGGTCACTAACCCCCCCTAAGTATGAACTGGGTCATTTAACCCCCTCAAGTATCCAAAACCAGGCAAATTACCCCCTCAGCGGGTGATAAGTTGTTTTAGTAGTGGTTTAGGCCACGGTGGACAATGGTTTCAGCCACATAGGCTAGTTGACTTCCCCTTCCTCCCTCATCTTGTTCCCGTCCCCTTCTCCAACGATTCTGGCCGCCTCCTCCTCCGTCCCAACCAAATCCGGCCCCCACTCCTCCTTCCACACCTCCCTAATCAGGTCGTCTTTCCGCTGAGCTGGTTGCGGGTGAGCTCGAGTAGCGCAGTGTGCGGCAGGCCCCAGACAGTGTCGGGCACGTCGCCGTCAAGCACTCAATCCTGTTCTTGGGCAGCTGCACTCGTCAAAGCCTGTTCGCGAACAGCCGCAACTCGAGGAGTGACGCAGCCTTCCATCCCATCATCGCAGCCTTTTTTTTACTACATCTCCTCTTTACCATGTTGCTTCCCCTGTCTAAATCATCTCAAGTAGTTTTACGGGAGGAGTGAAACTTTGACGTATCCTGGTGGAAGGAATTGTACTCCTGTTTTAATAATAGCCATTGTTGCTTCCTCTGTGTAAATCATCTCAGGTAGTTAAAATTTGGCATTTACCTTATAACAATTTTCCCCATTTTGGTTTCTTCCATCATATCCTTTTTGGCTTCCCGAGCTGGCATCCTCTCGACCTCCAGCCTGTCTCCGGTTCTGGGAGAAGGTGAATCATGTCACTTACTGCTGTCTCCGTTAGCATTTCAGAATTTCTACTTCTTGTTATTTCTGCCGTGAATCCCATCTTTGATGCTAGTCTGTGGACTAAAATCTCTGCACCCTCTGTCCTGCCACACCTCATGTTCTTGTTGTAATTTTACTCTTGACCTCTAGCCCGCATGTCACACTGTCATGTAACTGAATCGCCTTGATTGTCATCCTCATTCTCTCGGGCAATTCCAAGGCCGATGTATTTCGTGTTGAGGTTGAGGGACGCGAGGCGCAGGATACGTCAGAGCACGGAGGGGAACGGGCCAACGAGGTTGGCGCTCGCGAGGGAGACCACTGTCATGGCGCCGGCGTCGCAGGAGACGCCCGTCCAGCGGTAGGGCATGGCATCACCGGGGTTCCAGTCCGCGAGCGCGCCGGTCGGGAACGGTGAGTGTGCGCTTGGCGTCGAGGCAGGTAGAGGTCGTCCTGGTTCCAGTCGTGCAACGGCGTCGCCAGCATGCCGGCGTTGACCGCGACGGCGAGCAAGAGGATGCGGAGGAAGGAGCCCATGGATTTGATTGTTCTTTGTGGAAAAAAATGGGATTTGATTGATACGGATGAGGAGGCAACGGAAATGAGGACGTGGGAGGAAGGAGAATAGAAGTCAACTGTCCAGCGTGGCCTAAGGCACTACCAAAACAACCCATCACCGCTACTAAAACAACTTATCACCCGTTGAGGGGGTAATTTGCCTGGTTTTGGATACTTGAGGGGGTTAAATGACCCAGTTTATACTTAGGGGGGGTTAGTGACCTAAACCTTATAGTTAGGGGGGTTATGTAGACTTCTTTCCCTTATGTCCTCATCGTTTTGCTTGAATACCCCTAGATTTGCGGGAATTCACAAAGCATGCTAAAAACAGATCTCCTATGCTAAGTTTGCATATGAAGTCTGAATTTTCTTTTGGGTACTGTGAATTGGTCGTCCAACAATAGTACCGATTTAGTATCCAGCATGAACATGATGATGTATTTTTGGTATTGTTTTCTACAGTACTGTTTTCTGAGTACTATGTATTCGAGAATACATGTGTGATGCAGTATATTTCCATGTGTTTACATGATGAAATTAATTACGTCCATTTATTTGCAATTGAGATTTTCAATTTCTTGCAAATAAGCCTTCGGCTTAATAGGAGCACGAATTGACAAACGCAAAATTCTAGGTGACTTCTTCAAATTGATGTTTGGGGATCATAGGTAGTGTGCGGATCTATTGCATTGCAGATTATCTTTACTACCATGATTGCTTTATCAAGTAATCTCCCGTACACTTTTATTAAGTCATGACATAAGACGCTAGAACTGCGAGTATCTGCTGATTTTATCAGATTATACCGCTAGTGCTACGAGACGGACTCCAAAATTTTCGTGGAGGTTATTAGCAAAGTGTCATACTTAACAATTTGAGGTTCATGCACACTAATGATTTCAAGCCAACGTCATGAATCTTTATTAATTTTGCAAAGTTCATTACAACATAACCATGATGGTTTTTGATTTACCAATTATAAATTAATAATCTCTGGTTCACCCATGTTAGTAAACGATGGTCGAAAAAGAATTTGAGGCATTCACCCTCAATGGCCACAACTACCCTACATGGGCCATGGACATAAAGACCAGCCATGCATCTTGTGAAATAGTGCGTGCAATCCAGACCCGAAGGATCCACCTCTGACTGGAGTCACGCCGCTAACGGAAGAGAAAAGGTATGTTGTCTTCTACAATATAAGACATCATACATCCAGATCATAAGGGTTGTGAAAGGCATGTCAGAGCACACGTTTGAAAAACTAAGCTTTGCGACGAGTGTGGATGCTATACGTATATCACGGAGGAATGCCACACCCCACAACATCTGGTTTTTCTGTATCAACAATCGCTGGAATGCAAATAACCTTAAGGGAAAAGGTTTGAAGCTCACTTCAACCTTCATCCAGACTGCACTAATAGAGATGGTTGTTCGCGAGATGTTCCTCTTCGACATTGCAACACCATGACTCTCTAGCGGTCACGGGACCCTATGGGCACGGAGAACATGATCGTTGAGTATGCCTCAATCGACATGTTTGGAGACTTTAACTAGTCCCATTATCTCCTTAGTGAACGATTAATTCATGTCCATTTTTGTTGTTGTAATAGAACATATATATTGTATTTCACAATATATTTTATCAGCACTCTGGTATGAATAATATTGAATGTCTTCTATATATTTGATAAAGATTTCCACAATGGAAACTCTCTAATTCGATATATAGATTTCTACGGGATTCAATCCAATGGATGAGGAACAAGTATTTTAAAAGGTACCCTCTCTATTGTTTGGATTGTACTACACGTGCATCCAACCCGTAGCACATGTTGCCTATAAATGAATTCCATAGGTCATGATTTGCATGAAGCTAAGTTTCCTTAATAATTAGATATTATGTAGCTCATTTTGAGGTTCTCATATAGTCCCTCGATCAAATGCATTCGAGGTGATATTTATGGCCTCTTCCAACCATAGTGTGGACTAAAATCGAATTATAATCAATTCGAATGGACAATTATGCAAAATTTTGTTCATGTGCCTCTAATAATTATTGCATGGTTTTCGAAGATTGGAGTTCAGCACTTTGTCACATATGTCCAAACACAAAAGGTTTGGTTAAATATCTGAGCAAGAGGATCGGGCTCATTGCACGACCTTTATTAATGAGTTGAAATTTTACCAACTTCACGTTGGAGTCATGCGGCTTTAGACACCCTTGACTAACTAACTGCATATTGCACAACTTCCCCTCTGCAATTGATACATGGAAATCCTCCAACCATTTCCCATCTGCGTAAGTTCGTAATCGCTTCACGTGTGCCGATCTCACCACCGCAACGTACGTCATAGCCCCACAAATTAGGGATCTATGTGGGGTACAGACCTCCGTCGATCACTAAGTACCTTCAACTCCTCATAAGGGATCTGTTCATAGCCTTATACGTTGATTGCAAATATTGAAGGATGAATATTTCCAGGCATTAGGGTGAGATTTCAAGTACCAAATAGAATGTCAGGAAATCATTTGGAACTCCACGTTCCTCACTATATCCACGTATTCAAGAATCTGGACTATACGTCTACGATTCACAAATTTGCAACACTTTGCAAATAACCTGCCAGATTTATTTACTGATTAAAAGGTGATATATAATCCTTTAATCCGGCTAGAAATGCGCCCGAAAGAGTGGAGGTACCAATAAAACCACTCAACTCCCTATTTTTGAAAAGAGGAGGAGTAGTACGGATCTAGCTTCCTAGAAGCAACAAGGTAAAAGGAGGAGAAATCCTCTGAATCAGTAAATGCATATCAACCTAGCGTTGATTAACACCTTATGGGTAGTATACACCCAGTGGAAGGGAAACCTCCACAACCCAGCTTCAGCTTGCACACACTGACTAGGACATCGGAACATCCAGACTCACTCGTATTGGGAAATCACGAAGAGTCACCATGGGTGCTTGGGAGATTTCCTCCAACTATATTGATTCTGGAGAATCATATGACTAAAGCCTACAAATGTCGACAATATTTCTCTTGTATGATTGAAAACATCCTTCATAATGATTCAGATCCAAAGACCATGGCCATAGCAGAGTGTAAACCACTTGCTTGGACTGAAACAATCGAATGGTGCAATCCAAGCAGAATTAGCCTCGCTCCTCCAAATGAACTCCCTATGCGGTTCAATATGTTCTCTTTCATAAATGGATGAGATAACAAGGTGGTGAGAAGGCAAGGCTTGTAGCACAAGGTCGGATTTACGCAGAGATCCGAGACCTAATCTCCAGACGCGAGTGGAATCCTTTTTCCGATACATTATACCATTGGCAGTACAAAATCATCTATCTATGCAGTTGATAGATGTAGTGACTACATATCAACGTGGATCACTAGATTTGGACATGCACGGTTCCCGATGGAATCTCAATCCAAATCGAAATGCAAATGCAGCATGTATTGTGTAAAATCTTTAAGTCGGAATATGACTTAGGCCCCCTTTGTTTGGGCTTTGGATTCTGAGATTCTGCTGTCAATCCTGATTCCTGATAATCAGCTGTGATTCTTGATTCCTGAGAATCAGAAGCAGTCTGTTTGTTTACCCTGCTGTGGGATCTGGGAATCAGAATCTGTCTGTTTGTTTACTTTGTTGTTTGGATAGCTTTACGGACCGTAGTTAATATAAAATGTATGTTATGGCTTCATTTGTGCGTGCTTTACTTATTGCTTCTGTCGGGGTTTCATCGAAATAACAAGTGTGTATACAAATATTTAAGAAACTATAACCATCATCCAAAATGCACGTTCAATTACAAACCATCATCCAAAACGTACATCAACCATCACCCGAAAGCAGTGCGTAAAACTAAACTTCATCTGTAGCTGTCAATAATTCATCAGCTATTCTCTCCCTAGTTACTTTCATGAGAGCATCATCACCATGCACAATGTTAGATACCCGACCAGTAGCTTCCGCATCCCATATCGCTCCCTGGTTACTTTCTCAATCACACAAAGTTTGCAGAAAATTGCAGCAGCTTCCGCATCCCATATCGCTTTCTCTTTTGCCATCTAAATATGCATACGATTAAATTAAATTTACACAAACGAGAATCTGCAATGAACAATATAGCAGTAGTATTCAAAGTTTCTAACGGCACTCATATTACTCTCTAAACAAACATTGCAGTACTATATTAAGAGCACTTCATATCTAACAGCAAATAAACAAACAAGAGTAGAGGGTTAAAAAAACAAACTACAGTACATGTACGTACCTTCACAGGACGCACCGGATGGAGCTGGGCGTGGTGAAGCGGGGATTGCTGAGCGTGGCCAGATGGAGGGGCCTGCTGGAGCGTGGCCGGATCGAGGGGCTTGCTGGGCGTGGCCGGATGGACGGGCTTGCTGGGCACGGCCGGGAGGAGTGGGTCGGCGGCAGGGAGCAGCCGGCGGCGAGCGGGCGCGTGGTCGGCGGCCGGACGCGCTGGTCAGCGGCCGGGAGGAGCGGGCGGCGGCCGGGCTCGAGGCTGCGGCCGGCCGAGCAGGGCTGCGTGCGGGCGCGAGCCAGCGGCAGCGGCCTCTCGAGCGGGGACGGAAAATCGTGAGGGTCAGGGATCGAGCGAGGGCGGACGTGAAGAAAACGTTTCAGCCCACAAAAAACTCGGGAATCACCTATTTCCTCAATTCTCAGATTGTAGCTCTCTCTGTGTATTTTTTAGAATCAATTCTGGACAATCTGGATATTATGGAAGCTTGTTTGTTTCAGATTCTAATTTCACAGTAGCTAGAATCCAAGAATCAAAAATTTAAGCCCAAACAAAGGGGTACTTATTGTTGTTGGCATATTTTGGTACAACCGACAAAGTGAGTTCCTTATACACAAGGATTACTCCTACAATGATGATTACCCATGTGTGTTTGTCATACACAAGGATTGCTCTTGCAATGACGAAGCGCGTGATCATCTAAAAGACGGAATTTGAGATGAAGGATTTGGTGAAACCCAAATAGTGCTTTGATATTACAAGTTGAGATACTTCACTCAAGTATTATGGTACACCAAGTTGCCTATACTATAAATATTGGATAAACTTAAAATGGACAAGTCATATCCAGCTCCCATGCCGGTTGTTCGATCTCTAGACGTAGAGAAAGGTTCACTCAAACCACGGGATGATGTAGAACGGATGTTGGGATCTGAAGTTCCATATCTCAGTGCCATTGCACCCACCAACACAATTGGTTGGGAATCAAGAATATATTTCGATATCTCCAAGGCACCACACATTACTTGACCTATTCTTGTAATTTCAGAGAAATCTGAACTCCAATATCATCAGGATACACTGATGATTGCTGAATGATCCCCACAATGTGTACCTACATGGTAGAAGTGTTACTCCATTGATGTCTTCAAAACAGACTCCAGTGACTACGCCTACCAATCATTCTAAAATACAAAGCCGCGTTAACACGTGTAGCTTTACGGAATGATAAACCACATAAATAAGTCATGTGGTATTGGTTCATTTTAATCATCAACCATTATTTACACAAATAATGTCGCTTGTGTTTCGTGGATGCAAACATGATACATCAAGAGCAATATCATAAAGCATATTGCCCCTAAATTGTTTTATCTCCATGAACTCCGGAAGAGTTGGGGGAATAAATATCTTGCAAGTCAAATAATGCGATAATCTCGTTGGTTTGTTCACGAAGTCTCTACCAACTTCAGCATTCCATAAGTATTTTATGGAATTGATATGTGACGGCTTCCAAATTTGCAAGAATCGGGGGGAGTATCTTCCTGAATCAATCATGTTCAAAACATCATATTACATTCTTTTCCCTTTATGAGTTTACTATACAGGTTCTCATCAAGGTTTTTAATGAGGTAATATCAACACAGGATGATATGTCATATTTTCTGTTTTCTCCATCGGGGTTTTTAGGAAAATATATTCGACATATTTTGTTCTCTAAACTCTATGGATTTTCCCCCTCTTACAAGGTTTTTCTCATATTGAGTTAACAAAGAGACAATGCCAATTATATGCTGTGTCATTTTCTCCTTATTTTCCCACTGGGTTTTGAAGGAGTTTTAACAGCATATCCAACCATTATATGTTGCACCATTTTCTCCTTATTTTTCTCAATGGATTTTTAAGGAGTTTTAGCAACATATCATACACACTGCTCTCCTCATATTTTTTCCACAGGGTTTTTAGAGGAGATGATTCCAAAGATGAATCTAGAGATGACCAAGGATAAGGACAAGGAAGGATTAGGGGGAGTGTTAGGATTTAATTAATAGGTTAATTAAAGGGGTAATCCTCCCTCATGCAATTCTCTATGTTGGTTGGTTTGTCAACAGACACAACCCTTTCTCACACCTCTTCGAACGGACGTGACCCATATTCACGTCCCTTCCCCTTGTATATAAGTTGTGAATCATCAATGAAACATAATAGTTGAATCATTTGTTGTCTCTCTCATTTGCTTCTCGATACTACTTTTAACACAAACATTGGAATTTTGCACCGCAGGACCTGGTTGGGGTTGTTGCGGGCTACCAAATATGCAATAAACAATTTCAAGCGCAAAGACTATTAGACCAAATATGCCATACTAAGTGAATAAAATCGGATACATAGAGAGATAAGAGCATCTCCACCGACGCTCCTGATAGAGCTTCGAATAGCACTATTGAGATTCTAGTAAAAGAAAACATCTGCACCAGCGCTCCCAAAAAAGCGCCGGCATGTTTTGGAGTCCCATAAAAATGTCAGCACTCCCGAAAAGATTCCTATGTTAAGGGCTTCGATTGAGAGCGCCGGAACCAAATTTCTGCTCAAAAGATGCTAGCCGGCCATCGTATGAGGGGCGCCGGTGTGGGAACAACATCCCCAAATAGAGGATATTGTGTCGGCGCCCCATACAGTAGTGTTGGCGCCCATGCCGACGCCTATTCGGGGGGCACCAGTGGAGATGCTCTAGGCACAAAAAGACAGATTCTCTAGATGTTTATTTTCTCGTGAGGAAGATAATCACCATTGGAGGATTCGGGAACCATTAGAATAAGAATATGGAAATGCAAAAAAAAAAAAAAAGGCCAGCCCAATAGTAGACAACCTCCACTCCTCCAGGGAAGGGAAAGGGAGCGAAATGGGTTCATGGTCCGCAGCCCGCTAACTCGAAAATTAGGCTGGCGCATCCAACTAACCCTATACGCCGCAGTATGTATCGCGCCGCCAGTCCCACTCCTTCGAATAACAAAACTCTCCAATGGCTCGGAAGGATCTCTTCCGTCGCTGGCAGCGCGCGGCCCGCGACAAGGAGGACCGCCTCAGCGAGCTCCCGGACGATCTGCTGCTCCTTATCCTGCGCCGTCTCGACAGCCGCACCGCACACGGGACGGTGGCGCTCTCCAGGCGCTGGACGCACCTCCCACAGGAGCTCACCGTGCTGGATCTCAGAGTAGCTGATGCACTGCCAGAGCGCTACCGCCGATGCATCCTCCTCCGCCGCGAAGCCAGGAAATCGCCGCGGCTATTCTGTCAAGCCAGCAAGCTAACGGATATCGCCGGGCGGTACCAGCGGCGCGCCACGCGCTCGATGGTCGCCTCGGTCAGGAGCCTCCTCTTGGCCAGCAGCCGGCGTAACGTGGATAGGCTGTCGCTCGAGTTCTTCTCCGACATCACGTCGGCCTGCGTCGTCAACAGCCTCGTAGTGGAAGCGCTGGATTCGTGGGGCGTCAAGGATCTCGTGGTCGTTGCCACGCCGACAGAGCATATCATGCATCCGCACCCGCCGGTGTACAGCTTCCCCCAAGGCTGTATCAGCAAAAAGCCGGGCGAGTCTCGCCTCCAAAGCCTCATGCTCGCGAAGTGCTTGCCGCCGCCACTCGAGGGGTTCGCCGCGCTCACCGTGCTCGTCTTGCAAGACTTGCCCAAATCAACGCCCGATTCCGTCTACCAGAGGCTGATCGCCACGTGCCCGCAGCTGCAAATTCTGCACATCATCTCCTGCCTGTACAAAAGTAGAGCCTTTTCACTGATACTCAATGCACCCATGTCACAAATTAGGGAGCTTGTCGTGGACAGCCCCTTCATGGTATTCGAGCTCCGCTCTCTCCCCAAGCTCCGGAGCCTTGCCGTCTTGCACGCCAGCCTTCTGTCGACCTCCGGCGCCTTCCCTTGCCTTGAACACGCGAGCTACGTCTTCTCTGTTCAGCAACCTGAAGGCTCTCTCCATTATCACTTGAAGCTGGAAAACATCACTACCATACTCATGCTCTTCTTTGAAGCCGCCGTCAGCATGACGGACCTAGCGCTGCGGTTTGCTGGGCCAGGCATGTGGATCGCCCTGAAGAATCCCGTCTGTACGATGTCCAATGTCAGGAGGCTGCTGCTTGCGGACGTGCCTTCCTGTTGGGATGTCGTCTCGGGCTCAGGGCCGCACCTCCTCATCGATGCGGCACCATTGCTTGAGAGCATCCATCATCCATGTCCATATTCCCAAACCCGAAGTGGAGCCGGACCAGGAGATACCGTGGCTGCAGCCCTCAACTGCGCGCCGCCACCGCCATCTCAAGGAGCTGGTGGTCGCTGGCTTTCAGAGAACAGAGAGGCATCTTCACCTTGTAAGGTACGCCGTGGAAGTATCCACGGCGCTGAGCCGTGTTGCGCTGTTCAAGCGTGGACATGTCAAGGAGAAGGGGCCTTGTGGCTGGGAGATGGTAACTCCGCAAAGCAAGTGGAGCAACGAGGAGAAACTCGCCGTTCTGGATAGAATTTGCTGTCCCACGGCCCAAATTGAAGTGGTGCTAGGTTGAATTCAATTTCTGTGGTGCCGCTTCTAGTCTTAGTTTATATCTTTTTGGTAACGTTGATCGATTTTCCCTCTGGTTTCTAGATTTTAGTAAGGAATGAAACCAGAGAGCCTGATCCTAGCTGAGGAAGGAGTGCTTTCCGCTACCTAGCGACCACGGTTTAGTGCTCATAGCTTCCCTATGAGAATATACCTTGGGTGCTCGCCCATGGGTCTCGTTTTTTTTTTTAATTCAATTTCTGTGGTGCCGCTTCTAGGCTTAGTTTATATCTATTTGGTAACGTTGATCGATTTTCCCCTGGTTTCTAGATTTTAGTAAGGAATGAAACCAGAGAACCTCAACTTTGTAAAGCGAGACTTAGCTTTATCTTTTCAGGCTTATCTCCATGGCGGGGGAAAAAACTTGCTAGCGCACGCTGTGAAGCCTTGGTTTCGCTGAACGGTTTCTTCATGGACTCAGCCCAGCTATGGTTCTTACTGCTACCTCGGTTTCTTCGTTCTGCAACGGTTTGTGGAAAATGCTTCTCGTTTCCTTCAATTTTATTCCTTCTAATAATGAGCGATGAGACAGCAAACAAACTTTCCGTACACATACTTAAAGTTTCGCTTAAGAGAAAAATGTACATGAAGTTCCTTTTGGTAAGTTTTGCTTTTATGTTTTTCATTTAACCTTTTTTTTCTCTTTCTGCTGCTTTTATTAATTTTTATGGTTCTTTATTTTGTTAATATATTTTCTTATTGTTCTATTTCAAAATCAGGCATTTGAATTTTATGTTATGGTTTTAAAAGTTATGTTCTATTTTTGGTCAAAAAGTTTTACTTTTTTGTAGTCGTGTTTCCTTTCGTATGTGGAGCTAAGTGGTTGTTTGCTTTTTACGCCAATATGCCTTATTTCAATTAATTCAAATTTGTGTTTGTCCGTAATATATAGTTTCTGTTTCCCAGGTGCTAATTTTTGTTCAACTACACTAGTAATTTTATTCTATTTGATCTATATATTTATTGTTTGGGTTCTACTTATCATTACCTTTCCAACAAGATTGGTTTCAACTTAATTAGAGTTCAGAAACTTTGTGAAAATTTAGTTCTTTGGAGAAAACTGCACTTTGAGGGATTATTTGCGAAACCGCGTGGAAATCAGCGATGCTGGGCTCATCGTAAGAATCAGTCAGCAGCCGTTAGAATTTTCGGGTATATGCCGAATGGCTATATAGAGAACGATTCTGGCGGGTGCCAAACTAGTTTCGAATCGCCGGATTCAAACCGGCGAGCGGCTCTAAGTCGGTCCAGCCTTGTGTGCTGTTAGCCAATCTGGCGAGTGTTCTGGTTCGCCGATTTGAACACCCCACCATCTGACGGGAGGGTAAGGAACGCCTACCGCCCGTTTGGGTCACATAAAATTTCTCCCAAACAACTAGTTTTTTTTCCCTGGACTATAAATACCTCTTCTTCATACTCCATTATTAAACCTTGAAAAGTTTGCTTCCTCTTCCTCCCCTCCTATGTTCTTGCATCTTCTTGAGGGATATGGCAGAGGGGATCTAGATCAACAATCTTCACCAATCAATTCATCTTCTAAGTGAGGAGAACTCTTGAGATCTAGATCCTGGAGCCATTCATTGATTTTCTCCTTTGTTTGTTCTCTCTTATTCCTCCATAACACTTGTTGCTTTGGTGAGATTTGACTGTGAAGGATTTGAACACCTTTGTTGTTCTTACTTTGCATCCATTGCATAATGTTGAGCTCTCCATTATGATTAGTTCGAGTGAGAGACCGTCAGTTTGTTAGTCCTGGAGGGTGATCTCCTAGTTGGCTTGTCGGTTGGTACTCCGGTGACCTCTTCGTGAAAGATTGTAAAGATGTTCGGGATTCTCCTTCGTGGAGCCCGTAAAGTGGTTGTGGAGCTTGCCATCTTCGGAGCGGAGAAAAAGCTAACCATAAGAAAAGAGGTTTTGTCCTTCATTGAATTAAGGTTCGAATGATTTGTTCATACTTTGGATGGCAGAGTGCCGCTGGATTGGATTGCCGTATGCAATAGGTACCAACGGAGGAGTTGACCTCTCAATTCTTGGAGGAAGAAGGATATATGTCCTCCCGCCTAGGAGGGATACGTGTAGGTTCGTGGATCACCGCGTTCAGAATCTTCACCAAGCCTTCTATAGTCTACTCTATGTTGAATCTAGATCAACTTTGTTTTTGCATTTTCATAGATGGATCTTGAATTTAAATACATACATTAGGTTCTATTAGTGTTTATAAAGTACAAAATAAAGAATTCTCACGAGGATTAAGCGTGTACCTCGGTGTATAAAACCAACAAGGCCTACCTATATGCTGTTGTAGTGCCACTAGTTTTCGATAAAGAGCATATATTAATATCGTAGAGATACCAATTACACCCAGCCTCTGCAACAACATCATGCCCTAATGACATAAAGGATGCACACAACGAAAAAAAGAGAAAAAAAAATTACGGAAAAGAAAGGTCCCGCTACAGAGATCCTTAACTTGAAACAGCAACATTGACACCACCAAGACAACACCAGAAGCACAGCTTCTCCATTAGCGACGCCTCCAAGAAGGAAACAGTGTACAAACACTGTCGTCGCCCGATCATAGATCTTAGGTTTTCACTCTGAAGAAAGTCCTCTCTCAACCTTCAACAAGAACATTGGCAGGCACAACCAATTAAGGCCAGACCTTAGATTTTCACACTGAAAGATAAGACTCTGAACTTCTCCTGTGCAGTTGCCCCCCACATACCAGTCGCTGTTACAAGTCATGAATCGCCAAGCCAATTCCACGTCAGCACCAAGATCCGACCATCATAACTATTCCACCGATCTCGGCTTGATGACCTTCTCCGCTAGCACCATGGAAAGAAAATGAGCTCCATGATATTAACATCCAGCAGAGCTTCGAAGCGCCCCCTCGGAAACCAAAAGGTCAGATAAAAAACATGGGTGCGCATGACCGAAACCACCCAATCCAGCAATCTTCATGCATTATTCGCACAATGAATTTCGCCGGCAGGGCCTTCGGGAACACGACAATCCACCCAGACTGGTTGGAACAAGCATCCGACAGATCTTCAAACTTGGTCCGAGAAAGAATCTAGAACCACCACCTTTATTCTTCGACGCAGATGAACAAGCCCCCACGCCGCCATCCGCCGTCCGACAACGACGACGGAGGTATGCCTCGCTAAGCCGTCGCCGCCAACCCCATGACGACTGCAGAGAAGAAGACTCGGCAGCAGGTTGCGATCCCCGGCCAGGAACCCGGCGGCGCTGCATGGTCAGAAGCAGAACGGCCAAGCCCTCTAGGCCCATATCGGGCCCAGATCAGGCCCGCGCCGCCGCTAGATTGTCGCGCCGCCGCCGCCCAACCGCCGGCGTCCCGCATCCCGTTGCCTTGCTGCCTCCTCCGCCGCGCCAAGCTCACCCGCCGCCTCACCTCCCCGCTCCGATGCGCCGCCGGACTTGCCGCCTCCTCTGCCCTCCACCGTTTGGCGGGTCGGGCGCCGCCATCGCCGCCATCGCCGGCGACGGCAGTGGCCTAGCCAGGGCAGGCGTGGAGAGGGATGGGGTCGTGGTAGATGGATCTCCTCCGGAGCCGCCGGAGGGGGAGCGACCTGGGAGGGAGAGGGAGATCGAGCTGGGAGGGAGTTCCGTGACAGGAGGGAGCAATTCCCTACAAGTTACTAGTTATTGGCTTGGGAACTAGAACACCCTACAAGAAATACCTTGGTGCCCACAGCGGATCGTACATGAGTGCATAGTGCTAACACATCGCCCGGTGTGTGTGTTTTTTTTTTGTTTTTTTTGAGAAGGTGTGTGTGTGTATTGATTGACTATAACACGTACTTTAGGTTAAATGGTTTTCAAAAGGAACTTTCTAGTTACATAAGCCTGCAATAGACAACTATCTACTCCGAAAATTCCGATTTATTTATAACTATGATTTAAAAAATCCATTCTAAAAGAACTTCCTTCGAGA
This sequence comes from Lolium rigidum, assembly GCF_022539505.1. Classification (NCBI taxonomy): domain Eukaryota; kingdom Viridiplantae; phylum Streptophyta; class Magnoliopsida; order Poales; family Poaceae; genus Lolium; species Lolium rigidum. The sequence continues at coordinate 197,236 of NW_025899804.1, forward strand.
TATATATTAGCTAGAAGTTACAAAGAGAGGTATCTATATTGAAGAAAACTAAATTGATTATAATACATGCATATGCACTAGGATTCATCTAACTGCCACACAATAATACGTGGAGGCATATAGTCTGTCTTTATTAGACCTAGAGGACTCGATTTAATGTTTGATTATTTTAAGAGGCAGTGTATCAAAATGGAAAAACAAACATTGTTTGATAAAAAATATTGTTTTTATTTCGGCGCAAGTATATTCTGCATTAAATCATAATATCGAAGAAACTTTATGTGGTTAATTTTGTTAAGTGCAACTAAGGATGATGATGTATTTTTTTTTCTTTTGAGAGTTGACTAATTTGTATATGTGATCAGGGGGCGAAGCTAGGGAACTTAAGCATTGGGTTCATCTATATAAATCTGTAGTGTAGAACTAAGTGATTCATTTGCACCCTAACATTACATGCTGGTATATGTGATGAAATGACATGAAGGAGTATGTTTGTATGGATAGATTTGAACGGAGCATGTAAATGTGATGTGGATGCGGTGTTGAAGATTTGAAACCTAGTTTGTTTTGTAGCAATTAACATGTTATTTCTCCCAAATGAAAACTGACTACTTACTAACTAGTGCGGATTGTTATGAGAACTATGCTAGAACTATTTTTAAGACTATGTTTGGCAGCGAAAATTAGTGCAATATTATAGTAGAAACAAGAGTCTCGGATCTCTTGCGGTTCCACCACAACAATTTTTTTTGGGAGGGTGCATAAACATTCGAATCAAAGCCATCAATTCGGTTGTGAAATTTTCTCTTTACATTGATCTAACGCTGGTGTGGCTAACTCGGTCATACAGTCACTCTAGGCCACATACTCGTGGTGACGTACTAAGACAGATCCTTTACTGAATATAATTTACAACATAAAAGCAAATTGGTTCTATATTGTATCAAAATGACCCGCGGCCATGGTTATACAGATCTCACCATTTGTTCTTCATGTTTATGTTAAGGAGTTCAGTCGCTCAATTGGATCACTTATTTGCATCAAATTTCTTTAGATAAGTTTGCGTCGATTTTGAAGAATAGAAAATGTAATATTTAGTTCCAACTTAGCATAGGAATAGTTTGAAAATAGAAATACAAACATTTTTCTAGATGAAATACCGATGAATAGTTTCATATCTATTTGTCTCTGTTCCAAGCCCTTGTCTTGATATGAACGGTCTGTTTACTGCCTTTAAGGCTCCTTTGATTCATACGATTTGGAGTTGGAATAGATATGAAACTAATTCAAGAGAATTTTTTCTTGAGAGACTCTTTGATTCATATATAGGATCATATCCATAGGAAATAATCTCATGAAAATCTTGTAGTGTAAATTTTATAGAAAGAATAGCATGAGCTTAAACCTCATGAAAAATTCCTTCAACACAATCAAAGAGAATTTCCAACATGATTCCTATTCCTACATTTTTTAATCCTATGAATTAAAGGAGACCCCTTGATATTTGCTTGCTGTCAATCCATTATATATCCCATGCATGGCAAGAACAATGTTTTCTCACGTTAGCATGTACGATTGTCATGTGGCTCGGTGGTTTGTGGATATCGGTCACATTTGTAATCATCAATTTGAGATAAACAACCGTCCATTTTGATCGATCAACAAATAGTCATTTTCATTTTCGAAACGCAATTAGGCCCATATAGTTCAAAATAAAAATAGTTACCGTAAGAATAAAGTTAGAATGAGAACTTGTAGTCCATGTCGTGCTTATACACGTGACCAGGCCTGAGCGTCTGCGACGGGAACTCGGGGTGGTTCACGGCGTCGGGGTAGCCTTGCGTCTCCAAGCAGAACCCGCCGTACCGCTCGTACACCTTGCCGCCCTTCCCCTTGATGGTGTTGTTGAGCCCGTTGCCGGTGTAGAGCTGCATCGCCGGCTGGTTGGCCCACAGCTCCAGCCCGCGGCCGGACTTGCGGTCCCGGACCGCCGCCACCTTCCGCATGCCGTCACCGCCGATCACATAGCTGGTGTCGTACCTGATACGTCTCCGACGTATCGATAATTTCTTATGTTCCATGCCACATTATTGATGATATCTACATGTTTTATGCATACTTTATGTCGTATTTATGCATTTTCTGGAACTAACCTATTGACGAGATGCCGAAGGGCCAGTTGCTGTTTTCTGCTGTTTTTGGTTCCAGAAATCGTAGTAAGGAAATATTCTCGGAATCGGACGAAATCAACGCCCAGCATCCTATTTTTCCACGAAGCTTCCAGAACACCCGAGAGCCGCCAGAGGAGGGCCCTGTGGGCCCCAGACGACAGGGTGGCGCGGCCCAGGCCTTGGCCGCGCCCCCCCTAGTGTGTCGTCGCCTCGTCGACCCTCCGACTCCGCCTCTTCGCCTATATAAATGTCCCTGACCTAAAAACCTTGACACGTTCGACGAAACCAGAGAAAACCTTCCAGAGCCGCCGCCATCGCGAAGCCAAGATCTGGGGGACAGGAGTCTCTGTTCCGGCACGCCGCCGGGACGGGGAAGTGCCCCCGGAAGGCTCCTCCATCGACACCACCGCCATCTTCATCAACGCTGCTGTCTCCCATGAGGAGGGTGTAGTTCTCCATCGAGGCTCGGGGTTGTACCGGTAGCTATGTGGTTTATCTCTCTCCTATGTGCTTCAATACAATAATCTCACGAGCTGCCTTACATGATTGAGATTCATATGACGATGCTTGTAATCTAGATGTCATTATGCTAGTCAAGTGGATTTTACTTATGTGATCTCCGGAGACTCCTTGTCCCACGTGTGTAAAGGTGACAAGTGTGTGCACCGTGTGGGTCTCTTAGGCTATATTTCACAGAATACTTATTCACCGTTATGAATGGCATAGTGAAGTGCTTATTTATATCCCTTTATGATTGCAATGTGTTTTGTATCACAATTTATCCGTGTGCTACTCTAGTGATGTTATTAAAGTAGTTTATTCCTCTTGCACGGTGTAATGGTGACGAGTGTGTGCATCGTGTAGTACTTGGCGTAGGCTATGATTGTGATCTCTTGTAGATTATGAAGTTAACTATTGCTATGATAGTATTGATGTGATCTATTCCTCCTTTCGTAGTGTGAAGGTGACAGGTGTGCATGCTATGTTAGTACTTGGTTTGGTTATGTTGATCTGTCATGCACTCTAAGGTTATTTAAACATGAACATTGAATATTGTGGAGCTTGTTAACTCCGGCATTGAGGGTTCGTGTAATCCTACACAGTTAGTGGTGTTCATCATCCAACAAGAGAGTGTAGAGTCTAGCATCTATTTATTTATTCTATCATGTGATCAATGTTGAGAGTGTCCACTAGCGAAAGTATGATCCCTAGGCCTTGTTCCTAAATACTGCTATCGCTGTTTGTTTACTGTTTTACTGCATCTATACTTCCTGCAATATTACCACCATCAACCACACACCAGTCCTGGACAGCAAAGCACTTTTCTGGTTCCGTTGCTACTGCTCGCATTTATTCATACCACCTGTATTTCACTATCTCTTCGCCGAACTAGTGCACCTATTAGGTGTGTTGGGGACACAAGAGACTTCTTGCTTTGTGGTTGCAGGGTTGCATGAGAGGGATATCTTTGACCTCTTCCTCCCCGAGTTCGATAAACCTTGGGTGATCCACTTAAGGGAAACTTGTTGCTGTTCTACAAACCTCTGCTCTTGGAGGCCCAACACTGTCTACAAGAATAGAAGCACCCGTAGACATCAAGCACTTTTCTGGCGCCGTTGCCGGGGAGGAAAGGTAAAAGGCTCTCATACTCCGGTCCCAGGTAAAGTACTTTTCCGGCGCCGTTGTGTGTGTGCTCGAAGCTATTTCCTTTAGATCCTGCAATTGCATCTTTTTGTTTCTTGTTTACACTAGTTAGGCATAATGGACAACAATGGGCTTCTTATTCTATTTCCTGATTTAAGACATGGATGGTTTGATGCGAAAATTAAAAAACCTATGGAACATATTAGTATGAACGCTTTGAACACCATTGTTGCTAATGATATAGAAAGTTCTAAGCTTGGGGAAGCTGGTTTTGATGAGCATGATCTTTTTAGTCCCCCAAGCATTGAGGAGAAAATTTACTTTGATGATACTTTGCCTCCTATTTATGATGATTATAATGATAGTAGTCTTTTAGTACCGCTTGTTATGGAGGATAAATTTGATTATGATTACAATATGCCTCCTATATTTGATGATGAGAATAATAATGATAGCTACTTTGTTGAATTTGCTCCCACTACAACTAATAAAATTGATTATGCCTATGTGGAGAGTAATAATTTTATGCATGAGACTCATGATAAGAATGCTTTATGTGATAGTTATATTGTTGAGTTTGCTCATGTTGCTACTGAAAGTTATTATGAGAGAGGAAAATATGGTTGTAGAAATTTTCATGTTACTAAAATGCCTCTCTATGTGCTGAAATTTTTGAAGCTACACTTATTCTATCTTCCTATGCTTGTTACTTTGCTCTTCATGAACTTGTTTATTTACAAGACTCCTATGCATAGGAAGCATGTTAGACTTAAATTTATTTTAAATTTGCCTCTTGATGCTCTCTTTTGCTTCAACTACTATTTCTTGCGAGTGCATCATTAAAACTGCTGAGCCCATCTTAATGGCTATAAAAAAAGAACTTCTTGGGAGATAACCCATGTGTTTATTTTGCTACAGTACTTTTATTTTGTATTTGTGTCTTGGAAGTTGTTACTACTGTAGCAACCTCTCCTTATCTTAATTTTGTTGCATTGTTGTGCCAAGTAAAGTCTTTGATAGTAAGGTTCATACTAGATTTGGATTCTGCGCAGAAACAGATTTCTTGCTGTCACGAATCTGGACCTAATTCTCGGTAGGTAACTCAGAAAATTATGCCAATTTACGTGAGTGATCCTCAGATATGTACGCAACTTTCATTCAATTTGAGCATTTTCATTTGAGCAAGTATGGTGCCTCAATAAAATTCGTCTTTACGGACTGTTCTGTTTTGACAGATTCTGCCTTTTATTTCGCATTGCCTCTTTTGCTATGTTGGATGGATTTCTTTGTTTTATTACTGTCCAGTAGCTTTGTGCAATGTCCAGAAGTGTTAAGAATGATTGTGTCACCTCTGAACATGTGAATTTTTGATTATGCACTAACCCTCTAATGAGTTTGTTTCGAGTTTGGTGTGGAGGAAGTTTTCAAGGGTCAAGAGAGGAGGATGATATACTATGATCAAGAAGAGTGAAAAGTCTAAGCTTGGGGATGCCCCCGTGGTTCATCCCTGCATATTTTAAGAAGACTCAAGCGTCTAAGCTTGGGGATGCCCAAGGCATTCCCTTCTTCATCGACAACTTATCAGGTTCCTCCCCTGAAACTATATTTTTATTCCATCACATCTTATGTGCTTTGCTTGGAGCGTCGGTTTGTTTTTGTTTTTGTTTTGTTTGAATAAAATGGATCCTAGCATTCATTGTGTGGGAGAGATACACGCTCCGCTGTTGCATATGGACAAATATGTCCTTAGGCTTTACTCATAGTATTCATGGCGAAGGTTGAATCTTCTTCGTTAAATTGTTATATGGTTGGAATCGGGAAATGCTACATGTAGTAATTCTAAAATGTCTTGAATAATTTGATACTTGGCAATTGTTGTGCTCATGTTTAAGCTCTTGCATCATATACTTTGCACCTATTAATGAAGAAATACATAGAGCTTGCTAAAATTTTGTTTGCATAATTGGTCTCTCTAAAGTCTAGATAATTTCTAGTATTGAGTTTGAACAACAAGGAAGACGGTGTAGAGTATTATAATGTTTAAAATATGTCTTTTATGTGAGTTTTGCTGCACCGGTTCATCCTTGTGTTTGTTTCAAATAACCTTGCTAGCCTAAACCTTGTATCGAGAGGGATTACTTCTCATGCATCCAAAATCCTTGAGCCAACCACTATGCCATTTGTGTCCACCATACCTACCTACTACATGATATTTCTCCGCCATTCCAAAGTAAATTGCTTGAGTGCTACCTTTAAAATTTCCATTCTTTACCTTTGCAATATATAGCTCATGGGACAAATAGCTTAAAAACTATTGTGGTATTGAATATGTACTTATGCACTTTATCTCTTATTAAGTTGCTTGTTGTGCGATAACCATGTTCCCGGGGACGCCATCAACTACTCTTTGTTGAATATCATGTGAGTTGCTATGCATGTCCGTCTTGTCCGAAGTAAGGGAGATTTACCACTCATTTAATGGTTAGAGCATGCATATTGTTAGAGAAGAACATTGGGCCGCTAACTAAAGCCATGAATCATGGTGGAAGTTTCAGTTTTGGACATATATCCTCAATCTCATATGAGAACATTAATTGTTGCTACATGCTTATGCATTAAAGAGGAGTCCATTATCTGTTGTCTATGTTGTCCCGGTATGGATGTCTAAGTTGAGAATAATCAAAAGCGAGAAATCCAAATGCGAGCTTTCTCCTTAGACCTTTGTACGAGCGGGATAGAGGTACCCCTTTGTGACACTTGGTTAAAACATGTGTATTGCGATGATAATCCCGGTAATCCGAGCTAATTAGGACAAGGTGCGGGCACTATTAGTATACTATGCATGAGGCTTGCAACTTGTAAGATATAATTTACATAACACATATGCTTTATTACTACCGTTGACAAAATTGTTTCATGTTTTCAAAATAAAAGCTCTAGCACAAATATAGCAATCGATGCTTTCCTCTTTGAAGGACCATTCTTTTACTTTTATGTTGAGTCAGTCCACCCATTTCCTTCTGTCTTAGAAGCAAACACTTGTGTTAACTGTGCATTGATTCTTACATACTTGCATATTGCATTTCTTATATTACTCTATGTTGACAATTACCCATGAGATATACATGTTACAAGTTGAAAGCAACCGCTGAAACTTAATCTTCCTTTATGTTGCTTCAATACCTTTTACTTTGAATTATTGCTTTATGAGTTAACTCTTATGCAGGACTTATTGATGCTTGTCTTGAAAGTACTATTCATGAAAAGTCTTTGCTTTATGATTCAGTTGTTTACTCATGTCATTACCATTGTTTTGATCGCTGCATTCATTACATGTGTTTACAATAGTATGATCAAGGTTATGATGGCATGTCACTCTAGAACTTATCTTTGTTATCGTTTACCTGCTCGGGACGAGCAGGAACTAAGCTTGGGGATGCTGATACGTCTCCGACGTATCGATAATTTCTTATGTTCCATGCCACATTATTGATGATATCTACATGTTTTATGCATACTTTATGTCGTATTTATGCATTTTCCGGAACTAACCTATTGACGAGATGCCGAAGGGCCAGTTGCTGTTTTCTGCTGTTTTTGGTTCCAGAAATCCTAGTAAGGAAATATTCTCGGAATCGGACGAAATCAAAGCCCAGCATCCTATTTTTCCACGAAGCTTCCAGAACACCCGAGAGCCGCCAGAGGAGGGCCCTGTGGGCCCCGGACGACAGGGTGGCGCGGCCCGGGCCTTGGCCGCGCCCCTAGTGTGTCGTCGCCTCGTCGACCCTCCGACTCCGCCTCTTCGCCTATATAAAGGTCCCCGACCTAAAAACCTCGACACGTTCGATGAAACCAGAGAAAACCTTCCGCAGCCGCCGCCATCGCGAAGCCAAGATCCGGGGGACAGAGTCTCCGTTCCGGCACGCCGCCGGGACGGGGAAGTGCCCCCGGAAGGCTCCTCCATCGACACCACCGCCATCTTCATCAACGCTGCTGTCTCCCATGAGGAGGGAGTAGTTCTCCATCGAGGCTCGGGGCTGTACCGGTAGCTATGTGGTTAATCTCTCTCCTATGTGCTTCAATACAATAATCTCATGAGCTGCCTTACATGATTGAGATTCATATGATGATGCTTGTAATCTAGATGTCATTATGCTAGTCAAGTGGATTTTACTTATGTGATCTCCGGAGACTCCTTGTCCCACGTGTGTAAAGGTGACGAGTGTGTGCACCGTGTGGGTCTCTTAGGCTATATTTCACAGAATACTTATTCACTGTTATGAATGGCATAGTGAAGTGCTTATTTATATCCATTTATGATTGCAATGTGTTTTGTATCACAATTTATATGTGTGCTACTCTTGTGATGTTATTAAAGTAGTTTATTCCTCCTGCACGGTGTAATGGTGACAGTGTGTGCATCGTGTAGTACTTGGCGTAGGCTATGATTGTGATCTCTTGTAGATTATGAAGTTAACTATTGCTATGATAGTATTGATGTGATCTATTCCTCCTTTCGTAGTGTGAAGGTGACAGTGTGTATGCTATGTTAGTACTTGGTTTGGTTATGTTGATCTGTCATGCACTCTAAGGTTATTTAAACATGAACATTGAATATTGTGGAGCTTGTTAACTCCGGCATTGAGGGTTCGTGTAATCCTACACAGTTAGTGGTGTTCATCATCCAACAAGAGAGTGTAGAGTCTAGCATCTATTTATTTATTCTGTTATGTGATCAATGTTGAGAGTGTCCACTAGCGAAAGTATGATCCCTAGGCCTTGTTCCTAAATACTGCTATCGCTGTTTGTTTACTTGTTTTATCGCATCTATACTTCCTGCAATATTACCACCATCAACCACACACCAGTCCTGGACAGCAAATCACTTTTCTGGTGCCGTTGCTACTGCTCGCATTTATTCATACCACCTGTATTTCACTATCTCTTCGCCGAACTAGTGCACCTATTAGGTGTGTTGGGGACACAAGAGACTTCTTGCTCGTGGTTGCAGGGTTGCATGAGAGGGATATCTTTGACCTCTTCCTCCCTGAGTTCGATAAACCTTGGTGATCCACTTAAGGGAAACTTGCTGCTGTTCTACAAACCTCTGCTCTTGGAGGCCCAACACTGTCTACAACAATAGAAGCACCCGTAGACATCAGTACCCGACGAGGCCCTTGCCTCTGCTGACATGACGGATGCGCGCGCCGATCGGCGTCGGCGTCCGGAAGTCGTAGTTGGTACCGGCGACCGGGTCCACCCTGCCGGAGGACGGCAGGAGCTCGTCGTCCAACGGGATGTACCGCGACGCCGAGAGCTGGAGCGTGTGGCCCAGCACGTCGCCGCTGCCCTGCCCGCCAAGGTTCAGGTACAGGTGATACGTCTCCGACGTATCGATAATTTCTTATGTTCTATGCCATATTATTGATGATACCTACATGTTTTATGCACACTTTATGTCATATTCGTGCATTTTCTGGAACTAACCTATTAACAAGATGCCGAAGTGCCGGTTCCTGTTTTCTCGCTGTTTTTGGTTTCAGAAATCCTAGTAACGAAATATTCTCGAAATTGGACGAAACGAAGACCCGGGTTCCTATTTTCACCGGAAGCATCCGAACACCCGGGAAGGACCGAGAGGGGGCACCGGGCCCCCGGACCATAGGCCGGCGCGGCCCGGGCCCTGGCCGCGCCGCCATATGGTGTGGCCACCCTTCGACCCTCCTGCGCCGCCTCTTCGCCTATATAAAGCCTCCGTCGCGAAACCCCCGATGCGAAAAACCACGATACGGAAAACCTTCCGGAGCCGCCGCCATCGCGAAGCCAAGATCCGGGGGACAGGATTCTCCGTTCCGGCACCTGCCGGAGCGGGAAGTGCCCCGGAAGGCTTCTCCATCGACACCGCTGCCATCTCCACCGCCATCTTCATCACCGCTGCTGCTCCCATGAGGAGGGAGTAGTTCTCCATCGAGGCTCGGGGCTGTACCGATAGCTATGTGGTTCATCTCTCTCCTATGTACTTCAATACAATAATCTCATGAGCTGCCCTACATGATTGAGATTCATATGATGATGCTTGTAATCTAGATGTCATTATGCTAGTCAAGTGAGTTTTACCTATGTGATCTCCGGAGACTCCTTGTCCCACGTGTGTAAAGGTGACGAGTGTGTGCACCGTGTGGGTCTCTTAGGCTATATTTCACGTAATACTTATTCACTCGTTGAATGGCGTAGTGAAGTGCTTATTTATATCTCTTTATGATTGCAATGTATTTTGTATCACAATTTATCTATGTGCTACTCTAGTGATGTGTTATTAAAGTAGTTTTATTCCTCCCGCACGTGTGCAAAGGTGACAAGTGTGTGCACCGTGTTAGTACTTGGTTTATGCTATGATCATGATCTCTTGTAGATTGCGAAGTTAACTATTGCTATGATAATATTGATGTGATCTATTCCTCCTACATATGCATGAAGGTGACAAGTGTGCATGCTATGCTAGTACTTGGTTTAGTCTTTTGATCTATCTTACACTAAAGGTTACTAAAATATGAGCATTATTGTGGAGCTTGTTAACTCCGGCATTGAGGGTTCGTGTAATCCTACGCAATGTGTTCATCATCCAACAAGAGTGTAGAGTATGCATTTATCTATTCTGTTATGTGATCAATGTTGAGAGTGTCCACTAGTGAAAGTCTAATCCCTAGGCCTTGTTCCTAAATATCGCTATCGCTGCTTGTTTACTTGTTTCTATTGCGTTACTACTGCTGCGTTACTACTGCTTGTTTACTCGTCCCGGGCAAAGCACTTTTCCGGTGCCGTTGCTACTACTTATTCATACCACCTGTATTTCACTATCTCTTCGCCGAACTAGTGCACCTATTAGGTGTGTTGGGGACACAAGAGACTTCTTGCTTTGTGGTTGCGGGGTTGCATGAGAGGGATATCTTTGACCTCTTCCTCCCCGAGATCGATAAACCTTGGGTGATCCACTTAAGGGAAACTTGTCTGCTGTTCTACAAACCTCTCGCTCTTGGAGGCCCAACACTGTCTACAAGAATAGAAGCTCCCGTAGACATCAAGCACTTTTCTGGCGCTCGTTGCCGGGGAGGAAAGGTAAAAGGCTCTCATACACCGGTCCCGTGTAAAGTATTTTTCCGCGCCGTTGTGTGTGTGCTCGAAGCTATTTCCTTTAGATCCTGCAATTGCATCTTTTTGTTTCTTGTTTACACTAGTTTGGCATAATGGACAACAATGAGCTTCTTATTCTATTTCCTGATTTAAAACATGGATTGTTTGATGCGAAAATTAAAAAACCTATGGAATCTTATTTGCATGCTTGGTAGTAATATTAGTATGAACGCTTTGAACACCATTGTTGATAATAATGTAGAAAGTTCTAAGCTTGGGGAAGCTGGTTTTCATGATGTTTTTAGTCCCCCAAGCATTGAGGAGAAAATTTTCTTTGATGATACTTTGCCTCCTATTAATGATGATTATAATAGTGGTCTTTTGGTACAACCTACTATGGAGAGTAAATTTTATTGTGATTATACTATGCCTCCTACACTTGATGAGAATAATAATGATAGCTACTTTGTTGAATTTGCTCCCGCAATTACTAATAAAATTGATTATGCTTATGTGGAGAGTAATAATTTTATGCATGAGACTCATGATAAGAATGCTTTATGTGATAGTTATATTGTTGAGTTTGCTCATGATGCTACTGAAAGTTATTATGAGAGAGGAAAATATGGTTGTAGAAATTTTCATGTTACTAAAATGCCTCTCTATGTGCTGAAATTTTTGAAGCTACACTTGTTATATCTTTCTATGCTTGTTACTTTGCTCTTCATGAACTTGTTTATTTACAAGATTCCTATGCATAGGAAGCATGTTAGGCTTAAATTTGTTTTGAATTTGCCTCTTGATGCTCTCTTTTGCTTCACATACTATCTCTTGCGAGTGCATCATAAAAACTGCTGAGCCCATCTTAATGGCTATAAAGAAAGAACTTCTTGGGAGATAACCCATGTGTTATTTTACTCCAGTATTTTTGTTTTATATTTGTGTCTTGGAAGTTGTTTACTACTGTAGCAACCTCTCCTTATCTTAGTTTTGAGTTTTGTTGTGCCAAGTAAAGTCTTTGATAGAAAAGTAAGCACTAGATTTGGATTACTGCGCAGTTCCAGATTTCTTTGCTGTCACGAATCTGGGTCTATCTCCCTGTAGGTAGCTCAGAAAATTAAGCCAATTTACGTGCATGATCCTAAGATATGTACGCAACTTTCATTCAATATGAGAATTTTCATTTGAGCAAGTCTGGTGGCCTAATAAAATCCATCTTTACGGACTGTTCTGTTTTGACAGATTCTGTCTTTTATTTCGCATTGCCTCTTTTGCTATGTTGGATGAATTTCTTTGATCCATTAATGTCCAAGTAGCTTTATGCAATGTCCAGAAGTGTTAAGAATGATTGTGTCACCTCTGAACATGTGAATTTTTATTATGCACTAACCCTCTAATGAGTTGTTTCGAGTTTGGTGTGGAGGAAGTTTTCAAGGATCAAGAGAGGAGTATGATGCAATATGATCAAGGAGAGTGAAAGCTCTAAGCTTGGGGATGCCCCGGTGGTTCACCCTCGCATATATTAAGAAGACTCAAGCGTCTAAGCTTGGGGATGCCCAAGGCATCCCCTTCTTCATCGACAACATTATCAGGTTCCTCCCCTGAAACTATATTTTTATTCCGTCACATCTTATGTAGTTTGCTTGGAGCGTCGATTTGTTTTTGTTTTTGTTTTTGTTTGAATAAAATGGATCCTAGCATTCACTTTATGGGAGAGAGACACGCTCCGCTGTAGCATATGGACAAATATGTCCTTAGGCTCTACTCATAGTATTCATGGCGAAGTTTCTTCTTCGTTAAATTGTTATATGGTTGGAATTGGAAAATGATACATGTAGTAAATTGCTATAATGTCTTGGATAATTTGATACTTGGCAATTGTTGTGCTCATGTTTAAGCTCTTGCATCATATGATTTGCACCTATTAATGAAGAAATACTTAGAGCTTGCTAATTTGGTTTGCATATTTGGTTTCTCTAGAGTCTAGATAACATCTAGTATTGAGTTTTGAACAACAAGGAAGACGGTATGGAGTCTTATAATGTTTACCATATGTCTTTTATGTGAGTTTTGCTGTACCATTCATCCTTGTGTTTGTTTCAAATAACCTTGCTAGCCTAAACCTTGTATCGAGAGGGAATACTTCTCATGCATCCAAAATACTTGAGCCAACCACTATGCCATTTGTGTCCACCATACCTACCTACTACATGGTATTTATCCGCCATTCCAAAGTAAATTGCTTGAGTGCTACCTTTAAAATTCCATCATTCACCTTTGCAATATATAGCTCATGGGACAAATAGCTTAAAAACTATTGTGGTATTGAATATGTACTTATGCACTTTATCTCTTATTAAGTTGCTTGTTGTGCGATAACCATGTTTCGGGGACGCCATCAACTATTCTTTGTTGAATATCATGTGAGTTGCTATGCATGTCCGTCTTGTCCGAAGCAAGAGAGATCTACCACCTTCATGGTTGGAGCATGCATATTGTTAGAGAAGAACTTTGGGCCGCTAACTAAAGCCATGATTCATGGTGGAAGTTTCAGTTTGGACATATATCCTCAATCTCATATGAGAATAATAATTGTTGCCACATGCTTATGCATTAAAGAGGAGTCCATTATCTCGTTGTCCATGTTGTCCCGGTATGGATGTCTAAGTTGAGAATAATCAAAAGCGAGAAATCCAAAATGCGAGCTTTCTCCTTAGACCTTTGTACGAGCGGCATGGAGGTACCCCATTGTGACACTTGGTCAAAACATGTGCATTGCAAAGATCCGGTAGTCCAAGTTAATTAGGACAAGGTGCGGGCACTATTAGTATACTATGCATGAGGCTTGCAACTTGTAAGATATAATTTACATAACTCATATGCTTTATTACTACCGTTGACAAAATTGTTTCATGCTTTCAAAATAAAAGCTCTAGCACAAATATAGCAATCGATGCTTTCCTCTTTGAAGGACCATTCTTTTTACTTTTATGTTGAGTCAGTTCACCTATCTCTCTCCACCTCAAGAAGCAAACACTTGTGTGAACTGTGCATTGATTCTTACATATTTGCATATTGTACTTGTTATATTACTCTATGTTGAAAATTATCCATGAGATATACATGTTACAAGTTGAAAGCAACCGCTGAAACTTAATCTTCCTTTGTGTTGCTTCAATACCTTTACTATGATTTATTGCTTTATGAGTTAACTCTTATGCAAGACTTATTAATACTTGTCTTGAAGTACTATTCATGAAAATTCTTTGCTTTATGATTCACTTGTTTACTCATGTCATTACCATTGTTTTGATCGCTGCATTCACTACATATGTTTACAAATAGTATGATCAAGGTTATGATGGCATATCACTTCAGAAATTATCTTTGTTATCGTTTTACCTGCTCGGGACGAGCAGAACTAAGCTTGGGGATGCTTGATACGTCTCCGACGTATCGATAATTTCTTATGTTCTATGCCATATTATTGATGATACCTACATGTTTTATGCACACTTTATGTCATATTCGTGCATTTTCTGGAACTAACCTATTAACAAGATGCCGAAGTGGCAGTTCCTGTTTTCTGCTGTTTTTGGTTTCAGAAATCCTAGTAACGAAATATTCTCGGAATTGGACGAAACGAAGACCCAGGTTCCTATTTTCACCGGAAGCATCCGTAACACCCGGAAGGACCAGAGGGGGGGCACTGGGCCCCCAGACCATAGGCCGGCGCGGCCCAAGCCCTGGCCGCGCCGCCATATGGTGTGGCCACCCCTTCGACCCTCCTGCGCCGCCTCTTCGCCTATATAAAGCCTCCGTCGCGAAACCCCTGATGCGAAAAACCACGATACGGAAAACCTTCCAGAGCCGCCGCTATCGCGAAGCCAAGATCTGGGGGACAGGAGTCTCTGTTCCGGCACCCTGCCGGAGCGGGGAAGTGCCCCCGGAAGGCTTCTCCATCGACACCGCTGCCATCTCCACCGCCATCTTCATCACCGCTGCTGCTCCCATGAGGAGGGAGTAGTTCTCCATCGAGGCTCGGGGCTGTACCGGTAGCTATGTGGTTCATCTCTCTCCTATGTACTTCAATACAATAATCTCATGAGCTGCCCTACATGATTGAGATTCATATGATGATGCTTGTAATCTAGATGTCATTATGCTAGTCAAGTGAGTTTTACCTATGTGATCTCCGGAGACTCCTTGTCCCACGTGTGTAAAGGTGACAGTGTGTGCACCGTGTGGGTCTCTTAGGCTATATTTCACAGAATACTTATTCACTGTTGAATGGCGTAGTGAAGTGCTTATTTATATCTCTTTATGATTGCAATGTATTTTGTATCACAATTTATCTATGTGCTACTCTAGTGATGTGTTATTAAAGTAGTTTTATTCCTCCTGCACGTGTGCAAAGGTGACAGTGTGTGCACCGTGTTAGTACTTGGTTTATGCTATGATCATGATCTCTTGTAGATTGCGAAGTTAACTATTGCTATGATAATATTGATGTGATCTATTCCTCCTACATATGCATGAAGGTGACAAGTGTGCATGCTATGCTAGTACTTGGTTTAGTCTTTTGATCTATCTTACACTAAAGGTTACTAAAATATGAGCATTATTGTGGAGCTTGTTAACTCCGGCATTGAGGGTTCGTGTAATCCTACGCAATGTGTTCATCATCCAACAAGAGTGTAGAGTATGCATTTATCTATTCTGTTATGTGATCAATGTTGAGAGTGTCCACTAGTGAAAGTCTAATCCCTAGGCCTTGTTCCTAAATATCGCTATCGCTGCTTGTTTACTTGTTTCTACTGCGTTACTACTGCTGCGTTACTACTGCTTGTTTATTGTCCCGGGCAAAGCACTTTTCCGGTGCCGTTGCTACTACTTATTCATACCACCTGTATTTCACTATCTCTTCGCCGAACTAGTGCACCTATTAGGTGTGTTGGGGACACAAGAGACTTCTTGCTTTGTGGTTGCAGGGTTGCATGAGAGGGATATCTTTGACCTCTTCCTCCCTGAGATCGATAAACCTTGGGTGATCCACTTAAGGGAAACTTGCTGCTGTTCTACAAACCTCTGCTCTTGGAGGCCCAACACTGTCTACAAGAATAGAAGCTCCCGTAGACATCAACAAGTGCTGCAGGAAGTTCACCGGCGTGGCCTTGTTGAGAGCCGTCGCGTTCGTGCGAACGCTCAGGGTGTACGGGCTCGACAATTGGTACGTTGCGTACACCTCCAAATCTCCAGGAAATCCTGCTTGCCAATCACCAGTCGTAAGCATCATGTTACCCGGGCGATTATAACTCTGGAACAGAGAGGATCACTGATATCAGATCACGCACCTTGTTCTCCGTCGAAGATGTGGTAGAACAATGTGATGTATGGGGAGTGGCCGCCGCCGACGTACTCCTTCACCGTCCATATGACTTTGCTGAATCCCCTGTGACCACCTAGAGTAGGAAGAGAAATTATCAGCTTGCGCCTTATAACTTATGCAAGTCGCGCACACTGCACAAACACTATATTTTGCAACAAATGGCTTAGTCCATTAAACATGAAAATATTACCCATGGGTTTAGAGACCCTGCCCACAATCTACTCGTATGGTCCTTGGTCGCCTTAGGCTGCTTTATCCTCTATGTCGTGTGTCACAGGTGCATGTTAATTTTTTTTCTTGTTTTGCGGGTTGTGTGTATCTTTGCTAGGCAGAGGACAGGTGTAACTCATTTCTTTGTATCACCTTGATGTGTCCTATTGAGTTGATAAGGAAACCCTTTATATGAGTAAATGTTTTGCAAAAGGCAAAATTCATTTAGTAACCTAATTATTGATGGGTTGGAATATCAAACTTATTCCTAATGGACACATAGTTTGTCAATGAATATTTAATAAGAAAATAAATATCATTTGTTCCCTATGACACGTGGACCATCGGAAAGGTAACATGTACTACTTCATTCCGTTTTAAATACATAGTTTCTTTAGCAAACACGTACATTCAAGGTTTGCTAATTTATATTATTAGTGGCTAACAAAATGTTCAAGATTGGTTAAAGGAACTTTTTCCAATATTTTCTTCTATCATGTTCCTAATAATCAAATATTCACATGAGATATCAATATCTATAACATTGTGTATTTATTAACCGAAAAATATATAGTTATGAAACCTAACTCCTACGGTTATCGTATAAATAATTTTTTGATTTTCTGAGTATCAAAACATAATTATTGTACCAGTGTAAGACTCAACCCATTACCCATGGCAACTTTAGAGGCTACATGATTTTCCGAGTATCAAAACCTACTTTGATCATCGTACCTTTGGAATCAGGAAGGGCGATTGACATGATAGTGGCGCCCCAGTTGGTCATCTTGACAGAGAAATTCCCTTTCCTAAGGTTGTACACACCGACTCTCTTTCCCGCTTCAGCGCCGCTGGCCAACGAAAAGGCCACTAGGCACAGGAGCACTAGAAAAGCCAGAACCCTCACCATCAGGCTAGCGTGCAGGAAGAAGAAGACGCAGACAAACTACTCCCTCTGTTTTTGTTTCTACATCCGGGGATGGTTTTCAAATACTCCATAGTTATAGGTCCAAGAGAAGTTATTATCATTGATGTCGTTGATTATCCACCTCACATAACTTACAATAATAAGTTGGTTAGGCTGACCATAGTGGGTAGTATCATATAGTAGTATCATGTATATGATACTTTCGTATGATATTACATCTATAATGCATAGTATTCTAGACTAGTATCATAGTTTTGCTATATTTATTTATTTGTAGACATACTAGCTAAGATAAGCACTATGGCTAGCCTAAACTTAGGGGAGTTTTGAGAGGTGGCTAATCAATGCATATGGTCAATTAAGGTAGCTAATCAATGTATACTAGACATTAAGTACCACTAATAGTGCATTATACATATTGGCCTATATTGTTCAATCCTACTTGAATCCTCCTTAGGTAGAAAAGTAATGACTCCAAAGTTGATCTTATATAATGGAAAACCCCATTCTGCAATTGGATGATAAGTGATACGTCTCCGACGTATCGATAATTTCTTATGTTCCATGCCACATTATTGATGATATCTACATGTTTTATGCACACTTTATGTCATATTCGTGCATTTTCTGGAACTAACCTATTAACAAGATGCCGAAGAGCCGTTTCTGTTTTCTGCTGTTTTTGGTTTCAGAAATCCTAGTAACGAAATATTCTCGGAATTGGACGAAATCAACGCCCAGGGTCCTATTTTGCCACGAAGCTTCCAGAAGACCGAAGGAGAGTCGAAGTGGGGCCACGAGGTGGCGCAACACCAGGGCGGCGTGACCCAGGCCCTGGCCGCGCCGACCTATGGTGTGGGCCCCACGTGCCGCCTCTTTACCTGCCCTTCCGCCTACAAATAGCCTCCATCGCGAAACCCCCAGTACCGGGAGCCACGATACGGAAAACCTTACTGAGACGCCGCCGCCGCCAATCCCATCTCGGGGGATTCTGGAGATCTCCTCCGGCACCCTGCCGGAGAGGGGATTCATCTCCCGGAGGACTCTTCACCGCCATGGTCGCCTCCGGAGTGATGAGTGAGTAGTTCACCCCTGGACTATGGGTCCATAGCAGTAGCTAGATGGTTGTCTTCTCCTCATTGTGCTTCATTGTTGGATCTTGTGAGCTGCCTAACATGATCAAGATCATCTATCTCGTAATACTATATGTTGTGTTTGTCGGGATCCGATGGATAGAGAATACTATGTTATGTTAATTATCAAGTTATTACCTATGTGTTGTTTATGATCTTGCATGCTCTCCGTTATTAGTAGAGGCTCGGCCAAGTTTTTGCTCTTAACTCCAAGAGGGAGTATTTATGCTCGATAGTGGGTTCATGCCTCCATTAAATGCTGGGACGAGTGACGAGAAAGTTCTAAGGTTGTGGATGTGCTGTTGCCACTAGGGATAAAACATTGATGCTATGTCTAAGGATGTAGTTATTGATTACATTACGCACCATACTTAATGCAATTGTCTGTTGTTTTGCAACTTAATACTGGAAGGGGTTCGAATGATAACCTGAAGGTGGACTTTTTAGGCATAGATGCATGCTGGATAGCGGTCTATGTACTTTGTCGTAATGCCCAATTAAATCTCACTATATTTATCATGTCATGTATTTGCATTGTTATGCCCTCTCTATTTGTCAATTGCCCGACTGTAATTTGTTCACCCAACATGCTTTTATCTTATGGGAGAGACACCTCTAGTGAACTGTGGACCCCGGTCCTATTCTTTACATCGCATACAATCTCATCGTAATACTTGTTTTACTTGTTTTCACGCAAACAATCATCTTCCACACAATACGGTTAATCCTTTGTTACAGCAAGCCGGTGAGATTGACAACCTCACCTGTTTCGTTGGGGCAAAGTACTTTGGTTGTGTTGTGCGGGTTCCACGTTGGCGCCGGAATCTCCGGTGTTGCGCCGCACTACATCCCGCCGCCATCAACCTTCAACGTGCTTCTTGACTCCTACTTGGTTCGATTAAACCTTGGTTTCTTATCGAGGAAACTTGCCGCTGTGCGCATCACACCTTCCTCTTGGGGTTCCCAACGGACGTGTCAACTACACGCATCAAGCAAATTTACGGCGCCGTTGTCGGGGAGATCAAGACACGCTGCAAGGGGAGTCTCCACTTCCCAATCTCTTTACTTTGTTTTTGTCTTGCTTTATTTTATTTACTACTTGTTTGCTGCATTATATCAAAACACAAAAAAATTAGTTGGTAGCTTTACTTAATTTACTGTCTTGCACCCTATATCAAAAACACAAAAAAATTAGTTACTTGCATTTACTTTACTTGATTCATCATGTTTCCTTTTAATTTTACCACAAAAGACATACCGGTAGGACGTGGGTCTATAGT
The DNA here is from genome assembly GCF_022539505.1 of Lolium rigidum. Classification (NCBI taxonomy): domain Eukaryota; kingdom Viridiplantae; phylum Streptophyta; class Magnoliopsida; order Poales; family Poaceae; genus Lolium; species Lolium rigidum. Next base: position 217,122 of record NW_025899804.1, read on the forward strand.
TGGGAGAAACAATATAGAAGAATTTTTCAATCATGTTAGTACCATTGAAGATTTTGAAGATAGACACTTGGTAGAACTTGCTCCTACTTATGAAATTGCTCGCTGCTTGCTTTAGTTCGCATGTTGGAAACTAAATTTGTTAATCTCAATCCTATAATCCAACACATGTTTTTTACACTCGGTGATATGGAAGAAGGGGAAAAGAAAGATTTTGTTTTAGAAACCCTTCTTAGAGAATTTGGTGGTATAGCAAGAGAGGCTAGAAAGGTCTTTATTAAATATAAGATGCTTGGTTCTTATACCAATTTTGGTAGTATCCTTGAAAAGATGGATGATACGTCTCCGACGTATCGATAATTTCTTATGTTCCATGCCACATTATTGATGATATCTACATGTTTTATGCACACTTTATGTCATATTCGTGCATTTTCTGGAACTAACCTATTAACAAGATGCCGAAGAGCCGATTCTTTGTTTTCTGCTGTTTTTGGTTTCAGAAATCCTAGTAACGAAATATTCTCGGAATTGGACGAAATCAACGCCCGGGGTCCTATTTTGCCACGAAGCTTCCGGAAGACCGAAGGAGAGTCGAAGTGGGGCCACGAGGTGGCGCAACACCGGGCGGCGCGGCCCGGGCCCCGGCCGCGCCGACCTATGGTGTGGGCCCCTCGTGCCGCCTCTTTACCTGCCCTTCCGCCTACAAATAGCCTCCGTCGCGAAACCCCCAGTACCGGGAGCCACGATACGGAAAACCTTACTGAGACGCCGCCGCCGCCAATCCCATCTCGGGGGATTCTGGAGATCTCCTCCGGCATCCTGTCGGAGATGGGATTCATCTCCCGGAGGACTCTTCACTGCCATGGTCGCCTCCGGAGTGATGAGTGAGTAGTTCACCCCTGGACTATGGGTCCATAGCAGTAGCTAGATGGTTGTCTTCTCCTCATTGTGCTTCATTGTTGGATCTTGTGAGCTGCCTAACATGATCAAGATCATCTATCCGTAATACTATATGTTGTGTTTGTCGGGATCCGATGGATAGAGAATACTATGTTATGTTAATTATCAAGTTATTACCTATGTGTTGTTTATGATCTTGCATGCTCTCCGTTATTAGTAGAGGCTCCGGCCAAGTTTTTGCTCTTAACTCCAAGAGGGAGTATTTATGCTCGATAGTGGGTTCATGCCTCCATTAAATGCGGGACGGTGACGGAAAGTTCTAAGGTTGTGGATGTCGTTGTTGCCACTAGGGATAAAACATTGATGCTATGTCTAAGGATGTAGTTATTTATTACATTACGCACCATACTTAATGCAATTGTCACGTTGTTTTGCAACTTAATACTGGAAGGGGTTCGGATGATAACCTCGAAGGTGGACTTTTTAGGCATAGATGCATGTTGGATAGCGGTCTATGTACTTTGTCGTAATGCCCAATTAAATCTCACTATATTTATCATGTCATGTATGTGCATTGTTATGCCCTCTCTATTTGTCAATTGCCCGACTGTAATTTGTTCACCCAACATGCTTTTATCTTATGGGAGAGACACCTATAGTGAACTGTGGACCCCGGTCCTATTCTTTACATCGCATACAATCTACTGCAATACTTGTTTTACTTGTTTTCACGCAAACAATCATCTTCCACACAATACGGTTAATCCTTTGTTACAGCAAGCCGGTGAGATTGACAACCTCCACTGTTTCGTTGGGGCAAAGTACTTTGGTTGTGTTGTGCAGGTTCCACGTTGGCGCCGGAATCTCCGGTGTTGCGCCACACTACATCCCGCCGCCATCAACCTTCAACGTGCTTCTTGGCTCCTCCTGGTTCGATAAACCTTGGTTTCTTTCTGAGGGAAAACTTGCTGCTGTGCGCATCATACCTTCCTCTTGGGGTTCCCAACGAACGTGTGAATTACACGCCATCAAGCATATTTTCTGGCACCGTTGCCGGGGAGATCAAGACACGCTGCAAGGGGAGTCTCCACTTCCCAACCTCTTTACTTCTTTTTTGTCTTGCTTTATTTTATTTACTACTTTATTTACTGTCTTGCACTTTATATCAAAGACACAAAAAAATTAGTTACTTGCATTTACTTTACTTGATTCATCATGTTTCCTTTTAATTTTACCACAAAAGACATACCGGTAGGACGCGGGTCTATAATTGGGAGAAACAATATAGAAGAATTTTTCAGTCATGTTAGTACCGTTGAAGATTTTGAAGATAGACACTTGGTAGAACTTGCTCCTACTTATGAAATTGCTGCTGCTGCTTTAGTTCGCATGTTGGAAACTAAGTTTGTTAATCTCAATCCTATAATCCAACATATGTTTCTTACACTCGGTGATATGGAAGAGGGGGAAAAGAAAGATTTTGTTTTAGAAACCCTTCTTAGAGAATTCGGTGGTCTAGCAAGAGAGGCTAGAAAGGTCTTTGCTAAATTTAATATGCTTGGTTCTCATACTAATTTTATTGGTCTCCTTGAAAAAATGGACATGGATAGAATAAGGTACACTAATAATATTAATGATGGTGGGGAGATCAAAGCACCAATACCATGTAAACTCCTAGCTATGAATGATGCACTAGAAAATAACTATGCTTGGCTTGTTCCTGAAAATTTGTTCGATGAGAGTAGCAAGCCCAAGACTAATGAAAAGGGAGACGCTGAAACTTATGTATCCAATATACTATGCATGGTTGAGAAAACTCCAAACCCCGCTGTAGATGCACCACCCTTTGATAATACTTGATATACACTTTCTGCGCCTAGCTGAAAGGCGTTAAAGAAAAGCGCTTATGGGAGACAACCCATGTTTTTACTACAGTATTTTTATTTTATATTTGAGTCTTGGAAGTTGTTTACTACTGTAGCAACCTCTCCTTATCTTAGTTTTATGTTTTGTTGTGCCAAGTAAAGTCTTTGATAGTAAAGTAAATACTAGATTTGGATTACTGCGCAGAAACAGATTTCTTTGCTGTCACGAATCTGGGTCTAATTCTCTGTAGGTAACTCAAAAAATTAAGCCAATTTACGTGAGTGATCCTCAGATATGTACGCAAGTTTCATTCAATTTGGGCATTTTCATTTGAGCAAGTCTGGTTCCCTAATAAAATCCATCTTTACGGACTGTTCTGTTTTGACAGATTCTGCCTTTTATTTCGCATTGCCTCTTTTGCTATGTTGGATGAATTTCTTTGATCCATTAATGTCCAGTAGCTTTATGCAATGTCCAGAAGTGTTAAGAATGATTGTGTCACATCTGAACATGTTAATTTTTATTGTGCACTAACCCTCTAATGAGTTGTTTCGAGTTTGGTGTGGAGGAAGTTTTCAAGGATCAAGAGAGGAGTATGATACAATATGATCAAGGAGAGTGAAAGCTCTAAGCTTGGGGATGCCCCGGTGGTTCACCCCTGCATATTCTAAGAAGACTCAAGCGTCTAAGCTTGGGGATGCCCAAGGCATCCCCTTCTTCATCGACAACATTATCGGGTTCCTCCCCTGAAACTATATTTTTATTCCGTCACATCTTATGCACTTTGCTTGGAGCGTCGGTTTGTTTTTGTTTTTGTTTTGTTTGAATAAAATGGATCCTAGCATTCACTTTGTGGGAGAGAGACACGCTCCATCTGTAGCATATGGACAAGTATGTCCTTAGGCTCTACTCATAGTATTCATGGCGAAGTTTCTTCTTCGTTAAATTGTTATATGGTTGGAATTGGAAAATACTACATGTAGTAATTCTAAAATGTCTTGGATAATTTGATACTTGGCAATTGTTGTGCTCATGTTTAAGCTCTTGCATCATATACCTTGCACCCATTAATGAAGAAACACTTAGAGCTTGCTAATTTGGTTTGCATATTTTGTTTCTCTAGAGTCTAGATAATATTTAGTATTGAGTTTTGAACAACAAGGAAGACGGTGTAGAGTCTTATAATGTTTACAATATGTCTTTTATGTGAGTTTTGCTGCACCGTTCATCCTTGTGTTTGTTTCAAATAACCTTGCTAGCCTAAACCTTGTATCGAGAGGGAATACTTCTCATGCATCCAAAATCCTTGAGCCAACCACTATGCCATTTGTGTCCACCATACCTACCTACTACATGGTATTTATCCGCCATTCCAAAGTAAATTGCTTGAGTGCTACCTTTAAAATTCCATCATTCACCTTTGCAATATATAGCTCATGGGACAAATAGCTTAAAAACTATTGTGGTATTGAATATGTACTTATGCACTTTATCTCTTATTAAGTTGCTTGTTGTGCGATAACCATGCTTCTGGGGACGCCATCAACTATTCTTTGTTGAATATCATGTGAGTTGCTATACATGTCCGTCTTGTCTGAAGTAAGAGAGATCTACCACCTTAATGGTTGGAGCATACATATTGTTAGAGAAGAACATTGGGCCGCTAACTAAAGCCATGATTCATGGTGGAAGTTTCAGTTTTGGACATATATCCTCAATCTCATATGATAATAATAATTGTTGCCACATGCTTATGCATTAAAGAGGAGCCCATTATCTCGTTGTCCATGTTGTCCCGGTATGGATGTCTAAGTTGAGAATAATCAAAAGCGAGAAATCCAAAATGCGAGCTTTCTCCTTAGACCTTTGTACAGGCGGCATGGAGGTACCCCATTGTGACACTTGGTTAAAACATGTGTATTGTGATGATCCGGTAGTCCAAGCTAATTAGGACAAGGTGCGGGCACTATTAGTATACTATGCATGAGACTTGCAACTTGTAAGATATAATTTTCATAACTCATATGCTTTATTACTACCGTTGACAAAATTGTTTCATGTTTTCAAAATAAAAGCTCTAGCGCAAATATAGAAATCGATGCTTTCCTCTTTGAAGGACCATTCTTTTTACTTTTATGTTGAGTCAGTTCACCTATCTCTCTCCACCTCAAGAAGCAAACACTTGTGTGAACTGTGCATTGATTCCTACATACTTGCATATTGCACTTGTTATATTACTCTATGTTGACAATTATCCATGAGATATACATGTTATAAGTTGAAAGCAACCGCTGAAACTTAATCTTCCTTTGTGTTGCTTCAATACCTTTACTTTGATTTATTGCTTTATGAGTTAACTCTTATGCAAGACTTATTGATGCTTGTCTTGAAGTACTATTCATGAAAAGTCTTTGCTTTATGATTCACTTGTTTACTCATGTCATTACCATTGTTTTGATCGCTGCATTCATTACATATGTTTACAAATAGTATGATCAAGGTTATGATGGCATGTCACTTCAGAAATTATCTTTGTTATCGTTTTACTCGCTCGGGACGAGCAGTAACTAAGCTTGGGGATGCTGATACGTCTCCGACGTATCGATAATTTCTTATGTTCCATGCCACATTATTGATGATATCTACATGTTTTATGCACACTTTATGTCATATTTGTGCATTTTCCGGAACTAACCTATTAACAAGATGCCGAAGAGCCGCTTGTCTGTTTTCTGCTGTTTTTGGTTTCGGAAATCCTAGTAACGAAATATTCTCGAATTGGACGAAATCAACGCCCGTGGTCCTATTTTGCCACGAAGCTTCCGGAAGACCGAAGAGGAGTCGAAGTGGGGCCACGAGGGGCCGCCACCATAGGGCGGCGCGGCCCAGTGCCCCGGCCGCGCCGACCTATGGTGTGGGGCCCTCGTGTGGCCCCCCACGTTGCCCTTCCGCCTACTTAAAGCCTCCGTCGCGAAAACCCCAGTACCGAGAACCACGATACGGAAAACCTTACTGAGACGCCGCCGCCGCCAATCCCATCTCGGGGGATTCTGGAGATCTCCTCCGGCACCCTGCCGAAGAGGGGATTCATCTCCCGGAGGACTCTTCACCGCCATGGTCACCTCCGGAGTGATGAGTGAGTAGTTCACCCCTGGACTATGGGTCCATAGCAGTAGCTAGATGGTTGTCTTCTCCTCATTGTGCTTCATTGTTGGATCTTGTGAGCTGCCTAACATGATCAAGATCATCTATCCGTAATGCTATATGTTGTGTTTGTCGGGATCCGATGGATAGAGAATACCATGTTATGTTAATTATCAAGTTATTACCTATGTGTTGTTTATGATCTTGCATGCTCTCCGTTATTAGTAGAGGCTCTGGCCAAGTTTTTGCTCTTAACTCCAAGAGGGAGTATTTATGCTCGATAGTGGGTTCATGCCTCCATTGATACCTGGGACAGTGACAGAAAGTTCTAAGGTTGTGTTGTGCTGTTGCCACTAGGGATAAAACATTTATGCTATGTCTAAGGATGTAGTTGTTGATTACATTACGCACCATACTTAATGCAATTGTCTGTTGCTTTGCAACTTAATACTGGAAGGGGTTCGGATGATAACCTGGAAGGTGGACTTTTTAGGCATAGATGCGATTGGATGGCGGTCTATGTACTTTGTCGTAATGCCCAATTAAATCTCACTCGTACTTATCATGACATGTATGTGCATTGTTATGCCCTCTCTATTTGTCAATTGCCCGACTGTAATTTGTTCACCCAACATGCTTTTATCTTATGGGAGAGACACCTCTAGTGAACTGTGGACCCCGGTCCATTCTTTTAATACTCGAAATACAAATCTGTCTGCAATACTTGTTCTTTACTTGTTTTCTTGCAAACAATCATCTTCCACACAATACGGTTAATCCTTTGTTACAGTAAGTCGGTGAGATTGACAACCTCACCGTTTCGTTGGGGCAAAGTACTTTGGTTGTGTTGTGCAGGTTCCACGTTGGCGCCGGAATCCCCGGTGTTGCGCCGCACTACATCCCGCCGCCATCAACCTTCAACGTGCTTCTTGGCTCCTCCTGGTTCGATAAACCTTGGTTTCTTTCTGAGGGAAAACTTGCTGCTGTGCGCATCATACCTTCCTCTTGGGGTTCCCAACGAACGTGTGAATTACACGCCATCAATGGACATGGAGAGAGTAAGGTACACTAATAACATTAATGATGGTGGGGAGATTAAAGCACCAATACCATGTAAGCTCCTAGCAAAGAATGAAGCGCTAGAAAATAACTATGCTTGGCTTGTTCCTGAAAATCTGTTTGATGAGAGTAGCAAGCCCAAGACTAATGAAAAGGGAGCCGCTGAAACTTATGTATCCAATATACTATGCATGGTTGAGAAAACTCCAAACCCCGCTGAAGATTCATCATCTCTCGATAATACTTGATTTACACTTTCCGCGCCTAGCTGAAAGGCGTTAAAGAAAAGCGCTTATGGGAGACAACCCATGTTTTTACTACAGTATTTTTGTTTTATATTTGAGTCTTGGAAGTTGTTTACTACTGTAGCAACCTCTCCTTATCTTAGTTTTGTGTTTTGTTGTGCCAAGTAAAGTCTTTGATAGTAAAGTGAATACTAGATTTGGATTACTCGCGTGAAACATGATTTCTTTGCTGTCACGAATTTCGACCTGCCTCTCTGTAGGTAGCTCAGAAAAATATGCCAATTTACGTGCGTGATCCTCAGATATGTACGCAACTTTCATTAAATTTGGGCATTTTCATTTGAGCAATTGTGGTGCCTCAATAAAATCCATCTTTACGGACTGTTCTGTTTTGACAGATTCTGCCTTTTATTTCGCATTGCCTCTTTTGCTACGTTGGATGAATTTCTTTGATCCATTAATGTCCAGTAGCTTTATGCAATGTCCAGAAGTGTTAAGAATGATTGTGTCACCTCTGAACATGTTAATTTTTATTGTCCACTAACCCTCTAATGAGTTGTTTCGAGTTTGGTGTGGAGGAAGTTTTCAAGGATCAAGAGAGGAGTATGATACAATATGATCAAGGAGAGTGAAAGCTCTAAGCTTGGGGATGCCCCGGTGGTTCACCCCTGCATATTCTAAGAAGACTCAAGCGTCTAAGCTTGGGGATGCCCAAGGCATCCCCTTCTTCATCGACAACATTATCAGGTTCCTCCCCTGAAACTATATTTTTATTCCGTCACATCTTATGTGCTTTGCCTGGAGCGTCGGTTTGTTTTTGTTTTTGTTTTGTTTGAATAAAATGGATCATAGCATTCACTGTATGGGAGAGAGACACGCTCCGCTGTTGCATATGGACAAATATGTCCTTAGGCTTTACTCATAGTATTCATGGCGAAGGTTGAATCTTTTTCGTTAAATTGTTATATGGTTGGAATTGGGAAATGCTACATGTAGTAATTATAAAATGTCTTGAATAATTTGATACTTGGCGATTGTTGTGCTCATGTTTAAGCTCTTGCATCATATACTTTGCACCCATTAATGAAGAAACACCTAGAGCTTGCTAATTTGGTTTGCATATTTGGTCTCTCTAAAGTCTAGATAATTTCTAGTATTGAGTTTTGAACAACAAGGAAGACGGTGTAGAGTCTTATAATGTTTACAATATGTCTTTTATGTGAGTTTTGCTGCACCGGTTCATCCTTGTGTTTGTTTCAAATAACCTTGCTAGCCTAAACCTTGTATCGAGAGGGAATACTTCTCATGCATCCAAAATCCTTGAGCCAACCACTATGCCATTTGTGTCCACCATACCTACCTACTACATGGTATTTCTCCGCCATTCCAAAGTAAATTGCTTGAGTGCTACCTTTAAATAATTCAAAATTTATCACCTCTCGATTTGTGTCAATGTTTTATAGCTCATGAGGAAGTATGTGGTGTTTTATCTTTCGATCTTGTCATTTACTTCGACAGACTTTCATAATGGACTAGTGGCTTCATCCGCTTATCCAATAATTTTGCAAAAAGAGCCGGCAATGGGGTTCCCACCCCAATTAATTAACTTTCATTAATAATTCTCTTCACATGTTTTGCTCCGATTCATCGAGTAAGCAACTTAATTTTGCAATTAGACACTCCTCCATGGTATGTGAATGTTGGAAGGCACCCGAGGATTCGGTTAGCCATGGCTTGTGTAAGCAAAAGGTTGGGAGGAGTGTCATCCATAAATAAAGAAAAACTAAACTAAAGTACATGTGTAAACAAAAGAGAAGAGGGATGATCTACCTTGCTGGTAGAGATAACGTCCTTCATGGGAGCCGCTCTTGAAAGTCTTATGGGAGAGACACCTCTAGTGAACTGTGGACCCCGGTCCTATTCTTTACATCGCATACAATCTACTGCAATACTTGTTTTACTGCTTTCTGCAAACAATCATCTTCCACACAATACGGTTAATCCTTTGTTACGAGCAAGCCGGTGAGATTGACAACCTCACCGTTTCGTTGGGGCAAAGTACTTTGGTTGTGTTGTGCAGGTTCCACGTTGGCGCCGGAATCTCTGGTGTTGCGCCGCACTACATCCCACCGCCATCAACCTTCAACGTGCTTCTTGACTCCTACTGGTTCGATTAAACCTTGGTTTCTTACTGAGGGAAACTTGCCGCTGTGCGCATCACACCTTCCTCTTGGGGTTCCAACGGATATGTCAACTACACACATCAATAAGTGCCATCATTTCACTCTTTATTTCCTCCCAATAAATCTTATAAAACACTACTGAAAACCCATCTGGTATGGGGGCTTTATTTGGTTACATATGATATAGCTTCTAACACTTACTTGAACGGTGATGTTAAAATACCACACTCATCATCCAACAACTAAGAAATATCACGAGTAACATCATCCCTCATACTAACGAAGTTTTGTGTTGGAGCCCTGTAACCGCCCAGGAAAATCCCCATACTAGATTTGTTTGTTACTTTCCTTTTATGCATAATCATTGCATCATGCATAGTTTTGAACTCCAAAATTATTTTATTAAACTCTATTTTATTGCTAAAACTATTCTCCTGCTTTTCTTCCAAATAATATTCCTCCTTTCTCTGCTCAGTTTCTGGTGTAAAAACTATTTAAAAATGGTTTTAAAACAAAACAGCAAAACAATAAAACAAAATGGTTTAATTAAAAAAAAAGGGAGAGGAGCTCTCGAACCGGCCAGGCCAGCACAGGCCCAACAGGCTTCCCCAAGCCGCAGCCCAACCAGCCCAGCCGGCGGCCTGCAACAGCTGCCCGCCGTGCCTCCTCCGTTTCCGACGACCGCGACGAGTTCTTCCCCGAGCTCTGCGCACACGGCAAGGACGGCGGCCGCGCCTCCCTGCTTTCCCCGTCGCCCTCCTCTTCCTCGACCCTGAGCAGCACCGCCCCAGCCACCGTCCTCGCAACCGAGCACCGCCGACCTCTCCCCTGCTGCCGGCCTCTTGTTCGCCTCGCACGCGAGATACCATCTCAAGGCGCGCTGCCTCGTGCTCCTCTGGTCTGCAGCGCGTCGTCGACCTCCGCCAAGCACGTCCTGCTCCGGCTCTGGTCCCTGCTATGCTATCTCGACGTCCGTGTCCCCACCGGCCCCGCGTCGTCCCCTGCGAGCCTTTCTCTGCCGCCAGGACCTTGTCTCCATCGCCAAGGACGTCGTGATTGTTTCTCCACCTGGCCGCTTCGTCCCCGCGTGCCCCTGCTGGCTCCCGTAAACATCCACCACAAGTGCATCATTTGCATCGTCTGTTTTAGCGCTGACACAACTCAATCGGGATGAATCTAAAATTGGTGGCACTGCGGTGTTGATCTGCAGGTTGTTCTCGATACTAGCAGCATCTCCACCGTCAGTCTCCAAATAGGCGCGGGCAGGGCGCCGGCACCTCCGTTTGGGGACGTCGGCAGTATATCCTACATTTGGAGAGGCTGCTCCCACACCAGCGCTTCCCAAACGGTGGCCCCCAAATTTTTCTTTTTACAATATTTTGAAACAACATATCAATCACATTTTCATACAATCACACAAATAGAATTAAATTATTTATAAAATCAATCAAATAAATAGAATTAAATTATTCATACAATCAATCAAACAAATAGAATTAAATTATTTATGCAATCAATCAAACAAATAGAATTAAATTATTCATGCAATCAATCAAACAAATAGAATTAAATTATTCATGCAATCAATCAAACAAATAGAATTAAATTATTCATACAATTAATCAAATAAATAGTACTTCAATTATTCATACAACCCAACAAACAAATAGTACTTAAATTATTCATACATGCAAACAAATAGAAATAAAATCATGCATTGTTGGCTGCTCCTCTCCTCGCCCACAGATGCGCAGCTACATCCGCCTTCACCTGTGCATGAACACCTGCATCTCGAATTTCATTGTGCATATGAAGAAAAGCAGCAAATTCTTGGGGTACATGCTCTACCTCAGCTAGTGGCCCTTGATAATCAAATGGATGATCATCCTGCACATGTGCGTTGCGCTCGCTCTCAATGATCATGTTGTCGATGATCAAACAGGCGTTCATCACCTCCCACATCTGTGCCTCAGACCAAGTGAGAGCAGAGTACCTGACAATGGCGAAACGCTGCTGAAGCAACCCAAAAACACGCTCAACATCCTTGCGTGCTGCTTCTGGCATGTTGCAAAATAGGCTTCCATCGTTTGATGGAGAGGTAATTGTCTTCACAAATGTAGCATACGTCGGGTAGATACCATCAGCTAGATAGTACCCCTTGTTATATGCATGGCCGTTTACCTCAAAGTTCACGGCAGGAGCTTGTTCCTCAGCTAGCCTGGCGAACACCGGAGAGCGCAGCAGCATGTTGATACCATTGTTTGTTCCTGCCATGCCAAAAAATGCATGCCAAATCCAAAGCTCATGGTCCACTACCGCCTCAAGAATGACGCTGCACTCACCAGTATGCCCCTTGTAGATCCCCTGCCAAGCAAAAGGGCAAGTCTTCCAGCCCCAATGCATACAGTCAATGCTTCTGAGCATCCCAGGAAACCCTCTTGCTGCATTCTTTTGCAGGATTCGAGTTGTATCATCTTCTCTTGGTGCTCTCAAATAGTCTTTAGCAAACGCCGCTATGACGGCTCGGTAGAACCTGTAGAGAGTCACTATACATGTCGACTCCGCCATCCGTAGGTAGTCATTGGCTGTATCTGGAGGAGCTCTGTATGCAAGACAGCGCATTGCAACAGTGCACTTCTGAATTGAGGTGAACCCCACAAACCTGTGCAATCTTTCTTGGCCATGAATTACTTGTCGTACTCCCTGACGCCGTGGACAATCTTCAAGAACAACTCCTTGTTCATCCTAAACCGGCGCCGAAATTCCTTCGGCGAATGAGTCGCGTCGTCATTGAAGTAGTCGGCGTCAAGCAGCATTGCGTCGGCTTCATGATGCCGGTTGATGTTCCTCCTCTTTCCTGGCTTTGAGCCGCCGCGCCGAGGCATGACGAAGAAAGGCTGGTGAACGCGCAGCATGTTAGTCAGAATCAGCTGTTGCTATTGCCGCCGAACAGCCTAAGCGTTCTGCTCCTCCGTGAACAGCTGCACCATCATCTCGTCGTCGCTATCCATCGCGGCAATCGGACGAACACCTTGCGAGCGGGGCGATACTATCGAGGTGGCGGCAAGCTCTGTTCCGGGCGAAACAGTGGCCGCCGGTCGAGGGGTGGCGGCCGTGTCGATGGACGGCGGTTCCTAGACAGTCGGCGGTGTCTATTGCAAGCAGGGGGCCACAGCGGCGACGGTGACGATGGCTATCTAGAGGGGTGGGAGTCGGCTCGGGCGTTGTAGGAGGTGGGAAATCGGTGTGTCTGGCTGCCAGGCGGAGCCCACGCTCGTTTTTAGCTGTGCCGCGAGGTGCCGGCGCGCCCGATTCGCGCCCTTGGCGAAGGGGCCGGCACGGGGCTGCCGGCGATTCTATTGGGCTCCAAAATTGGTCGGCGCCGTTTGGGGCGCACCGGTGCGAGCCCATTTTCGCTGCCGGCCCCCAAAAGGCTACCGGGTCCGCTATCGGGGGCGCCGGTGGAGATGCTCTAAGGTGTACCCCTGCCTTCCACTCGTTTTGTTTTGACTCCGTGACTGAAGTTCTTTGCAAATTTTCAAAATCCTGTTGCCATAACAATGGACTTGTGGACATAATTGTTGATATTTGATTTGATATTCCTATGAATTGTCGACATAATTATTGCTGAAATGCTACTGAAATAATGTTGAAATGCTGCCAAAATATTCATGTTAGCTTATTATTGCTGAAAATATTGCTGAAAAGCTACTGAAATTTTATGGGCATGGATACCTATGGATATCGAGGTATCCAGCAGATTTGGATTGTGGAGCGACATCCATGCCCATGGATACTTACGTGGACGGGACAGAGCATGGCTGGTGGATTTGGGCATGGATCTGGTTTTGCTATATCCGTCCAAACTCACTCCATTGCCATCCTTACCCTTCAGTCTGGGAGCAAACGCCGCCCGATGGCCATTGCGGAGTGACCCTCCCATCTCCTCTGTCCGCCGAATAAAACTATCTAGGGACACCGACTGCGTCGGGCAGCGTGGGGAGAGTCCCTCCTCCAAGATCGCGCCCACTTCCCCTACAACTCTTTCCCCCTCCTCAGATGACACATCGTCGTCCTCCTTGAGATTCTCCCGCGGCTCATCTCCTCCCCCGGGGACGCTGCCGATCGCAGGATTCCCCAGCCAAGGCCGCCATCGGCCTCCGCCGGTCCACACAAATTTGAAAATGAAACACCAAAGTTGTCGCGAGAGAGACCTTGTACGGACATACCCTCCGCCACCTTCTCAATGACACCTCACACACTTATTTTTAGGGACGGTATTAGTGAACCAAAGATCATGCACAATGAAGTTTTACTCACCAATGGTTCACTAACCCTACAATTAACATTGAATCATTTGAGTACCCAACAATTCATCATCGGTGAACATTCATCAAAGGAACGACCACAATCCCCAAATCTTAAAAAATAACAAAGTGAGTGTAATTATTTGCATGTCTAACTTGTATAAATTCACCGAGTGAGTTTAAGTACTTGCATAAATTAACTAATTGAGTTTAAATCCCCAATCACCAAATCCAAAAATATGAATTATTGATCAAAATTACAGATCCGCGCTAGCAATAATTGTAGGCACCAGATGTGAGCATGGCCTAAACCTAGGTACTAGATGTGAGCATGGCCGGCCGGAATCTAACACAAAATGAAGAGACCAAACCCTAGTTACCTCTGGCTGATCGTTGATAATGTTATTGTCATTGGGTTTTGACGGCGCGATGTAGGGATCCTCCTTGTACGGCTCCCAATACAACAACCACTTCTCGCAACCATCTTCTTCATCGCTTTCGGGGACAGGGGCTTGGATTCCAGCGACTGCGATGACAGGGAACTCCGATTAGCTCACCCCATCAGCTGTGTCGATGGCTTCGGAGGCAGGGACAGCGAGCACACTCTCCTTCTCCATCTCCGACAATGGGGATCGGTTGTGCATGAGCGAATGAGAGTGAGCAAAATCGGAGCTACTTGAGGACATGGGTATTGACGAGGGGGTTCCTCAGCAAAGCCCAAAATGAGGGGCTTAGGGATGACGGAATCCCGCAGGTTCGCACGAGACATCAGATACCAAACGAACAGAAGGCGAGATTTACCAAAGTTCGGGGCCCTTGATGAGATAAAACCCTTACTCTTGGTTGTCTGATCTTGATTTATCGATGAAAAATGGTTACAATGCGGCAACCGATAGACTGCTTTGTGGTGAACTCGCTGGAAGGTAAGGTTTCTAGGGTTGGTGTATGCGGGATTGTGTATGTTGATTTCGATGTCCTCCGGCAGGCCCTCTGGCATTTATATAGGAGACCAGGTCCCAAGAGTCCTGCTCGAGTTCAACTATCGTTACAATGAGATCCAATCTATCCTTTCCATATTCGACTGTGTTTTCCATCAAGAATCCGTCTCTTTCTACCTTTCCTTCATTGCAACCGACGTATTGGCTCATCTTGGACCGCGGTGATCTTCATGGATCCCTTGTTGGCCCAAAAAAGGTAGGCCAATGTTAGGTACCTGAAGAGTAATGCCCACATCAAGTATACAGATCTACATCCATTATTTTTGACAAAAAAGGGCTTTAATAGTTATGGCTAGAGCAGTACACATTAAATAAATCTGAAATACCATGTGAAAACGTGATATCTTGGAGACAACAACGTACACCCATTCTCTAGATGCTGCCTCCGCCATTGGTGAGTGAGGGTTCTTCCGTTTTTATCTGATAGAGGCATTTTTCCTTGGAAGATTGTGATTGTGTAGACGGAGAGATAAGCTTAATATATTCATATAATATTGCTAATGTTTCATGCTCCTACGGATAAGTGTACATAATGTTGCACAGTGCACCATGGACATGAGTACGATACTTTACTGTTCACATGCCTACGGCACAAGTGCACCTGCCGACGCTTGTGTTGCTTAGTTTACCCCTCGTTACTTTTCTATACTTGGTTTTAACCTCAAGGGGGTGGCCAACATGGGATCAATGGTTTATAAAACATAGCAAACCTCATTGAAATGAGCCAAAATTTGGCAAACTTTGTGTATCTTTGAGTTGCAAACATTCCTAGCTATTCCAAGTATTTTACAGAATTATGCCAATTTCCCTAGGCTTAGAATTAGTGTGGATTCAATTTAGGCATAGCTAATTCAAAAGAAATTCAAATATAGTGGCACCTTCGCATGTAGTCTTGTTATGTGATCTATCACCTAAGAAAAATAATGAACATAGAGTAATAACGTTTTTCCCAAAACCAGTTCTCAAAATGAGCTACTAGCTAGCTATGGAGATGCATGACATTGGACTCAATCCCCCTTCCGGAAATCGGCATCCCAGAACATAGTTTGTCTGAACGAGACCAAATTTGGCACACTCATGTATCTTTTAATTGCAAACAGTTTCATGCATGCCAAGATAGATTTCTTTGTACAAAACACACATTTTTCCTTTTTAATTCTCAAAAATTTGAATTTCTTAGTCTGTTTTTTATATTCATGCCTTTGGTACCTTAGTTGTACTCAGTTTTTTCTTGTGCCTAGTTTTTCCCTATCTCTTGTCTCAAACTCTCAGAAAGGCTCGAACTTATGCCCACCTTGGTTGTTGTGCCCTGATTGGTCGAGACCATTGTCACGCAGATGGTGGGCACCCATCGTTGATTCTCTATGATCTAACGGGCAAGATCGTGGATGCACCCCTACTCCCTCTCTCTCTGTGTCTGCAGATGGTGGAAAAACTCTTACAACAAAAATTTGGGAACAAAAATAAGGCCAAACGGGTGGTGCGAAAATAAGCCCATTTGTATTTTGCTCGAAGGGATTGAGTTGAGTGTGGAATATATAAGATCAAGATTTCATAGGACAACATTAACATGTTCTAGGTGTTATTTGAAAGTGTTCAAGAGTTGTATGATTTAGGTTATGCATGTGACATAAAGATATACTTATACCTTGCTGGTTTAAATGAAAGACTGAAGGCCAGGTAAATGCATGAGGCTAGGTGCCTTTTCATGAATTCATTTTTTATATATACTAAATCTCTACATTCTATACATACTTGTAACAATCATGGGCATGATAAACTCGCTCTATATTATATCAACCCATTAGAGTGTAGTGGCTTCTAATTCACTAGAGTAAAAATATCTCTCATATGCATCTAATGAATTCAATAAATATAATATATCTTTACTATTTTTTATTTCTATTCTTGGAAAAGTGAGATAAAATGCCAACTCACTTTGTCTTTCTTGAACCAATGTTTTAGAACACTAAGTGAACAACCGAATCAAATGGCAACTTATTGCATGATATTAATGTAGTTTTGGGAGGAAACTAACATACACTTTATTTTCCAGTAGAAATTAGGCATGCATACACATTTATTTCGTGCTAGATGTGGTAAATTCTTGTCGTGCATGATCGATGCCAAGGTCTCGCTACGGGCTCAGGTTGATCGTGCAAAATGAGTTAAATCGTGCATGATCGATGCGTTGGCACCCCTCCAGCCACGTCAGCCACTCCACGCCATCTCTCTGTGTCTAACGAATCACCGTCGTGGGCGAAGCCGTGTACACCTCGACGTGGTCCAAACCACGCACACGCACGGACCACCCCGCACTCTTTGCATGTGCCACCACACTCCCTTAGCACCCACATGTCACGTCAGAACAGAGAGATACTAGTTCTCTCTCCATCGCTCGCATTCTCCCACACCGTCAAAGAAGAGTGGAGGTTGCCGTCGATGTCCACCACCGTTTCTCTTCTTCTTGGAACAGTCAAACGTGTCCCTTCCCTATCTATCTAACGTATTTGGTCTCACTTTCTATGATGCTTCGTGGTAGTTGCTCGCATCTCGGCACCATCACAGGCCACTCTTCCATGCAATGGATGTGCAGCTCTTTCTCAAGATCCCCTCGTATACATGCACCGTCCACATCTATCATTGGCTGCAACGGCGTAACCGTCCCTTTATAAAGTGGCCCACTAGTCAGCGGGTAGGGTCAAATGCTTCAAGTGAGAGAGATTGTGGGTCAGAGGTGTCACTACGGGATCCGGCCCAACACGACCCCACTCGCCAGCACGTTACGGTTAAGGTGATGATCAAGACCTTTGACCCGATGGCAACCCTTTGTTAGAGTTTGAGGCAAAAGGTTAGGCAAACGAAAGGAAAACCTAAGAAAAACTGAGTAGATCTAAGAAAGGAGGACAATTGATGAGGTCTAAGACCCCGTGTGTGGCCCGATCTCGCGGATTGACTTCGAAACCAAGGGGAGAGATGGGAGAACGCGAGGAACACGAAGAACACGACGAACACGAGGAACTCCGAAACTCACGCACGCACACCAACCCGATACACCCGATGCTTACCTCCGTGGCTCGATGGACCACGCCAATAGAATCTCCGAGGAAGAGGCACGTGGCAGAATTCCCGGAGAGAGATTGGGGTTGGAGAGGAAGAGCTTGGTGAGGGAGAGAGAGTAACTTGTACTAGAATCTCACTCAACAAGATCAAAGTCAACAACCAAGGTGCCTTGATTATAGAGGGATGATACCCAAGGGAGACTAAGCTCAAAGGTAGGTTTGAGTTCAAAACAAGTCTAAGGGGTAAAGGGGGTGTCCTGGGTGCTTATATAGTCTTACAAGGCGACACGGGCCGAAAAGGTACAAGTGAAACCGGTTCGGGCCGAATTGGTGACTTAAGTCGTGCAGACCGGTCAGGAGGCCGGTCAGACCGGACCTGGGATCGGCACAGCTGGTCCAGACCGGGCCCTAGACCGGGCTGCAACCGGGCGGGGTGCCGGGGTTACTGGATGGCGCCCGGATGGCACCGGTTGGGAGGCCGGTCGGGGACCGGGTGGCCCGGTCAGGAGGCCGGTCAACCGGGTTCTGGACCGGCCGGCCATCTTCTCTTCCTTGCGTTCTTCGGGCGACTTCCGGTCCAACTCCATGTCCATCTTCATGACCAGCTGCTCCTCTCCTCCTCTTGACCATGGCGTGTCCTCCTCTCCGGGGCCTTGATGCTCCTCGTACCTAATGACACATAGCACATCGGCATGAGGTAGCATTCCGTCCAATGGGGTACCGAGATCAAGGGTGGTGAGGAGCGAGTTCACCTCATCATGTAGGGCTTTCACTCGGGCTCGTGTCATCGGTCCACTTGGGGGACTTGTTGGTCTTGGTGTGGAGGTGTCCGAAGGCCACCCCGCATCATCTTTCCCCCCCCCTTGGGAAAGAGTCGTCCTCGACTCTTGTTCCTCTTCATCTTCATGATATGGCGATAAGTCCGACACGTTGAACGTGTTGCTCACCAAGTACTTGGAGGTCGGGATGTCGATGACGTAAGCGTTGTTGTTGATGCGTTTGAGGACCTTTAAGGGGCCATCTCCTCTTGGCTTGAGTTTTGAGTTGCGTTCATTAGGGAATCTTTCCTTCCGGAGGTGGATCCAAACGAGGTCGCCTTCCTCAAAGATGCGTTCCTTCTTCTTGGCGTTGAGTCGTGTAGCTTGACGAAGCACATGTTCTTGAATGGTTTCTCTTGTTTCTTCATGTAGTTTCTTCATGGCGGCGGTGCGCTTGTCGAAGTCCATGTTCGTTCTCTCATGAAGGGGAAGTGGTAGTATGTCGAGTGCCGTGGAAGGTTCGAAGCCGTAGACGACCATGAAGGGGCTCTTTAATGTTGTAGAGTGCTTGGCGCGGTTGTAGGCGAACTCCGCGTGTGGAAGGCACTCTTCCCATGACTTCAAGTTTTTCTTCACGAGGATGCGGAGGAGAGTGGAGAGGCTTCTATTGACCACCTCCGTTTGTCCATCGGTTTGAGGGTGTGAAGACGATGAGAATAAGAGCTTCACTCCAAACTTTGCCATGAGCGACTTCCATAGATAGCTCATGAACTTGACGTCTCGGTCCGACACAATGCTTGCCGGTACTCCGTGTAGGCGGACAATTTCCCTGAAAAACAATGAAGCAATGTGTGAAGCATCATCGCTCTTATGGCAATGTATGAAATGTGCCATCTTAGAGAACCTATCCACTACCACAAAGATTGAATCATGACCATGTTTGGTGCGAGGCAACCCTAGTACAAAATCCATGCTAATATCTGTCCATGGTGCATAAGGTATAGGCAATGGCGTATAAAGACCATAGGGATTGGAGGTAGACTTAGCTTGTAAGCAAGTGGTGCACCGGCGGCAAAGGCGCTCCACGTCGCGGTACATTCTTGGCCAATAGTAGTGGGTCGAGAGCATGGCGTATGTCTTCTCTCGTCCGAAGTGACCCATGAGACCACCTCCATGCGATTCTTGTAAGAGCAAAAGGCGAAGCGAGGACATAGGGATACAAAGTTTGTTCCCTTTGAACAAGAATCCTTGGTGCAAATAGTAATCATCGAGTCCTCGGTCAATGGAACATTTTTCAAATATCGGTGCAAAGAAAGAATCGGAAGTATAGAGTTCTTTGATCTCTTCGAGTCCCAAGACATGAAAATCCAAGCGAGTAAGCAAAAGGGTGTTTTTGCGGGAAAGAGCATCCGCCACTACATTGTCCTTGCCCTTATTGTATTTGATTACATATGGGAAGGACTCAATGAACTCAACCCATTTTGCATGACGTTTGTTCAAATTGTGTTGGCTTTTCAAATACTTCAAAGACTCATGGTCGGAATGAATGATAAACTCTTTTGGCCAAAGATAGTGTTGCCAAACTTCAAGAACACGAACCAAAGCATAGAGCTCCTTGTCATAAATAGGATAGTTGAGGCGTGCGCCATCCAACTTCTCACTATAATATGCCACGGGTTTTCCATCTTGCATAAGAACGCCACCAATACCAAGTTTCACTCGCATCACACTCAATCTCAAAAGTTTTTGCAAAATTTGGAAGAACGAGAAGAGGAGCTTCGGTAAGGCGTTTCTTCAACTCATCAAAAGCATCTTGTTTGGCCTTGCCCCACACAAACGGAACATTCTTTTTGGTAAGCTCGTTTAAAGGGCAAGCAATGGTGCTAAAATCTTTCACAAAGCGGCGTTAGAAACCGGCAAGTCCATGAAAGCTTCGGACTTGGCCAACATTTGTAGGAGTAGGCCATTCAAGTTGTCCGTAGCTTCGCGAAGGAGAGCCAAGTCTTGGTTCACAACGGAGAAGTTGTGTGCCACTTCATCGTATTGCTCATCGATGCGTGTCTCGAAGAGTGTGAGTTGCTCCTTGAACTCTTGTCGTTGCGTCCATAGGTTGTGTTGAGTAGCCAACCTCTCGGTGTTACGGAGGACTTCTCCATCCCTTGCATCATCTCCGCTCCTATCCATGATGTAAAGACAAGAGCTATGTTGTGTATGTTAGTGGAAGGAGACTACCTCGCACTCTTACCAAGGTAAGATAGTATTGAGGCAATCCACCAAGTCAAAAGCAAGATCAAGTGTATCGGGGACACACGCAAAAGCTAGCAAATATGGTGTTAGGAGGGTATGGTGGAAAGCCAAAAGACAAAATCCGAGATCGAGTATGTTGTCAAAAGTGGGTGAGGTCCAAAAATCCAAATGTCAATGTGAAGATCACTAGAAACACGGAAAATTTGTGGAACACACACACGGGATAAGCGGGATTAGTGCAACCAAAAGTGAGCGGAAAAGTGTATGTACGGATGCTCGGTGTCACACTAACACAAGGAGAGGCAAAGCTTTGGTTGCAAATGGAGAGACAACTAGATTCACACGCGACCTCTCTTCTCTTCTCTCTTTTTGCTTAAAAGCTTGTAACTCTTTTGTATATGGTGACACTTGCACTCGTTGTATCTTTGGTGGCACGTGGACACTTTTGGATGTATGGATGTATGGATGTATGGATGTATGGATGTATGGTGCTACTCGCACTCTTTTTGTGTTTTTGGGGATCTTTCACGCACTATGTTAGCGTTAGCCTCGCTTTTGCTATCTTGCCACACGAGTGTTTGCTTGGATGCCTTACTCAACGCGACACACACACCTCACAATGCGGGGCCACGTGCAATGTCTCACAACACTAGACAAGCAATGCTCGATGGGATAGATCGCAAAAGGAAGAGGGGTTACAAGGGAAAAGTTGCAAGTTATACCTGCGATGGTGGTGGTGGTGGTGGTGGTGGTGGAGATCGCCGGAAGTCGAGCTCGAAGGAGGGCGCGAAGATGCGCCCGGTCTGGGGCCCGGTTGGACCGGATCCTGGACCGGCCTGTCCGGTTGCCGCCCGGTCGACCGGGTTCTGGGCTGGCTCGTCCGGTCTGTGGCCCGGTTGACCGGGTTCGAAACCGGGTTTCACGATTTGGAGCTTTCTCTCTCCTGTTCTTCCCCAAACCAAAACCAAATCGACCAAAACGAAGGGAAACGATGGAATTGGAGGCTCAAAGTTGGGGATATAGTAGATCAAGCACAACAACACCAGATCCACGGACCAAAACCACTCAAAACGCAACCAAATCACAGATCGGTCAAGAGGCAATTTGGGGCTATTTTTGGGGATTTTTGGAAAATTTTCTAGAAACGAAATAGGGTGGGTGGAGGGTCAAATCCGCGTTAACCAAGAGCTGCTGATACCATATGATGAGGTCTAAGACCCCGTGTGTGGCCCGATCTCGCGGATTGACTTCGAAACCAAGGGGAGAGATGGGAGAACGCGAGGAACACGAAGAACGCGACGAACACGAGGAACTCCGAGACTCACGCACGCACACCAACCCGATACACCCGATGCTTACCTCCGTGGCTCGATGGACCACGCCAATAGAATCTCCGAGGAAGAGGCACGTGGCAGAATTCCCGGAGAGAGATTGGGGTTGGAGAGGAAGAGCTTGGTGAGGGAGAGAGAGTAACTAGTACTAGAATCTCACTCAACAAGATCAAAGTCAACAACCAAGGTGCCTTGATTACAGAGGGATGATACCCAAGGGAGACTAAGCTCAAAGGTAGGTTTGAGTTCAAAACAAGTCTAAGGGGTAAAGGGGGTGTCCTGGGTGCTTATATAGTCTTACAAGGCGACACGGGCCGAAAAGGTACAAGTGAAACCGGTTCGGGCCGAATTGGTGACTTAAGTCGTGCAGGCCGGTCGGGAGGCCGGTCAGACCGGACCTGGGACCGGCACAGCCGGTCCAGACCGGGCCCTAGACCGGGCGGCAACCGGGCGGGGTTCCGGGGTTACTGGATTGCGCCCGGATGGCACCGGTTGGGAGGCCGGTTTGGGACCGGGTGGCCCGGTCAGGAGGCCGGTCAACCGGGTTCTGGACCGGCCGGCCATCTTCTCTTCCTTGCGTTCTTCGGGCGTCTTCCGGTCCAACTCCATGTCCATCTTCATGACCAGCTGCTCCTCTCCTTCAGGGCCTTGATGCTCCTCGTACCTAATGACACATAGCACATCGGCATGAGGTAGCATTCCGTCCAATGGGGTACCGAGATCAAGGATGGAGAGGAGCGAGTTCACCTCATCATGTAGAGCTTTGACTCGAGCTCGTGTTATCGGTCCACTTGGGGGACTTGTTGGTCTTGGTGTGGAGGTGTCCGAAGGCCACCCCGCATCACAATAAAATAGAAATCCTAATATAATAACCTCTACATATAAATTCTGGTTGTAGAATAGCCGCGACCGGCTCTGTCTACCCGTAGAATACTACCAGCCACGAAAAGCCAATCACCGATCAACAGCCGCGGTGCCGGCGGCGGCGTGGCCGCCACTCATTTGCATCACGCTTCTGGGACGCCACCGATCCGGTTCAAACCGCCTGTCTCCACGGTCCAAGGGAGGCGAGGCAAGGGCGACCGTCCGGTCAAAAGATCCTCCCGGATAAAAACATTCCTCCATCTTGTCTCTCTGTCTCTGAAACGGCAGGAGATTCCAGGGGATAGCGATATCCATGGACTGCGATGGTAATTTACATGCAGCAGCGGCAGCGTTGTACGCCACCCTGGCCAGCCGGGTCTCAAAAGCCGGAAAAGCTCGAGCCGCCATGATTCCAGGCCAGGGATAGAGATGCGCCATGGCCATTCGCCGAGAGACAGCGATGGGTCCGTCCAGATCGGGAACCCAACTCAAAGGGGCGATGGGCCAAGGAGAAGCGCATCGATGCTCGGTCGATCACATGGTCGCTTTCCCATATCGTCCCAGCCCGGAAATCCATAGGCGGCAATGACCTGATGGCCATGGCCACCACTGCGCTCCGGTTCCCCGGCTCGCCGATACGAGGCTCACATGTCGCCATCAACACAAACCATATGCAGCGGAATCATTGGGGCCAATGCTAGAAGAACGTATAAAGCAGCCACCATATCTGATACTACCGCCAGTACTCCAGTACTACTAACTGGTCAGGTGACCAATCAGATTGTTCAGAGTCGGGAGTCGAGGCTGCCTCAGACAGAGTGTGAGCGGGCAGGCCCAGTACTGCACATAATCTATTCGAATAGTATAGGTGGTGATGCTATTTTGGAACCTCCCTGTCTTCTTTACATAGGCCGATCACGACTAGACCTGCTGGGCTCCCGATCTCTGCTGCTTTTTCGAGCCAAGCAAGCAACAAAGGAAAACCAGAGCCTTGCTACGTCTCTGTCTATATAAGACTATCGACATCGGGGGATCAAAGCTAAAACTACAACAGACAGAGACATAAGATCAGATTTGCTGGTGTATATATAAGCATGTATAGGTAAGGTAGCTAGAATCACAAGCACTTCCATCAGTAGCCACTTGTCACTCTCTCCTCTCCGGCCTCATTGCTACCAAGTCCCAACAGATTCTCTTGTACTAGTATCCTGCCTCGCCTCTCAGCTCCACCGGCATTTCGCCTTCTCTTCAGCATCAGGAGAAGATCGGGGAGACGGAAGCTCGCTAGCTAGCAAGAATTAACAGCCGGAGCAGAATCAAGAGAAGTGCAAAAGCGCGCAATGGGCTGCAATGGTGGACGATGCCGGATCAGTGCGCTGGCCTTGCTCGTCTGCGTGGTGCTCTTGTCAGCGACAATGGCGAGCAGCATTAGGACCGGGGCAACCGATGGCACGAGTGCTCCTGGTCCAGCTGCTGCCGCGGCACAAGCTACAACTGATGTCACGCCGCCGCCAGTTGCTGTCGCTGCGACAACGCCACCTTCGGAGCCGGCTGCATTGGACGATATGTACAAGGACAGCAAGAGGAAGGTGCCCAACGGCCCTGATCCGATTCACAATAGGTATTGTTACTATCTTCTCATCTGCACTTCCTTCCTGCAGTATACGTTTAATCTGCAGTATACAGTACATATAGTTCTCTAGTACAAAACCTATAACCAGATCCTTTAGGAGCGATGTAAAAATGGACTCACACGGCATGGTGCAAATAAAACCCTGTTCGATACTTCAGAGCAAACAAAAGATAATTGCAAAACCACAACCTAGAGTTAATATATAGAGAGCCATATAGCATGATTATGCTTAACTTAAGTAGATAATGCATGGAAGGAACATCCTCTCGATCGGCCTAAACACCATTGCCATGCACACCTAATAGTCTTGCACACTATGCATATCAAAACTAACAAATCACATGCATATATGGGACCCCACTGTCCATCAGACAAGCTATACCAATCTGCAGACTGACCTCGATTCACCAGTTTTCTTTTGTCTCTGTGCATGTGTCTCACCATGATTTCTTTGCCTTGCTTTTTCAGGAGAGTCAGATGGGGAGATGCACCTGCCACGCGAGTGTAGGCAGCGACATGATCAAGCTTATAAACTGTCGACCAACAACGGTGGCTCAAGAGCGAGCACGAAAACACTGAAGTGGAATGGAAGGTTCCATGGCTAACAGCCATGGTGGTGCTCATGATGGTCGAGGCGGTTATATAGTTATAAGTATGAATGTAGTATTAGACAGGCAGGGGGAGAGGAAGACGGTGCAGATGCCATGGGAACCACGATTGCTTGCTTTGGCCAAAGTGCTCTGAATCCTCTCATCTCTCTTGATGAGGTTTTGTTTAGTTTTTTCTTTTTTCTTTTCTTTTTCTTCTTTGGAGGGGTTAATTGGTGTTAAAAGGAGCACTCCAACTCCAAGCTAAGCCTGATGGCTAGCTACTTCATTCACTCACACAGAGTAAAGCTCAAAGATTCTTGGGATGCACAGATTCTAGCTAGCTTTTTTTCTTAAAAAACGAGGATTCTACAGTAGCTTGCTTTCATTCTTCCCAATGATTTCGCTAATAATTGGGACGTATGTTTGCATGCTTTGAAAGGACCCAAAGGAGTAAGGAGTTGGTGGTACCAGTCTACTTTTTGCATGTAACATCCACGCATGAATCCACGATCAATCATGCCAAAAATTCCAGATGGCGATCATTGGGTCAGTATACGTACTAACGTCGCCACGGAGGCCAAGAAATTAAACGTTGAGGAGTACTTCGGTGTCTCCCCTCAGCTCCACGGTTGTGAAAAATTGAACGCCGTATGGGGAGACTAAGAGCATCTCCAACCGCGTAACTTAAAGCGTCCTCTAAAGAGATTTGGGACGCACCGGACAAAAAAAACGTTCCCAGCCGCGTGCTCCAAAGCCTCGGTTTGTTCGGCAGCCAAATACGGTGTTCGGTGTCCCGATCCCGTCCCCGCTACACTGGGGATGCTCTGGCGCGCCGAACACAACGATTTGCGACGCCAAGAGATGCAGGCCCGACGCGTCAGCGGCACATTCAAGTTTAAACCTAACCGTCGCCTACCTAGAGACTGAAGTTATTTGTGCGCAGTGACACACGAACCGTCGCAACTTTGCCTTAATGGACTCCACGCGTTGGTGTTGCGTAGCCTCCACGCGTTGCCGGCGTTCGCACGCCACCGCGCGTTCCCGCCGCTTCTAGCCTCTTCCCGCTCTATCTTCCCGCCTCTTCTGGCGACGCCGACATCTATAAAAGCCCCCCCTCCTTGGCTTAATGGCAGTCACCACAGCCACCGGCACCCCTTTCTCCGCCGCAAGAACAACCCTCGTCGCATAAACACCACTTCGTAATGGTGAACCGCCCCGGCGCTGGCCAGTTCCCTCCACCACCGTCTCCACCACCACCTCCACCACCGGAAGCACCGCAGTTCGACATCGACCCGGAAGCTACGGAGAACGAGGCGTGGGAGGAGGCGGCATTGGTGGACACCATAGCGGTGTTCGACACTGCCACGAAGGAAGAGGCGTGGCGGCGCCGGGCGGAGCAGTGGCGTGCAAAGCGGCGACACCTGCACATGGAGCGGGATCTCCAGAACCGTGAACGGCGGGAGGCAATCGAGCAGCGACGGCGGGATGTGGTGGAGCGTCAGCAGCGGGAGGCGGCGCTGGCGGCAGCGGAGGCGACCTGTGGGGCGTGGGCGGATGCGTTGGCGACGGAGGCCGACACGTTGGCGGCGCAAATGGAGGAGAAGGACAAGGGGGAGGATGATGATGATGATGAGGAGGAGGAGGAGGAGGAGGAGGAGGAGGTGGCGGAGTTGGTGGAGGAGGAGGAGGACGATGACGACGACTTCGAGTGGTCCGACGATGACGGGCCGCACCCGGACGAGGCGGCAAATCAGCAACGAGCGCTCGTCGAGTCCTTCGAGTCGGAGAAGCAGCTCCAGGACGACGCCCGTGCCTGTGAAGACGCGCAGATTCGCCGCGCTGTCGAGCTCTCGCTCTAGGCAGCATAGCAGGAGGGCATGCGACGACGCGATGATGACGATGCGCTGATGGAGCATCGGCGTCTGCCCTCCGCCCTACGCATGGAGAGGCGGCGCGCGCAGCAGGAGCTGCAACGGGGAGACGACGACGGGGCGGGGTCGTCGAACGCACCGCCGGGCGGCCAGTAGGCTAGCGTTAGATAAAATCTAGCCGTTTTCATTCGACTTGTAATATATAATCAAATTTGAATGAAAACCTTTATTTTCGTGCACTTTTATTTATTTGAGGTGCGTTTTTGGGGGACACGGCTGGAGAGCGACGTCCCGCAAACGCGGCACGAACGAAACACGTCCCCAAACGCTCGATCTGGCGCCGTTTGGGGGACTCTTTGGAGACGCGGCTGGAGATGCTCTAAGAGCAAGTAGAATAGAATCCAATCAGCGACTATAAGACATTAAATAATATATTTTAGATGATTTGGAGGAGAGAGAAGGGGAGAGAGGGGGGAGGTGGGTTCTTATGCAATAGCCAGCTTTTGCGCGTGCTCCTAGGCACTTTGTGAGAGTGAAAAGTGGATCATACGTTAGTAAAATACTTCACTATTATATCTAATTATTGTACATGTTAGTTATATGGTGACTACAGATAACATAACATCTTGTTATAGCCAGCAGTTGGCTATAGGCTGGTGCCAATGGGGGTGGGAGTGGAGGCGGTATCGCCCGGCTTGGGGCGGTAGGCGGGCGGGAGAGGGGCGGGAGGGCAGCGCGGGGCGGTGGCGCTGGCGCCGGGCGCTATCGCCCGCTACCGCCCGCGCTGGGGGCGATAGGGGGGCGAGAGGCGGGGCGGCGCGCTGACAGAGGGGGGCGAGAGGCGGGGCGAGAGGGAAGGGCTGAGGTGGCGCGTTGTGATTGGTCGTTGGGGTAGCCGTTGGGGTAGCCGTTGCTGGTTCAAAAAATCCGAAAAAAAACCCCAAAAATTCATCCCCACCCCCTATAAATACCCCCATATGGTTTCAGTCATTCCACACCTCACTTCATCTCCTCCACTCTCCATTTCCACTCCACTCAACGCCATGTCTTCGTCCAGCAGCAGTTCGAGCGACGGAATGGAGGGTGATATGATCGCCGCATTCCAGGGCGGAGTATGAGGAGGAGATGCTCAACGAGGAGGTGGTGCCAAGACGTCGACGCCGCCGAGAGTTCATCAGGCGTGATCGTCTGGGTGCCCACGATCGGCTCTTCGAGGACTACTTCGCCGACGACTGCAACTATCCTCCGAGCTACTTTCTGCGAAGGTATCGGATGAGGCGATCCCTTTTTCTGAGCATTGTGGATAGATTGGGTAAATACTCTCCGTATTTCACCCAAAGAGTTGATGCTCTCAACCGTGCTGGTTTTTCTCCCCTACAAAAGTGTACTGCGGCTTTGCGTCTGTTAGTGGGGGCGCTATCGCCGGCGACGGGGCGAGAGAGGGGCGGGAGTGGGGTGAGACGGGAGTGGCAGGCGACGGCGGGGGCGCCCGGCGCTATCGCCCGCTCCCGCCCGGCTAACGCCCGTGTTGGAGGCGAGAGGGAGACGAGAGGGAGGCGGTAGCGAGGCGGCAGCGTTGGCATGGTGGGGCGAGAGCGGGGCGGGCGAGAGGGCGGGCGGTAGGCGGGCGAGATGCGGGCTAGAGGCGGGTGAGAGCGGGCGAGAGAGGGGCTGTAGTGTGTAACGGCTAGCTGACGTGGCACGCTCTGATTCGTCCACGTCAGCTAGCCGTTGGGTAGCCGTTGCTGGTTTAAAAAACCCTAAAATTTCATCCCCACCCCCTATAAATACCCCCCATATGGTTTCACTCACTCCACACCCATTTCATCTCCATTCATCACCTTCCCTCTCTCAAATCTTCTCCACCATGTCCGGTTGGACTCCACCAGATTTGACCACGTTCACGGATCTGATTCACGACGGGTCACCAATAGACCTCGATGGTGTCTCTCCGACACATCGTCGCACCAATGTCGGTTCTTCGCCGCTTCCCCGAGTTTTATACTCCTCCGGTGCACCACCGCCGGGGCCGTATGGCCCATACGCTCCACCTCCGGCGCCATATGGTTCATACCCTCCGCCTCCGTATCCATACCCCCAACCACCTCCAAATGCTCCACCTACAGGTAGCGGGAGTGGCACTGTACCTCCGTACCCACCACCTTCGTACGGTTCATACCCTCCACCTCCGTATCCGTACGCGCCATATGGTCCGTACCCCCCACCACCTTCTGAAGCTCCCGCTCCAAGCTCCGAGTCCAATGCCGCGGAAACAATCGTACCACCGCGTGCAAAGAGGCTTGACTGGACTGTTGCGTGATGCGCGTAGATGACACGTCCGTTGGGAACCCCAAGAGGAAGGTGTGATGCGCACAGCAGCAAGTTTTCCCTCAGTAAGAAACCAAGGTTATCGAACCAGTAGGAGCCAAGAAGCACGTTGAAGGTTGATGGCGGCGGAGTGTAGTGCGGCGCAACACCAGGGATTCCGGCGCCAACGTGGAACCTGCACAACACAATCACAGTACTTTGCCCCAACGTAACAGTGAGGTTGTCAATCTCACCGGTTTGCTGAAAACAAAGGATTAGATGTATAGTGTGGATGATGATGATTGTTTGCAAAGAACAGTAAAGAACAATTGCAGTAGATTGTATTTCAGATGTAAAGAATAGGACCGGGGTCCACAGTTCACTAGTGGTGTCTCTCCCATAAGATAAACAAATGTTGGGTGAACAAATTACGCTTGGGCAATTGACAAATAAAGAAGGCATAACAATGCACATACATATATCATGATGAGTACTATGAGATTTAATCAGGGCATTACGACAAAGTATATAGACCGCTATCCAGCATGCATCTATGCCTAAAAACTCCACCTTCAGGTTATCATCCGAACTCCCTCCAGTATTAAGTTGTAAACAACAGACAATTGCATTAAGTATGGTGCGTAATGTAATCAACACAAATATCCTTAGATAAAGCATCGATGTTTTATCCCTAGTAGCAACAAGACATCCACAACCTTAGAACTTTCTGTCACTGTCCCAGATTTAATGGAGGCATGAACCCACTATCGAGCATAAATACTCCCTCTTGGAGTCACAAGTATCAACTTGGCCAGAGCCTCTACTAGCAATGAAGAGCATGCAAGAACATAAATAACATATATGATAGATTGATAATCAACTTGACATAGTATTCAATATTCATCGGATCCCAACAAACACAACATGTAGCATTACAAATAGATGATCTTGATCATGATAGGCAGCTCACAAGATCTAATGTGATAGCACAATGAGGAGAAGACAACCATCTAGCTACTGCTATGGACCCATAGTCCAGGGGTGAACTACTCACACATCGATCCGGAAGCAATCATGGCGATGAAGAGACCTCCGGGAGATGATTCCCCTCTCCGGCGAGGTGCCGGAGGCGATCTCCTGAATCCCCGAGATGGGATTGGCGGCGGCGGCGTCTCGGAAGTTTTTCCGTATCGTGGCTCTCGGTACGGGGTTTTCGCGACGAAGGCTTTAAGTAGGCGGAAGGGCAGGTCGAGGGGCGTCACGAGGGACCCACAACAGGGTCGCGCGGCCGGGGCCCGGGCCGCGCCGCCCGGCGTGTCGTCGCCTCGTGGCCCCACTTCGTGATCCTTTCGATCTTCCGGAAGCTTCGTGGAAAAATAGGACCCCGGGCGTTGATTTCGTCCAATCCGAGAATATTTCCTTCGTCGGGATTTACGAAACCAAAAACAGCGAAAACAAGACAGCGGCTCTTCGGCATCTCGTCAATAGGTTAGTGCCGGAAAATGCATAATAATGACATATAATGTGTATAAAACATGTGAGTATCATCATAAAAGTAGCATGGAACATAAGAAATTATAGATACGTTTGGGACGTATCATTGCGGTAGAGGAAAAACTGGTACTTTACTTACCCATCACATATTTATTTCGGGGTTGGTTCTTGCTTGGATTTTTCACTAACAATATCTATTTCGGGGTAGGTTAATGCTTGGCTTTTTAACTCCAAGGACTCTGTTGCCGGTAATTGCAAGACCGGCACTAGTTTTGGGGTCGATAGCTGCAACCTTCAACTCTACCTCGGATCCCGCCCGTCATCGGACCTCGAAGCAGGTCGAAGGATCATTGGAACGCCTACAACAAGGAGGTGTCCCTGTTCAATGGATACTACATCCAAGAAGAGGGGTTACGTCGAGTGGAGCGGTACGATGATATGGTCATGAAGGCGGCAATGGAGAGGTACGCGGATGACAAAAGAGTGACTCAGCCGTTCAGAAAGCACCACTGGTGGCAAGCTGTTCACAATGAAGCGAAGTGGAAAGGACAACATGGTCCTGGTAGTAGAAACGAGTCCACTTCCAAGAGAAGCCGTCTAGGACTTTCTGGTGAGTACAGCTCTAGCGAGGCGACGACGGAGGAGGAGCGTCCAACGGGCCGCGATAGGGCCAAGGCCGCGGTACGTAAGGGTAGGAGGAAGGGGAAGGACTCCTCATCAAGCAGTGAGGTAGGAAGTAAATCCTTCGCGATGAGGAACATGATGAAGGGTTTAGTGAAGGCTAAGCTATTCAAGCAATGGAACAAAATGAAAGATCGATCAACCGACGACATGACCGAAGCAGAAAAGCGCAAACATGTGAAGGCCATCAAGATGTGCGAAAAAGAGCTTGGTCTGGAAGATGATGAGGACGAGGAGCAGCAGGAAGAAGAGGAAGAGAAAGAGGAAGAGGAGTAGAATTTTTATTTATTA
Source organism: Lolium rigidum (assembly GCF_022539505.1). Lineage (NCBI taxonomy): Eukaryota > Viridiplantae > Streptophyta > Magnoliopsida > Poales > Poaceae > Lolium > Lolium rigidum. The sequence goes on from NW_025899804.1 coordinate 248,953, forward strand.
TGTAATTTTTAAAATTTATTATGCAATTTTATTAATTATTATGTAATCGGTAACATTTTTAGTTGAATAAAATAATTTTCTTGCATTATTTTGAATGTCTACAAAAAATCAAGTGAAATAACTTAATCTAAAAAAGAAATAGTGATGTGGAGGAGAGAGAAGTGAGAGGTGACACTATAGCCTGTGCACTGGCACCGTGGGGTGAGAGTGAGGAAAAAAGCTGACGTGGCGGATGAGATTAGGGTGGTGCATTGGCACCAGCCTTAGCTTATAGAGCCGCTGCAGATACGATAGATGAGTGGCTTAAGTTAGCTAGACAAACTTCATCAGATTGTCTAGATAGATTCTGTGAAGGCATCATTGCCTGTTACGGGGAACACTTTTGCCGTCGACCAAATGATGTAATCGGTAACAATTTTAGTTCGATAAAATAATTTCCTTGCATTATTTATATTGTTGTAATCTGAAAATGAAAAGATGATGTCGAGGAGAAAGAAAAGCTGACGTGGAGGAAAGAGAAGTAAAGCCACTGGTGGAAAAAGGGGCTTTGGTCGCGGTTGGCAACTGCCATTAGTCGCGGTGGCGCAACCGCGACCAAAGTAGCGCGACTAAAGGCCCCCCCCTTTAGTCGCGGTTCCTTACGAACCGCGACTAAAGGCCCGTCCACGTGGGCCGCGAGGCGGCGCGGGGCGGAGGACCTTTAGTCGCGGTTCTTCCGGCCAACCGCGACTAAAGGCCTCCGCAGGGTTTAGGGTTTAGCCCCCTCCCCCTAAATCTGGTTTCTTTTTAATTTGTATTATTTTATTTCTTTTGGGTTTTAATTTTGAAGGAGTTTCACATATTCTACGGTACTCGTATACATACATGCATATGAATGTACAATTTCAAACAAATTTGAAATTAGAACCAAAAAGAATTCAAGAGGAATATACAATATATATTCAATATCGGATGACCATATACAATATATATTCAATATCGGATGACCATATACAATTTTGAACAAGTTAGTTACAAATTCTGGTGCATATAAAGTTCTACGTCATCGTAATAGTGTTCTCCTCTAGGATCGATGACTTCCTCGCCAACCATCCAGCTAGTTCCTCTTGAAGTGGTCGGAAGCGAGCTTCGGATTAAGCGTCTTCCGGAGGTTATTCCTCATGATGTTGTTCTCACACTTCGGTCCCGCTCATTGCGTATCTCCGGATCCTCTCACAAACATAGTATCCACATAGATTGGTCCCCGGTGGCTGAATATCCCCGGTCGTCCGCACTTGCCATTTTAAAATGTAGCTCTTTTTTGAATTCACCGACCTTGGTATCTACGAACCGTCCCCAAACCCTACGAGGCAAAGAAAATTAAATAAACAAGAGAGTTATTAATTAGTTACTTGATATTAGGAAATGATGAACGAAATAGGCCGATCGATATAGAGCGCAAATGAATGAAAATAATTACGTTTGCATCATTTTTCTCATGTCGCCCCAAAGCGCCGGATCCATATTCGAGAGTCGTGAACGAGAACTGAGGAGGTCTGAACTTTAATTACCATAAGAATCCAGTGGAACCTGCGGACACGATACATGCACAGTCATGCATAACTCATCGATTAGCCACATACCATGCATGGAGTAAACAAAAGAGAATGTGTGCTCAAGACAGAAACACTCACCCAAAATGGTAAGGAAATAGAATATCACTTTTCTGTTGCTGTTTTCTAATAAACCGCCACAGGTCATCCTCCACGTCGGCGGGTGGTGTTCTAACACATATGAATTAACGATGTGTGGGTCAATGAACCCAACATCATGGATGTTCCTTATTCGCATTTCCCGCTTCTTCATTCTGCATAATAGCGTACACAACAAGATAGTTAGGACAATATATATATATATATATATATATATATATATAGTGCAGGCAATGAACGAGATGGGGTAGAAATTAATAAATCACTTACAGAACGTAGCAACTGATGATAGATTTGTCGAGGTCGCGCAGATTGAACGTACTGGAACAATTCACTCAGATGAATTTGTACCGAGTAACGTTTGAAGTGATGCTCATATCTAACTTCCACATAGATATAGTCTTTGGCGTCTTTATGTTTTATGTAACCCTTGTACCAATTTAGCAGACCTTTCATTTGTCGAGGTAGATCCTCTTCCTGCGCTGAGGCTCGATGAGAGGGCCATTCTTCACATATGTAAATACTACGTCCTTCATTGGCGCCTCATCAAGGCCTAACAGTGCACGAAGAGTGATACCTAAGTCGGCCGCTTGTTCTCTGGCACTCGTTACAGTCAATCCATGTGCTGCCGCAGCTGCTATGATATCGGGGGCATCCGTACCGGCGGCTTGCACTATGAGCGGGGCGATCGATTGTTTACTTTGTTCCCCGAGCTGGGCAACTTCTTTCCCCCTTTCTAATTTTGTCTCGGCCTCGTCCTCCAAGGCTTTCTTCTCCGCCAACTCTTGGTTCCTCTTGAACGCGAGTGCTTGCCTACGAAGTTCACGTAAATAGTCGTCGGGCGGATTCTTCGCGGCTTGGGACGGTGTGTTCAAAAATGACTTAACCCACTGCTTTTGCTTGTCGAATATACTCGGCTTGGGCTCGCCCTCTCTTTTCTTCTTGCACTCCTCCTTCCATTTCTCATGCTGAGCAGCCACGGCCGCTGCATTTTCCTCGACACTAAGTTCCCAAGGCCTCGGGATGAGAGGCTTCAGTGATGGCTCGGGTATCGTGGTGGTTCTAGGTACATAAGGGTCCGGGTTAATAACCCGAGGACTGCTTTTGCTTCTTCGCCGGAGGTGGATTGGGGCGGTACCGGTGTCCGATCACCCGCCGGACGAGGACCGGGGGCGGCGTCGGGCCGACGTGAATGAGGTGTATTAGGTGAAGCACCACCACCACCACCGCCACCGCCACCGTCACCGCCACCGCCACCGCCACCGTCACCGCCACCGCCACCACCACCACCGTACGGGGGTGGACTTGTTGGCGCCTCGCCCGGAAACTTGATAAATTTCTTCTGCCATAGAATGAACTGGCGCTTGACATCTCCAAGTCTTTTCACCCCTTCAGGTGTAGCAATGTCAATGTCCAGGTCCTCAAACCCTTGGACTATCTCCTCCACCGTGACACGAGCATAGCCATCTTGAATGGGGTTGTTGTGGTGGAGTGCTCCAGGTGGTAATTTCTATCGTCGGTGCACCAGCCGGTGAGGCCTCCGTGGAAGCCACGCTGCTTCTTCTCCGCTACTGGCTTCCGAGATCCATTGGATGATCTTCATGCCGCGCCCGAGCTGCCTCTCTTTCGGCTACTAGTACACTCACGGTTTTCTTCATCACATCCATTTCCGTTACCAACTGCGCCACAACATCTTTTTCCCGATCCATCTTTCTCTTACGGCTTCTGTAACCGTACGGGTCATCGTTCGGGGAACCCTATTTTCCACGGAATGTGCCCCATGCCTCGTACACGTCCTCCGTGTTCAGGATTCCCGAGGGCTTTTGTCAGGGCGTCGTTCTCTCTGTTGAACTTGATCTTCCCCTCTTGAGCATCCCTCATTGCCTCAATAAGCTTTTCGGTGGGTTTAATTATTTTACCCCGGTAAACACACTCCCCTGTCTCCGGGTTCGGCGATCCCCCATGCCCGTACCACCAGCTTTTGGCCCTTGGGTCCCATCCCTCCGTACCTGGACGGATTCCTCGCGCCCTCGGCTCGTTCTCCATCTTCTCCCACCTAGGCTGCCAAAAGCGATACCCTCCTGGCCCCATTTTATGATTGTACTCCTTCTTGGCCGCATTTTCCTTATTTTTTTTCGATAGTTCAAGGAACCGCTCCGATTTCTTTTGATTCACAAAATCTGGCCAATCATGTTGCGATTTCTCATATTGTCCTTTGAAATCCGGAGTCTTGCCCTGGTTGACAAAGTCATGGGCTAGATTTTGCTTGTATTTCCGAATGCGTTGGCCATCCTAGAAAGAGCGAACTGTTTGACTAGCTTGCGCCTCTTCTTGTTTTCCGCAATCTTGTTACCCTCCTCATCGTATTTGCGGTATTCCGGAGGTAGAACGAAATGTTCCATAAGCTTTTTGAAGCAATCTTTTTTTGTTCTCTTATCGACAAAAGTGAAACCAACACGTGCCTTCTTTGGCTCATTCCACTCCAGGAGGGTGATCGAGACGTTGTCTCTAACAACGGCTCCGCATTGGCTGACAAACTTGGTGGCGTTCTTGCCGGGCTCCGCCGGCTTGCCGGTTGCTTCGTCGACAACATCGATGGTGCATGTTTCTCCTCGCTTTCATCGTCTTGGTTGCGCCACGCTTTGACGACGACGTACTCGATTTTTTCGACGATCCGGCCGAGGGCTAAAATAAGAAAGAGAGTCGCGCGCGTTAGTACACACACATTTATTCAAATCAGTTAGTTGTATCACCAGACGCTCAATATGTATATATATATACCTCGGCGCCGGAGGTGGTTGCTACTTCCAATTGAAGATCGTCGTTTATCGACGTTTCTTCGGCATCATCTGCTTGTCGACGGCGCCCTTCATCTTCACCCTCAAGGTTCGGATAAGAAGAGATATCATCTTCTTCTTCTCCGGTCGGCACATATGGAATATCGCCTTTTATGATGCCGAACATATGGTCTTCGACGTCCGGATCATAGTTGTCCGGAATCGGGTCAGCTCTATCGTCCGCCATATGTCGGTCCTGAAAACATGTAGTCAAAACAAATTAATTGTGTATATGCCAGCATTATCACATCTCTTCTACATATAAAGAGAGAGGGCGACGAGGGAGGCGAGAGGGGGACGCGTGTATTAGATGTGTATATGCGGACGATCGACCTCGCCTCGCATGCAGTGACCGCGTGACCGAGAGAACGGTGCTGGTGGCGAAAGGGGGACGCAGTGGACCGCGTGACCGAGAGACCGGTGGCGGTGGCGAAAGGGGGACGCAGGTGACCGTGTGACCGAGAGACCGGTGTGGCGGTGACCGAGAGGGCGGTGGCGGTGCCGAGGACACATAACCCTCGCCGCCCCTCTCGATCCCAAATAAAATGTTAAGTTAAAATTTTGATCATTAAGTCTAATTTTTCTTAAGTTAAAATTTTGATCATTAAGTCTAAATTTTGTTAAGTAAAATTTTGATCATTAAGTCTAAATTTTGTTAAGTAAAATTTTAGTTACATTAAGTCTAAATTTTGTTAAGTAAAATTTTAGTTACATTAAGTCTATTACATGTGTAAATTTTTGTTAAATTTTGTTACATATTACATATTTGTTACATATTACACGCGAGGCCGGCGCGTGCGCGGTGAGAGAGAGAGGGCCGGCCGGCGGCGCGCGGGAAGGGGAGAGGAGGAGGGCGGCAAGGAGCACGGACGGTGAGAGAGAGACCGGCATGGTGGCGGTGGCGAAAGGGGGGCGGCGGTGGCGGTGGCGCCGCCCCATCGCTGCGAACAAAAAAAAAGCCCGCACATATACGGAGGGGGCGGCGAGGGGGGCGGCGCATCGCCGCCCCCCTCGCTGCCCCCTCTCCGTATACGCGCCGGGTGCATGTCAAGTTTTACTTTTTTTAACTTTTAACTTTTTTGTCAAGTTTTACTTTTTTGTCAAGTTTTACTTTTTTTTCTTAATTATCAAGTTTTATATACGTTTTTGTTAATTATCAAATTTTACTGTTTTTTTTGTTAATTATCAAATTTTACCGTTTTCTAAAACTAATTAACTAGTTAAAATTTAAAAAAAAACTAAAAAACTAAAAAGAAAAGGCGGCCGGCGCCCCACACTGCACGATCTCTCTGTCAACAGAGAGAGGGGCGCGTGCGCGCGCGGCAACACAGGCGCGCCGGCGCCGGCGGGCGAGAGCGAGCTAGGCGGCGGCGGCGGCGCCGTGGGCGAGAGGGAGGAGTGGGCCGGGGCGGCACGGTCCGGCGGGCGTGGCACAGCGGCCGGCGGCGGTTTCCTTTCGGAGCAGCGCGACGCGCGTGCGGGAAAGAAGAGAAGGAGGCGGCGGCCGACGGCGCGGCGACGTACGACGAGTTTGGCGGGCGGCGGTGTCGGCGGTCGGCGAGGGCGCGTCTGGGAAGCCTGACGGCGTCTGGGCGTCGTCTTCGTCGGCGAGATGCGCGCGTTCTGTTCGGCGGAGGAAGAAGATGAGCGGGCCGTTCGCGCCGCGACCTTTTATAGGGAGGACCCTTTAGTCGCGGTTGGGGACGCGACCCGCGACTAAAGGGTTTTTTCGCCGGGTTTTTCGTTCCCGCGCTGAAGGACCCTTTAGTCGCGGTTGGCGAGGCCAACCGCGACTAAAGGTCTTTTTTCAAATTACTTTTCTTTTTCAATTCAGAAAATAAAACTAATTCATTTCAGAATCATAAAATACAAATAATATAAAAAATTCAGAAAAATAAAACTAATTCAATTCAAATTCTTAAAAATACAAATAATATATCAAAAAAATCAAAAAAATAAAACTAATTCAATTCAAATTCTTAAAAATACAAATAATATATCAAAAAAATCAGAAAAATAAAACTAATTCAATTCAAATTCTTAAAAATACAATTAATATATCAAAAAAATCAGAAAAATAAAACTAATTCAATTCAAAATTTTAAAAATACAAATTATATATCAAAAAAATCAGAAAAATAAAACTAATTCATTTCAATATGTTAAAAATACAAATAATATATCAAAAAATTAAGAAAAATAAAACTAATTCAATTCAATATGTTAAAAATACATATAATATATCAAAAAATTCATAAAGATAAAACTAATTCAATTCAAAATGTTTAAAATACATATAATATATCAAAAAATTCATAAAAATAAAACTAATTCAATTCAAAATCTTAAAAATACAAATAATATATCAAAAAATTCATGAAAATAAAACTAATTCAATTCAAAATCTTAAAAATACAAATAATATATCAAAAAATTCAGAAAAATAAAAATAATTCAATTCAAAAATTTAAAAATACAAATTATCAAAAATTCATAAAAATAAAACTAATTCAATTCAAAAGTTCGTTGGCCCCCTCTTCCCGCCTCTTTCCGCCGACCCCCTCTTCCCTCCTCGTCTTCCCGCCATTTCTTCCCTCTCTTCCCGCCTCTTTCTTCCCGCCAATTGTTTCCCGCCAATTTCTTCCGGCCTCTTTCTTCCCGCCAATTTTTTCCCGCCAATTTCTTCCCGCCACTTTCTCCCCGCCTCTTTCTTCCCGCCTCCTGTCTTCCCGCTCCCATTTTTCCCGCCATTTGTAACTACATATAGGTAGCCCGGCTTGGCCGACATCACATCTCTACAATCTCTCATCACTCTCTCATGGCTTCCACCGCACCCACTCTAACCTACCGGCCAGGTGGAGGAGCTTTGCGCCTCGAACTACCCTTGCCCTCCGGGCTACCGCGTCCCCGCCGGCCTGGAGCCTAAGCGCCGGCCGGCGTGCCGGTCCCTCCCGTCCCTCGTGGTACCGCGCGCCGGGCGGCCATCACGAACCACTACTACCTCGACCTCACGCCGGAGCAGCGGATGAATCCCCGCCGGCATCCCGATAACCAAGCATACTTGGGACGCCTTCTTCATCAATCGGCGTGAGAGGGCGCTCGCCGTGTATGAGGAGGACGGTCCGCCTCCCGGAAACTTCCACGAGGTCGGCCGTCGGCTATGGTGGTACGGCCGGACTCGCAGAGCGTCATGGACTACATCACGGCCGGCGATATCCCCCGCCCGCGCTACCCTCGGTTCGAGCCACGAGCGCCGCCCGACGACAGCCGACGACAAGCAGCGACGACGACGCCGGCAACTTAGAAGGCGACGACTACCGGTACAACGGCGGCGGCTATGAAGACTACGAGTATGCATATTATACGCCTAGGCAGGAGTATGACTAAATCACTCCAAATTTCATGTATGCAGGAGTATGACTTAGTCACTCCAAATTTCCTATATGCAGGAGTATGACTTAGTCACTCCAAATTTCATGTATGCGGGAGTATGACTTAGTCACTCCAAATTTCATGTATCATCAGTGCTATCTCGAGTCAATTGAATCATTCGAAAATGGACACCAAACACATCACGGGTAATATAATTCACATGATTCATTCAACAAAGTTTGGTACAATAAATTATTACACATCATTTCTTCCCTTGTGTCCCCGCTTGCTTACGATTGTGCCGTATCCATGGAGCATCCTCATCATTTAACTTAATGCTTGGGTCGGTGTTCACTTTGAAGGGCGGAATTTCAGCAAACATATTATAATCTTCTCGACATGTCCGTCTTGTCCTCCACTCCCACGATGTTTCTTTTCCCCGAAAGAACAATGTGGCGCTTTGGATCATCGCATGATGTACTCGCTCGTTTTCTTATCTTTCCGTTTCCTCGGTTTGCTACTCATGTCCTTCACATAGAAAACCCGAGCGACATCTTTCGCTAGGACGAATGGTTCGTCAAGATAACCAAGATTGTTGAAATCCACCATTGTCATTCCGTATTGCTGGTCCACCTTTACCCCACCTCCTGTTAGCTTGAACCATTTGCACCGGAACAAAGGGACCCTAAAGGAGGGTCCATAGTCAAGTTCCCATATCTCCTCTATGTAACCATAATATGTGACCTTTTGCCCATTCTCGGTTGCTGCATCAAAGCGGACACCACTGTTTTGGTTGGTGCTCTTTTTATCTTGGGCGATCGTGTAAAATGTATTCCCATTTATCTCGTACCCTTGGAAAGTCGTTATAGTCGAAGATGGTGTCTTGGCCAACATGTACAGCTGATCTACAACATCTTCGTCACTCATTAAATGTTTTCTCAACCAACTGCCGAAAGTCTCCATGTGGGCCTTCCTAATCCAGGATTCAGGCTTCCCAGGGTTGTCCGAGCGTAAAATATTCTTGTGTTTCTCAAAGTACGGAGCCACCAAGCTGGAATTGGTCGAACCGTGTGGTGTGCTTCGACCGGAGAATGGCCGTCCATACATATCGTTGATTTCCTTCCGATCGTGCCTTTTCCACTTAGTCTCCCCTCGTGCCGCGATCGAGGAAGACCAATCGGCTTAAGGTCGGGAACAAAGTCAACACAAAACTCAATTACCTCCTCATTTCCATAGCCCTTGGCGATGCTTCCTTCCGGCCTAGCACGGTTACGAACATATTTCTTTAATATTCCCATGAACCTCTCGAAGGGGAACATATTGTGTAGAAATACAGGACCGAGAATGGAAATCTCATCGACTAGGTGAACCAGGAGGTGCGTCATAATATTGAAGAAGGATGGCGGGAACACCAACTCGAAACCGACAAGACATTGGATCACATCGTTCGTAACCGTGGTAGAACTTCCGGATTGATTACCTTCCGAGAGATTGCATTGAGGAATGCACATAGCTTCACAATGGCTACTCGAACATTTTCGGGCAGGAGCCCCCTCAAAGCAATCGGAAGCAATTGCGTCATAATCACGTGGCGGTCGTGAGACTTCGAGTTTTGGAACTTTTTCTCCGCCATGTTTATTATTCCCTTTATATTGGACGAGAATCCTGACGGGACCTTCATACTCGCTCGTGCATTCAAAAAAGATGGCCTTCTCTTCTTTGGTCGGAGCGTAGCCGGCACGACCTTGAAACCGTTCCGGATGCGAGTCATCGTGGTCTTTCAAACTTTGTTGGTCCTCGCCGTGCTTCCTTTGTATCATTTGACTTCCCATACACGCCCAAGAAGCTTAGGAGGTTCACGCAAATATTCTTCGTAACGTGCATCACGTCGATTGCGGAGCGGACTTCTAGGACTTTCCAATATTCTAGCTCCCGAATATAGATTTCTTCTTCCACATGGCTACGTGCCCGTCGGCTCCCTTCGGAACTGATTGTCCGCCAGACCCTTTCCAAAGATGACTTTCAAATCCTTGACCATATCAAATACCTCAGCACCAAGTGTGTTCCGCAGGCTTCGGCCGGTGATCTGCCTTGCCGTTGTAATGCTTGCCTTTCTTTCTCATCGGATGACCTTTCGAAAGAAATCGACGATGCCCAAGGTACACGTTCTTCTTACAATTTGGCAAATGTACACTTTCAGTCTCATGTAAGCAAGTGCGTGCATGCATTGTATCCCTTATTTGACAAGTCCCGAAAGGTTACTAAGAGCAGGCCAATCGTTGATGGTTACGAAAAGCAACGCTCGTAGGTCAAATTCCTCTTCTTTGTGCTCATCCCACACACGGACACCAGGTCTGCCCCACAGACTGTAAAAGCTCATCAACTAATGGCCTTAGGTACACATCGATGTCGTTGCCGGGTTGCTTCGGACCTTGGATGAGCACCGGCATCATAATGAACTTCCGCTTCATGCACAACCAAGGAGGAAGGTTGTAGATGCATAGAGTCACGGGCCAGGTGCTATGGCTGGAGCTCTGCTCGCCAAAAGGATTCATGCCATCCGTACTTAGACCAAATCTTATGTTCCTTGCGTCAGCTGCAAAATCTTTGAACTCTCTCGTCGATCTTTCTCCATTGCGTTCCATCTGCGGGGTGTCTCAACTCCCCGTCCGACTTACGGTCCTCTTTGTGCCATCGCAACAACTTGGCATGCTCTTTGTTCCTCGAACGGACGTTTCAACCGTGGTATTATAGGAGCATACCACATCACCTTGGCGGGAACCCTCTTCCTGGGTTTCTGGCCCTCAACATCGTCACCGGGGTCATCGCCTCCGATCTTATAACGCAATGCGGTGTATACCGGGCATTCATTCAAATTCTCGTATTCACCACGGTAGAGGATGCAGTCGTTGATGCATGCATGTATCTTCGAACCTCTAAACCTAGAGGGCAGACAACCTTCTTTGCTTCGTACGTATCGGCGGGCAACTCGTTATTCTTTGGAAACATATTCTTCAACATTTTCAGCAAGTTTTCAAATGCCGAGTCAGCCTACACCTGCTCGTGCCTTCCATTTCAGCAAATCCAGTGTGCAGCCCAGCTTTTTCAGACCATCATCGCATCCGGGTACAGCGCCTTCCCGTGATCCTCTAACATGCGATCCAAATTCTCCCTCTCCTTTTCAGTTTCGCAGCGTCTCCGTGCATCAGCAATGGTCCGACCAAGATCATCAACCGGATCCTCTTCTTCACCTTCCCCTTCACCTTCCGCTTCACCTTCAGCATTGACAAGGGATTAACTTATCAATGCCTATGGATTGTAGGCTAGGGTTTAGTTAGAAGTAGAGGGCAAGTAGATCTCGAAGGTTTCAGCCGAAAAGTACTCGACGAATACGAAAACTAGGGTTTGCAGACAATGATTCGATGATCTCTCGTCCCTCGACTCCCCTTTATATAAGAGGTGGAGCCGAGGATTTCGTTTTGTACAAGTTACGTAGTCCGGGACGGTTTCTAACTCATCCCGCCGATTAAATAACACTTCCTATTACAACTCTATCTTTTCCTTAAATACATCTTGGGCTTCCGAATCTTCTTATTCTTCGGGTAGTGGGCCTTCAATAAACCCCGGGTACTATATTCGGCAGTGCCCATTTGGGATGCCTATGTCGAGTAGCCCCCGAGATTTTGCTTGAATCATAGAGTCAAGGAAAATCTCCATCGTTTATTTTTACTCGAAAGCTCTAACTTTTATATTTGTTCTCATAAAATTCTATATTGTACAGGGATATTGGTAGTTGGGGCTAGTTCATCTGACGGATCAGGTACTAGTTAACTGCTCTAGTGGCAATCCGCAAAAACCTACTTCAAAATCACGTCCCCGGACATGATCTCGGGATACTGGTGTAAACTTCGACAGGTGCCGCTTAAGGTCTTACCATTCTGTCGAGTCCCAGCCAAATTTATCGAGTACCTAACGCGTCCGTTAGGATTTTTCTTCGTATCTGTTGATACGGATAAAAGTAGCAGAGCGCAGTCTTTGGCGATGCCACGCCCAGCAGAATGGATCTGGGGTCTTACCTTCGCAAATTTGCGGCATTCAGAAATTGATCGCAACTTTGGCGTTCTGAGAATATATTGTCGAGTGCTTTTCCGGCTGTTGGAATGGCACATTTTATCGAGTCAAATATGACTTATATTGCTCTCCCGATGGGAGTATATGTAGAGTTAATTATAACTCGAAATATACTCTCTTGCTGTTCTATTTTTGTTAATTTCATCGGGCACGCGAACAGCGTTCCCGATGGGAGTAGCCCCCGAGGCTACAGCCAAGAACTTGTGCTTGGTTGTAGGCTCAACATTTTAATCCACCTTGTCACTATATTGTCATTACTTCTGAATATGAACTCTTTTCTCTTCTTCTTCTTCTCTCTCTTTTTTATCTCTCGGGTGCGCGAACAGCGCTCCCGATGGGAGTAGCTCTCGAGGCTACAGCCAAGAACTTGTGCTTGACTCGTAGGCTCAACATTTTCTATATTGTCATACTCGAAATTTGACTTTTTGTAAAAGTAGCCCCCGAGCATTTGGGCAAAAACTTGTTTCTGTCCAAAGGCTCCCGAAATATTCAAATAACGTATCCTGTCGCCATTCTTCTTTTATTTTTCTTGTCGACATATTTTCTCTTGTCAAATTTTCTTCAACTCTATCAATGGTCGAGATTTTTCTGCTTTGTGGGTCCATCGTTTCCACCATGTTGACACGTCGTGCAAGTGGGGGACACACGTCCTCCACTTTTTCTGGCGCACGTACGGTAACGCCTATCCCAGTAAAAATACTTTTTTGCCCTTGTATCTAGAAGATCTATTCTCACCACACGATTTCCTCATCCAACGGCACACCGCTTCACCCAATTCTTATATAAACCTGTCTTCAACCTCCGTTCATCCCTCGCTTGCGCCGCTCACCTGTTCCTCTTCGCAAATCTTCCCCGCACCCAACTCTCTCCGATTTCCCGCACTCGCATACATTGCTCGCCCATTGCCGTTGATGCCACCGCGTGCGCGTTTGACTCGCCACAACGACTCCGGAGTCCAAGATGGCCGCTGAAGATCTTGAGTGGGAGAGATCCAAAATCTCCAACCAAGATGTCAACATGCTGAAGAGGCTCGGCCTGATGAAGAAGGAAGACGCCATCCGCTTTCCCAGCGAAGAAAGCTACCCCAATCCTCCAATGGAGTATCGGGTTAGTTTCGTTGATCATCTCATCCGCGGCCTCTCTACCCCAATCCATGATTTCCTCCGCGGTCTTCTCTTTGTCTATGGGATTCAGCTGCACCAGCGGACCCCCAATTCCATCCTTCACATTTCTATTTTTATCACGCTTTGCGAATGCTTTCTTGGAGTCGCTCCCAATTGGGCTCTTTGGAAGCGTATTTTCTGCCTTCGCCGCAATGGCGCTCACAACGCCACCTACAACATAGGTGGCGTAGTTATCTGTGTCCGAACCGATGTCGATTATTTTGACGTCAAATTTCCCGATTCTGTCCAAGGATGGCGCAAAAGGTGGCTCTATATACACGAAGAAAGCGCCAATTCCGTGGAACACAACATAGTTCCTTTCGACGGAAACACAAAAATTCAACGCCGCTACTCCTGGGACGCCGAAGCTTCCGAAGAAGAGAAAAAGGCGACGAAGCTCTTATGTCTCGTATTCATCAACTTCAAAATACTCGAGGCAAAGAATTATCTCGGTGTCCAAATCACTGCCTATTTTCTTAGGATTAGAGTGCAGCCTCTTCGAGCTCGCAAAATCCCCTTTGGACGTACTCGGTGCCAATGACGCCAATAGGCTCTCCAATGATCTTTCCGTGAAGGACTTGGAGAAGCTTATTCGAAGAATTACCTCGCCGAGTAAGAAGGATCCTATTCCTTCCTCTTGTCGCGTGGCACCCTACAACTCCACCAATCCTCTCCCCGAGGTATTTTGTCTTCTCGAATTTTATCTTGTTGTGAATTTTCCCTCGCATCTCATTGCATTGATATCTCTCTATTTTTCCCTTTGTCGCTATTTTCTTGTAGAATCACCCTACTATGACTTCCCTTCCTCCTCTTCCTGAGGATGGAGAAGTCGAAGAAATGGGCATTATTACTGACGACAACCAAGAAGCTCCGTCCTTTGTGAATGATCCCGTGGATTCTCGAAAGTCTGCGGGATCTTCCGAGGACACCACGTCGATCCAATCTCCTCCTCCCGCTGTTTCCCCACAAAGGAAAAGGAAGAGGAACGATGTCGAAGATTCCGGCACTTCCAAAGCCGAAGAAGTTGTTCCTTCTCCTCCGAAGGCAACTTATGATCCTTATGTTGCATCCCTCGTCAGCTCGTAAGTTCCTCGGCTTCCTCTTTATTTCTGTAATCGAAGTTTTTTCTTGTCTTGCTTTTTATGCTATTGCTCCTTACTCGCAGGTGATGACGAGGAAGAAGTACCAACTCGTGACGTAGCTCCTCGGACGAGCACGTCACACACTTTAGTTATCTCGTAGAAGCTCGTTGAAGGAGAAGAGTCGTCGCCTCCTCAACGAATGTTGATACATCTACTCTTCCTTCAAGCCCTCTTGTCCCTTCGCCAAAAAGGGCAAGGGTTGAAATGATCGTTGAGCCTCCTCCTCAATTGAGCAGCTCTTCGTCGCAGCTCTTGGATGATGTAAGTTTATCGAGATCTATATTTTCTCTATTTTGCTTTTGTGGACCCTTACTTTTTGTAATGCCGAAGTTTGTCCCCTTCTTTTCTTCTTCTTTGACAGCCTATGATCAAGGATCTTATCCGCATCGGGTCCCAATTTATTGGGTACCGCGAGTATGCCAGCAGAGCCGAAGGTAACGACTTTTATACTTGCTGTTTTTCCTTGGTTTTTTACTCCTGTCGCTCGTCGCTATTTTTGATCTTTCTTCTCTTTCTTTTCCACATCTCAACAGAAAAACTTGCAGAGGCTAACAAACGTGCCGAGACACTTGCTCGAAAACTCGAGCAAAGTGAGACGGCTCGCAAGAAAGCTGAGCTTGCCGCTAGCGAAGCTAGAGCTGAAGCGGATGATGCCAAAGCAAAGGCCGCTAGTGTCGAAGAATTGCAGCAAAGGCTCAAAGATGCTGAATCTGCCTTACACGAGCAAAAATCTGCACGAAGCTGCACGTGAGCAAGGGATCATCAAGCGTTTGAAGTCGCAAAGTCGACGTACGCTGAGTAATATCCTCAATTTCTTCTATTTTGTTGCATTTCCTGTATCTTGGTTTTCGACTAATGTTTTGTCTCACGTGGCAGCCCAAACAGACCAGGATTTTGATCTGGAAAATCCCGTCAATGACCCTCTCCTTGACGCACTCTCTCTTTTGGAATTGCATGGGCGTGAAATTCGTGAAGGCGTGGCCAATGCCAGTGCGGGTTTGTCGTCGTTGTTCCCCTACTTCTTCCCGAAGAAAGAGGAACCTTCGACTTTCCTTGACCTTGCCAAGCTTTTCAATTCATCGGAAGACCTTGGACTGAAGATGCGCCATGAAAATATGAAGGTGGCTGTTGAAAATACTCGTTGCTCAGCTGCCGATGCAGCCAACGTACTCTAGACTGGATGAAGGTTGGCGACACCGATCGGATAGAACGAGTCGAGATGGAAGTCACCGATTAAGGCGGCCAAGCCCAATACGAAGAAAATCTTGGCGTATCTCGGGATCAAGCCAACTTCGACTCCTAGCTCCTCGAGGCCGGAGGTCTAGTTGCATGCCTCCTTGTTTCCTTTTCTCGTTTCTTTTGCTCTTGTCGCCATTTTAGCCTTGGCGACAATTACTCACTTAGTCCTCCCGGAGAACTTTCTTTTGTAATACCCATGTAAATATTCTAGCAAGTAATGAAATTTCCCTTCGTGCTTTTCATTGATCCTCGGGCCTTTCTTTTCCAGTTAATATTTGATAACTACTCGACTCCTCCTTGTTCTGCCGCTGCTTCACCTGCATCTTCCTTCTCGAAGAAAATACTAGTCAACCATAGTCTCCTCGAGAGTTCATCAAGCGGACATTTGTCGGAAGATTTACAAGAACTTCGACAACAACTTCAGTCTATGAAGAAACAAACTTTGGCCATGATGGAACAATCTCGAAAAGCCTCTCGAAGGAGAAAAACTTGCTCTTCATCAAGCCGAAGAAGCCGTGGCTGCTAGGGATGCTGCTGTACTGGAAGCAAAGGGAGCCACAACCCGAGAAAATAGTATGCTTGAGCTAATGCTAGAAGCTAGCACAGATATGCTAGGTACGTTTTTGCTTTCTTTTGATGCCTCTTCTTTATCTTGCTGTGCCTTTCTTCCAATTTCTCGCCCTGTCGCTTTTAACAGGCTCAGTTCTTGATTCTGCTGCCGAAGATCAGAGAGTGAATGAGAGGACAAATCTTCTTGTTAATCTCTCCCTTAATCATGGGTGTTTGTTCTGGGCCACTCCCGAACGAACCCAACAAATTGTTAGGTTCCAAGATCGTGCTTGCCGAGTGCGCGATTTTCTCAGCTTTTGCACGTCGACATTAACCCTTGTCTATAGGAATCTGTTTCCGCGAAACGAGGTTCCAAAAACTCTTCCCGAATTATTGGAGGTATTCAGAGATGCTCCTCGCATCCATAACTTTGTGCGGGCTCAACTTACTGCTGGAGCGAGATTTGCCATGATTATGATAAACATTTGTTATCCAAAGTTGGACCTGACGAAGATTGTTGCTGGTTGCCTGGCCAAGAAAACGCGTCGGAAAAATGATATTGACTCAATCGATGCAATGGTAGCTCCTGTGGCCGAGTCGATGATAGATGAACTTCTTCGGATGGACTCAGAGTTCTTTACCAAGGGTTCTTATGCTGAACATAAAACAACCAGGGGTTTGTCGGTAGATACCATCTTGGGATTTAATTGACTTGTATCATGCTAGAAAACCTTGTATCTCACTCTTTTTGTTTTCCCTCCTCTCTCTTTTTTTGTATTTCCGAAGGAACTTATTGTATGTTGCTGAGGTCCTCTATGTTGTTGAAGCCCCCGAGCCTAACTAAGCGAAGATTGCACTATTTTTCCTTCCTTGAAATCTATTTTTTCTGCTGGAATAAAACATCCTTGTTTGTCCTTTGGGTAGATTGCCCATTTTTGAGTATCTTTGATGTCGAAGTTCTATATTTGCATGGCGAGGTTTTTAAACCAAGGCACTTATGTTTTTTGATGTGTACACTATATTTATGATTGTCTGTCTCCCGATTTTGTTATATTTGGCGAGGTATTAATGTACCAAGGCGAAATATTTCAGTTGAATCTATATTGTATGTATTTTGAGACTTGGGCGTTTGAGCCCCCGAGCGTGTCGAAAAATAAGAAGTATATCTCCACTATCTTTATTATATTGCAAGCACCACGAGCCCGCCTCATTAAAAACCTTTTCCGGCCCCACTCGGTGCCCCGAAAAGGAAAAGAGTGCGTCCGAAAACTCGTGGGCGTTTCAGTACATTGAAGTTTTTACAAGGACTATATTTTAGCTCTAGGCGTAGAACCGCCCGAGTTGCGCCACGTTCCGGGGTTTTGCTCCTCCACCCCTGTCTTCTTGTCCTTTATTCTGTATGCTCCTCCTCCAATTACTTCCGTGACGATATAGGGACCAAGCCATGGTGACTCGAGTTTTTCATGACTTTTTTGCGTAAGCCGAAGAACTAAGTCCCCCACTTGAAAAGATCTTGGCCGCAAACGTCGACTGTGATAATTTTTCAAGTCCTGTTGATATTTGGTGACCCTTGATAATACTTCGTCTCGAGCTTCGTCGAGTGCATCTACATCGTCTTCCAATGCTGTCTTTGACGCTTCTTCATCATATGCTGTGACTCTAGGGGAGTCGTGCTCTATTTCTATTGGAAGTACTGCTTCCGCGCCATGGACTAGAAAAACGGGGTTTCTTGTGTCGCCGTATTTGGTGTTGTTCGGATGCTCCACAGCACACTTGGTAGTTCTTCGGGCCAGGTATGTCGAGCTTTTTCTAAAGGTCCCAACAGACGTTTCTTGATGCCATTGCAGATGATGCCATTGGCTTTCTCGACTTGCCCATTGGTTTGAGGATGTGCAACTGACGCAAAGTTCAGCTTGATACCCACCTCTTTGCAATAGTCTTTGAATTCATTGGATGTGAAATTGCTGCCGTTGTCTGTGACGATGCTCGTGGGGCACTCCAAATCTGAAGACGAGGCCTTTTATGAATTTTACTCGCAGATGCTCCGTCCGGTGAATTTATCGGCTTCGCTTCTATCCACTTTGTAAATTTGTCGACAGACTACTAGCATGTATTCCTTTCCTCCCGGCCACGATTTGTGTAACTTGCCCACCATATCGAGTCCCCATTGTGCAAAGGGCCACGACAAAGGTATTGGTGCTAGCTCTGCTGCCGGAGAGTGAGGTTTTGCGGCAAACCTTTGACACGCGTCGCAAGTTCGTACTATGTCCTTAGCATCCTCAATTGCTGTTAACCAGTAGAATCCTGCCCGAAAAACTTTGGCCGCGATAGCTCGACTACTTGCGTGGTGGCCACATATTCCTTCGTGTACATCCTTCGAATTATTCTTCCTTCTTCAGGTGTGACGCACCTTTGCAAGACGCCTGAAATACTTCTCTTATATAATTCTCCCTTAACCACTGTGAAAGCTTTGGAGCGTCGAATTACTCGCCTTGCCTCGACTGGATCGTCGGGTATTTTTTTCCTGAGTATATATGATATGTATGGCTGCATCCACGGTGTCTGTATTACCATGACCAGGTCTTGCTCTTCTTCTTCTTCCTCTTGCTTCTCCTTGGTAGCCCCCGAGGGTTTCTTCTCCTTCTTTTTTGATTTTGTCGACTCAGTGGATCTCTCTGTTATCTCTTCCCAAAATACACCTGGTGGAACTGCAAGGCACTGCGACCCGATGTTTGCCAGAACATCGGCTTCGTCGTTGCTCAATCTACTAATATGATTTACTTCGCATCCATCGAACAACTTCTCGAGCTCATTGTACACCTCCTTGTATGCCATCATGCTATCATTGACTCCGTCACATTGGTTCATAACTTGCTGAGCTACCAACTGTGAATCGCCAAAGATTTTTAATCGAGTTGCTCCGCAGTGCTTTCGCCATCTTCATCCCGTGTATGAGAGCCTCATATTCCGCTTCATTGTTAGATGCGTTAGGGAACGTCATCCGAAGGATGTACTTCAACTTGTCGCCTTCGGGTGATATGAGTACTACTCCTGCGCCAGCCCCTTCTAGTCTCTTGGACCCATCAAAGTTCATAGTCCAGGTTCTCGATAAATCTGGAGGTCCTGTATTTTGCAACTCCATCCACTCTGCGATGAAGTCCGGTAGTATTTGCGATTTTATTGCTTTTCTTTTTTCGTACGTGATGTCCCGAGGGGAAAGTTCTATTCCCCAAAGGGAGACACGACCCGTAGCTTCTGGGTTGTTCAGTATATTTGACAAAGGGGCTTCATTGACCACTATGATCGGGTGTGCCGAAAAATAGTGGCGCAATTTTCGTGCTGTCGTGAACACTCCATATGCTAACTTTTGGTACTGAGGGTACCTTTGTTTTGAGGGCGACAAGACTTCGCTCACGAAGTATACTGGTCGCTGCACTCCATGGATTTTCCCTTCTTCTTCTCTTTCGACAACTAACACCGTGCTAACCACTTGGGGTGTGGCTGCAATATACAGCAGGAGAGGTTCCTTTTCCTTTGGAGCCACCAGGATTGGTGGTGTCGAGATTTTTCGCTTCGGATCCTCGAAAGCTCTATCGGCTTCTTCGTTCCACTGGAATTTATCTCCTTGTTTTATCGCGCATAAAATGGTAACGCTTTTCTCCTAACCCGGCGACGAATCTGCTCAAAGCTGCGACTCGCCCGGTTAGTCGCTCGTATTTCTTTCAACTTCGTTGGCTTCCTCATTGTTACTATGGCTTGTATTTTGTCGGGATTTGCTTCAATCCCTCTTGCTGAAACTAGAAACCCCGAAGTTCTCCCGCTGGGACGCCAAAGGAACACTTCGTCGGGTTCAGCTTGAGGCGGAATTTGTCGAGGTTGTCAAAAGTTTCTTTGAGATCCTCGATCAGCGTTGTCCCCTTTTTTGATGTTATGACGACATCATCGATGTATACTTGCACGTTTTTCCCGATCCGTGTTGCTAAACACTTCGCATCATCCTTCGATATGTTGCTCCCGCATTTTTTAGACCGAAGGGCATTGTCTTGTAGCAAAACACGCCGTAAGGTGTAATAAACGCTGTTTTGGCTTCATCATCTTCTTTTAATCTGATCCGGTTATAACCGGAGTATGCATCCAAAAAGGAAAGACGTTCACAACCTGCCGTGGAGTCGATAATTTGATCGATCCTTGGGAGGGGAAAGTGATCCTTAGGGCAATGTTTGTTGAGACACGTGAAGTCGACGCACATGCGAAGGACTCGTCGTGTTTTTCTTCGGCACCATCACTGGGTTAGCTACCCATGTGGCTTCTGTAGATATCTCTCTGATAAAACCAGCTTCCTCTAGTCGATTTATTTCTGAAAGCATGGCTTTGCGGTTTGGTTCCGAAAAACGCCGCAAAGGTTGTCTGATCGGTTTCGCTGTTGGATCCAAATTTAGGTGGTGCTCGGCAAGTTCCCTGGGTACTCCTGGCATGTCAGCTGGACACCATGCGAAGATTTTCCAGTTCTCACGGAGGAACTCGACGAGCGCGCTTTCCTATGCGATATCCATGTTGTTTGCAATGGATGTCGTCTTTTTGGATCTGTCGGGTGAATCCGCACCTCCTTAGAATTTTTCTCTCGTGTTGAAAGTTGATTCTTTGTTTGGCCTTCCAACGTCTGGCAGTACGTCGTAATCAGTCATGCTTTTCGACGCCAAGTATTCAGCTTGCATCCCGAAGGTTTCCGATAACCGATGGAAATCCTTGTCGCACTTATCAGCTAAGGCGAAACTCCCTTTGACCGTGATTGGTCCCTTGGGTCCAGGCAATCTCCATAACAGGTATGTATAGTGTGGTACTGCCATAAATCTAGCATATGCTGGTCGTCCCAACAAAGCGTGGTATTGCGATGGGAAATCCACAACTTCAAACTCTAGTTTCTCGATTCTATAATTTTCTCGGGTTCCAAACTGAACGTCGAGGTTGATCTTTCCCAATGGGTAACTTGGTTTTTCTGGTGTGATGCCGTGGAACCTTGTGTCTGTTGGCTTCAGGTTTGCTAAGGATATGTTCATCTTCCTCAATGTATCCGCATACATAAGGTTTAAGCTGCTGCCACCATCTATGAATACTCGAGAAACATCAAAGCCCGCAATAACCGCCGGCGTAATAAGTGTCGACTGCCCTGGTCGAGGAACTTGCTGCGGATGATCCGCTATTGTGAAGCCGATATCTTGTCCCGACCAATTAAGGTACTCAACTCGTTGGTGGAGGCATTTTCTCTCGCCATAAACACCTGTCGTGAGATTACTTTTTGAGCTCTATTGGACGGCCTTCCCTTCTGAATCATCGACACTGCTCCGTTGGAGTTAGGATCAACATAGGGTGGTGGTGCAGGTGCTGCCGCTATTCCGAGCTGGTGTCGATTGTCCTCTGTAATCGCGGGAGGTGGCGGTAGATGAACTTCGCTCCTAGGCTCCCGAGGGTTTCTCCGTGCTGCTCGAGCGTGAGCATTTTCTCGCACATCCGAACATTGCTTGGAAATTTCGACAGTCTTTCTGCAGTGCCCTGACCGTCTTTTCCCGTTGTCGTCGAGGAAGAAGTGCATTTGGCACGGTCCGTTCAGCATTTCTTCGGGGACACGAAAGGTCTTGGAAACCTCGGCCCACTATTTTGTCTATTGCGGGAGTCGTCTCTAGTGTCGCTTCTCTGTTCATTACTTCTCCGATAATCATCTCTATTATTTCCTCCTGCGCTGGCTCGGAATCCAGCCGAAATTTGCCCTGGAGCGTCGTAGTTCTGATACTGCCGAGGAAATCGTCGCCTCGATTGATAATTTCGACCACGGTCCTCCTCTGGCGACCTGTGTCGTTTATTGTGGACGGCGTCTTCTCCGTCTGCCCATCTATTTGCTATTTCCATCAACGCGGATACTGTTTTTGGGTTGGTCCTTCCCAAATCCTCGACAAATTCTCCACGCCTAATTCCTGCGACAAACGCATATATTGCTCTCTCGTCAGATATATTTTCTGTCGAGTTTTTTATGATGTTCCACCTTTGGATATATTTTCTCATTGAATCATCTGGCTTTTGTCGACATGCCCTCAGCTCTTCTAACGACGTGGGTTTTTTGCACGTGGACCTGAAGTTCTTGACGAATACGTCCTCGAAACTTTCCCAGCTGTCGATGGATCCTGGCGGAAGTTTTTTGATCCAAGATCGTGCGGCTCCACTTAAGTGCACCTGAATACTTTGCATGGCTGTTGCTCTAGTTCCTCCAGCTAGCTTCACCGTCTCGAGGTAATCAATTAGCCGATCCTCCGGATCTTGCAGCCGTCGAACTTTTTGAAGTGATCGGGTAACTTGAATCCCGAGGGGACTCGAGTTTTTCGGACTCTTCTCGTGAAGCACGGTAGACCGCACATATCCTCGTCATTAAGCTCCGGGACCGCCGATGATCTCTTCTCGCTTTGCCTCGCTCTATCGACCCTTGCTTGTGCTCCCGTATCTCTTGCTCCACTTGGTCCTTCAGGAGCTGCCGCCGTTGCTGCCGCAGGTCGTGGACTATTTTGCCGTGCCGCTCCTTCGGGAGGCGTTGCTACGAATGCTGTCCCCATAGCTCCAACCCTCGCTAACGCCATATTATATAATGTTTCCCTTGGATCTCCCGGGGGTGGCCTCGGATGCGAGGATGTAAGCTTGTGTCGCCATATACCCAGCTTCCGGTGTCTTAGGGATAATATTTCCTCTTGTATCTATCGACATAAAAGACATGTCGAGGTTTTGAACCAAGTACTCTCTTTCGCTTCGGGTATGTGTTGTAACCTTGATCTTCCTCTCGTTCCGAGCCTCCCGTGGCTATCACCCGAAACTCTAGATTGTCCACTTAGATCCGCCCTTCTCCCGCTCGGATGCGTAAGCTCGCCTCCTTTCTCCCGTTCAACTCAGCTCGTCCGTTTTTCTATTTCTCGGGCAGTTCGTGCGAGCCTATATTGATAAGCTTGCAGCTCTTGAGCCGTAGCCGTCGTCGTCATTGGTTCTGAACCATCTAGGGCTTTTGCCGCTCTATCCCGAGCTGCTCGTGGAAGTTGAACTCGACGCGTGGTGTGGGCCCGACATATTTAGTGCCCATACCTCTCCTTAGATCTGAGGGATCGACAAAAGGATTTCCCAACTCGTCGAAAGCCTCCGATGTTTCCTCTTGATTTTCGATAGCATAAATCTGATGATATTTTGTACTCGGACCTATGTTGGGTTTGGTGACATCATTGTTGAGATTGATGAAGACCTTGCCCACCGTGAGAGATTTGTCGATGAAGTCGTAATTGTCGGCATCGCTTGAGCCATCGCTTATATATGAGTCCGCAGATGACTCAAACGATGCGTTGTCGAAGATCTTGGCGAGTTTCTCTCTTGCTCGATGCCGACGTAACGTGTTGCCGAAGTTCCTTCTTCGACTCGGTTGACGATGCATAGCTTGAAAAATCAGAATCGACCGCCGACGATCCCGACGAAATCGGAATTTCGACACGATACGATCCTTCCTTCTCGACGCGAAAGTGGAACCTTCCGAACGTCATCTCCAAGGGCTCCGCCGGATACGCATATGCATCCAAACGGGAGGGTGGGTGAGGAACAAAATCAACAAGACCAACGAGCGATCCGTTTACCTCGATCCATAGTGTTGCTTCCGAGTTGATGATGTCGAAGATTTTGAACGTGCCATCGAGATCGGATCCTTACGCCTCTAATTCCCACAGACGGCGCCAATTGACAAGGGATTAACTTATCAATGCCTATGGATTGTAGGCTAGGGTTTAGTTAGAAGTAGAGGGCAAGTAGATCTCGAAGGTTTCAGCCGAAAAGTACTCGACGAATACGAAAACTAGGGTTTGCAGACAATGATTCGATGATCTCCTCGTCCCTCGACTCCCCCTTTATATAAGAGGTGGAGCCGAGGATTTCGTTTTGTACAAGTTACAGAGTCCGGGACGGTTTCTAACTCATCCCGCCAGATTAAATAACACTTCCTATTACAACTCTATCTTTTCCTTAAATACATCTTGGGCTTCCGAATCTTCTTATTCTTCGGGTAGTGGGCCTTCAATAAACCCCGGGTACTATATTCGGCAGGCCCATTTGGGATGCCTATGTCAAGCATCCTCCATGAAAGTATCACCGAAATGAGAAAGATAGCTTTCATCGATGAAATCATCCCCTTCTTCATCTTCTTCCATTATAACCCCTCTTTCTCCATGCTTGGTCCAACAATTATAGCTTGGCATGAAACCGTGCCGAAGCAGGTGCATGTGAACATCTCTTGAGGAAGAGTAACCCTTCTGATTCTTACACTTAACACATGGACAGATAACAAAACCCCCTCGCTTGTTCGCATTAGCCACTACGAGGAAATCTTTCAAACCCGTACTTGAACTCGCCGGAGAGTCGGTTACCGTACATCCATTGCCGATTCATCTGCATTATTATAATATAAAATATATAATTAACCATCATGCATTTGTTAAACTAACTAGCTACAAACAATATAAATTAAATAATGAACTACACACACATGCATATTGTATCAATGACGACACATCAAAGGTTCAAGTTGCTAACCGCGATCGAGGAGGAAAAAATAAATGAGAAAGCTCAAGTGTGGCTCCAACACTTCATATCATGTTTGTTTCATGCTCTTGGGGCATTTCATCAAACACCTTATGTGCATAAGAGGAACCAAAAGCAAACCTAACACTCACTTGTGAAGTTTGTGAAGAGAATGGCTCCAAATGGCTAAGTGTTGGCTGCTTTGGATGGGTATATATAGGGGAGGGGCTTTAGTCCCGGTTGGCTCGGCCAACCGCGACTAAAGGCCTTCGGCACCTTTAGTCGCGGTTGGCCCGGCCAACCGCGACTAAGCCCCGCACGTGCACCGGCTGGCCACCGAGCGCCCTGGGCCCAGGCCTTTGGTCGCGGTTCGCCTCCCGAACCGCGACTAAAGGTACCATTAGTCGCGGTTCCTGCAGCATCGCGACTATGGGGCTCACCCGAAGCCTGTTTTTCCACTAGTGAGCTGACACTATAGACTGTGCATTAACACCGTGGGGTGAGAGTGAGGAAAAAAACTAACGTGGCGGGTGAGAGTGAGGCTATGCATTGGCACTTAGAATTGCTCTAATACACACAAAATCCTGCCCAAGGCAGCTAGCTGTGCCCTCCTTGGTCTCCGTTCTCCTGCTGCACGGGTATTTCCATGGCGCTAGCTACCGCGAGAAGAGTCCCAAGACCAAGGCTACACGTAAGTCAGTAGTAGTCTGTGTCAAATCAGCAGCAGTCTCGTTTTCCTCTAGCCTGCAGTGGCCATACTAGCATCGATCGATTGTCAGTCGTCACTGGCTCACGCAGCTCGTCGTATCGAGCCAGCGATAGGCGATAGCATCATCGGGATTCAAGGCCCGAAGCAGCTACAGCACGGATCCTCAAAGTACGTGTCTCGACTCTGAATGTCTGGCAGCAAGGAAAAAAGATAAGAGTTTCGAAAAGATAAAGCGAGCCAAGAGATGCTGCCAACACATGATCTTTTAAAAAATAGGAGAAGACTATTTTATCCATTATGTCATATATCTTTTCTTAGCAACAAAATTTTCTACCGAAATTAAACTAACTCTGATTAATTGTTAAGACTGGTAATAAAAGATAATGCATTATATAACTTGTCTCTATTGCGATGTACGCTTTTCTCAATCATTGTACATGCCGTTAGGAGGATCAATTTCCCAAGTCTAGCATGCTAGAGGCACAAACTGAATCGTCTAAAAAAAGGAAAGGCGCAGAGACACCCTAGCACAGATTATGTGTTCTCAGTTCCAGGTCCGATCACATCAAGCTCGAAGCTGCACCCTTGCACATGCCATTTCTAGTTCAGTACAAACTGCACATTCACAGAGCCTACAGGATTATTCTGCACAGAAAAATGGACACTTGAACAGAAATGCAGATTCAGACAAAGAACCAGGTCCATGATTACCAAACTTAACCAAATCATCACAACGATCATCTCTGATCAGCTGTTGTCAGGACTAACAATTGTAGAACATAATGCTTGTTAAGTAGGTCACTCAAATGAATGGTTTGACTACATATTGACGAGGGCAAGCATTTTTCTATAGCCTAAAATATGGCACTGAACTATCTAACACACGATCTAACAGCAAGTCGGATTTCAGTTGGCTTAACAGTACAGCTTGCAATCAGGTTCACCAAAAATCCTTACCAGACCCAGCCTAAAACTTAAATGGGCTGAAAATGAGTGGGGGCACTACTATTGGGGTGACTGGGGCCCAATTAGTGAAATACTAGATTTTATAGCTATGAAATCAGAAATTGAGTGGGGGCCTAGGCCCCCGCTCGGCACAATGTTGGTCCGCCCTGATCCTTACCTAAACTGACATGTCACTGAGAAAAGCCTCCTGGGTTATTTCATTCAGGGTTGAACTTCTGCTTCTTCAAGTGCTCCTTGCTTTTCTTGACGGTCTTCGTGTAGTCCTCGGCGCCTGCGGACTACGCCGACGGCCCCGACCTTTGGCCGTCGGCATATCTCCAGGCCACCGGCGCAGTGACGTTTTCGTGTAGTGCTTTACATCACTTGTTAAGGCCATTTTTGGAATCTTTCACACAGAAAACATGGATCGGATTAGTATGTCAACAGGTTAAATTTAAACTTTACAGCTGCTAATATAACAATATAGACACAAACCTCTTGGTCTGGAATGTAGATCCTGCTCTGCTTGCCATCTATTACATTATCCGTGACATTTTTCGGCTGTAAAGATGTTAATTGAGAGTTGTGAATACCATATACTGATCTACAAGTTCTCAGTGAGCATAACAGTGCACAAGGTAGGAGTTGTTAAGGGCCAAAGGCACCAGTTGCCACCTAAGAGCATCTCCAACAGACGCGCTAAAACCCCCGCGCGGCAAAAAAACCGCCGTTTTGCCGCGCGCGGTCGCTGCCGCGCTGCTCCAGCGGACGCGGGAAAACGGCGCGCGCGCTAAAAGTTTTACCGCCCGCGCGCTTTCGCGCTATCCCGCGCGGGGAATCTGCCGCGTGCGTTACCGCGCGCGCCATAAAGAGGACACGCGCGAAGCGGCCAACTGCCACTCCTCCCACGCGTCTTCCTCCCGCGCCCTCTCTCTCCCCGCCGCTCTCCCTCCCGCGCCGCTCCGCCTCCGGCCGTTCCTCCTCGACGCGAAGATGCCGCCGCGCCGCCGCTCATCCTCCGGCTACCGCGGCGTCCGCGCGCGGCCGAGCGGCCGCTTCGACGCCGAGATTCGCTCCGGCGAGGAGCGGATCCGGCTCGGCACCTACGACACCGCGCATGAGGCGGCGCGAGCCTACGACGCCGTCGCGTGGCGCCTCGGCCGCCCCCGCCGGCAGATGAATTTCGACGACGTTTGGACGCGCGAGCAGGCGGAGATGCTCGCGCCGCCATCGCCGCTCATCACGAACGAGCAGCGGCGCCGCGCCCGCGACCTCGAGCAGCGCATGCGCGTGGCGGAGCAGGATGAGCGCAACCGCCTTGAGTGGGCGCGCGCGTTCCCGGAGGACGTCGCCGCCACGGAGGCCTTCTACGCGGAGAAGGAGGGGGACAAGGGGCGAGGGCGGCGATGAAGAAGGCGAGTCGCGAGAAGCGCCGCGCCGAGTCCGCGGCGAGGAAGAAGGCGAGGGCGACGCGGCGGCGAGGAGGAAGGAGGAAAGGCAGAACGCCGCAGGGCCGTCGACCGTCGTCCTTTCGTCCTCCTCCGAGTTCCAGTACACGACGACGTCGACGCCGGTGTCGGATACGATACTGAGCAGCTCCGACTTCGACTGGGAGTCCGACGACGGCGAGGAGTAGTTTATTTATTAGTATTTTCGTTAAAATGTCGTATTGTATCGCGCACTTTTAAAATATATTCGTATTTTCGATCAAATTTCATAGTTTGTTTGAATTTTCAAAAAAAAACGGTCCGATTTAGCAGTTTGTGACGCGCGCGCTGCAAAATAGCGCCTCTGGCGGAGGTGCGTTTTTCTCACACCAACGCGCGCTGCAAAATACAGCCTCCGCCGGGGGCAAATTCGCTATGCCGCGCGCGAGCGGTATACAGCGCGCCCAATCGCCGGTATAGCGCGCCGAGATTTTACAGCGCCTCTTGGAGATGCTCTAATCATCAAGGCACCAGTTGGCACCTTCTTAGCATGGCCAGGAGCCTTCATTGCTTCTTTCTCTAAATCTTGAGCAGGAAGTCGGTGCCGTCTAACTACCAGGTCCATTGAAGGCCCAACTTCAACTAGCTCCATTCTAGGAATAGATGTGCCTGATCGTTTTAGACCGAGAGCACAGTGCATCATGCCGACAGTAGTAGGATCGAGAGATTTCTGCGCAGACAAATATCCGATCCATGCCAACAATGTTCAGATTCTCTACCACCTATGTCAACAATAAAGAGGTTACTATGAAGCTCAAGAGATTACTTATGTCCTACACGTAAACAAAATCATACAAATAGAAATGCACACCTCTCCTTTGAAATGATCAAGCAACATTTCCTTCAAATGCTTCAGCTCTTCAACACAATCAAAGTGCTCCCCGATGAAGGCAAAAAAAGGCTTTGTCCCAAGCCTTAGGAGCCAACTTCGTATCATATGCATAGGATTCTATCGATTTGTAGTTCTCGACTCCTACTTCAATAAGGTCATATATGTTGGGAGTGGCGTTTTGACTCCCGGGTTGAGATGCACCGGAAATCTGGACCAACGAATGTTGCTCCGAGATTGCTTAGAAGGACGAGAAAAGCAGGTGTACATCGGCCAGAAAATGAAAGATACGTTCAGTGTGCGTACAGCAGATAGGTGGGGCCTGCAGTGTTCAATGCTGTAACGGGGAGGAGAAGACGGAGTCCGTGAACGGGGCTGTCACTGCGGTCAACCCGGACTCGCAGTACATGTCGGTGCGGCGTCGTGGACCATGGGTCCAAATTTACGACTTGGCGCTGTCGCTAAGCGCATCTCGAACGGAGTTTTGGACGCACAAATTGTTTGCGCCCCGTTCGTTTGTGTTATTAGCGGACGGAAAAAATGTCTATTTTTATTTGCGTGTCCGTTTACGTCTGGAGTACCATCTGATGCATTTTTTTTCTACTTTTTCTCCCCTCTTTTTCAATTACAAACATTGTTCCAAATATTTACACAAAATAATACATAATTTGGAACATGATTTACACAAACTAATACATAGTTTGAAACATGGTTTACACAAACTAATATATAGTTAAAACATTGCAAAATAAGGAAACTTAACTAGTATTAGCATCGCAGATTTCGTGTGTTTGCTGCCAAAAAAGAACACTCTCAGTCACTCTCAGTCATCCAAACTGAAAAATTCAGCTGGTAATGATAGCCTTGTTTGTACTTTCGAGGAAGAACATCGAGAAACCTCCGTGTCCCTATTTTCGCAGCGAAGAAAGAACACTCGGCGTGTTCAATCGTCCTCCTCATCATCGTCGCTGTGGTAGTGCCGGCGGGAGGACGTGTCGTCGAACACCTTGACGCTCATATCCGCGTCGCCTAGGTAGGAGAATGCGAGCACGCAGCCCCGTTTGAGGTCGTGGTAGCGCACGAATTTATCCCAACCGGTGTGGAGGTATATATTGCCGCGCCCGTCGAAGAGCACGTCCATCGGCCACCGGCAGCAGTCGCAGCCAGCCTCCCGCAGATGCAGCGCGGCCGGCTCATTGCCGGCGACGAACTCAGCGAACTTGTCTGGTAGCCTCTGGATGCCGAGTGGGTCGCTGTTGAGGACGACGACGAACTTGAACAGCACTTGCTGCTCTTCCTGCAGGTACGACCATGAAGACAACGATGTCGCAGTCGACGGCGACCGTGCAGCTCTGCCGCGGCCATGAGCTCGACCACGACCGCGATCTCGGCCTCGGCCTCTGCCTCTACCAGCCAACGCGTCGACTCTTGAGATGGTGGCGGTTAGGGTTGGGGAGAGAGGCGCTACGGTTTGTGTGTGAGGGACGATGGGAGAGCGCCCCTTTTTATAGGCCGGAGGGAGGCGGGGGAGCGGTGGCACTCATTAACCCGGCACGGAGAGCTAGGCGCGACAAGATGCTTCGCTGTGTCTCTGCGGAAACTCCACCATCGTTGCGCGCCAATAACTTCTGTCACAAGGTAGGCGACGGTTAGGTTAAACCAATCGAGGCAGGGTCGCTGCCAGGCGAGCCCAACGAAACGTCCGTCAGATGCAAACGAACACTTTGCGCGTCCGCAGAGACGCATCCGAGGCGCATATTTAGGCCAGGTTTGCGTCGCCGCGAACGGCCCGATCACTTTGCGTCGCCCGGCTGGAACAGGGCCCCAACGCATTTTTCCATCCCGCGGACGTAAACGTTCGCTCAGCGTCCGTTTATGTCGCCCTGTTGGAGATGTGCCTAACCTCGTGTCTCCCCAGATCTGAGCGGTCGAAACCTCGGAGCCGTCCCGGAACAGAAAGTTGGGCGAAAAAAAGCAGGACACTGAAGAATCTGGGGCGTGGCGCGGGAAGTGAGGCAGGGAGAGAAGCGTCGAATTTGCGGCGGAAGTTGCCGGATTCAGATCAACGGTTTTCGCCGGTGGGGCGCACTTCGACATCATGGACTTTCCCTCGATCCAGTGAGCAGGTACGACCTTCTCCCGCGCGGCATGGATGTTGGTTCTTACAAAATCTGACCGAGCGGTCTTCCATGTAGGAGTGTCCCTATCTACGAAGGGGCAGCAGACAGTGTGATCAATGGTGCGGAAGCGAAAGAGGACGGCGAGTGCAGCCATGTGGCCTCGGTGGAACACGAATAATCGGTGATGGGCATATGGGGATGGGAAAAGCCAAATCTGTGATGTCGACAGGGAAAATGGATCCACGATCCCCCGCTATGGGCTACTGCTCATCGTCGCTGACGAGGTCGATGAACTCCGGCGTCCGCCATGGAAGCTGGTATGCCGGCGGTGGAGTAGGAAGGGCAGTGTGCGGCAACTGCGGCTAGGCCATCAGCGACGCAGGAGGCTGTGGTGAAGGTGGCCACGGATCCTAGGCCGTGGTGAAGGTGGCCACGGATCCTAGGCCGTTGAAGGAGTAGGAGTCGGCGAGCGGGCATTGGAATGCGTCGGCGTGGCCAGAGGAGTCACCAGCCTCCCCTGCGCGAGCGCTGACTCGCGAAGCTAGATGGCGAGCCCGTCCCACATAGAGAGCTTGTCGAGCTTGCTATTGGCTAGTGCCATGGCAATGGCCTCCTCCTCGCTAATGTCTGGCGGCTGGGTCTCCGGATCCCACGTCGGCCCGTCGTCGTCGTGGTCATTGTCTCCGCCTTGGACATGGCTGTCCGACGAGGTCTCGCACTCGGCCTCGGCGGCGTCCTCGTCCTCGTCGTACTCGTCGTTGTCGTTCTTGTCTTTTTCCGCGGCGATCTCGTGGTCGAAATAGTCGAGGTCACCGAGGTATCCCGCTCGGCGGTGCGCGTCGAACTCCCACATCCCGAACGAGATCCAGTTGTAGAAGTTGAGCGCGTACGCCGGATCTTCTCGGAGATCGGTCGGCAAGATGGCTCGGCGGCGGCGCACCTCGTCACGGCGCTCTTGGCCCTCGCGTGGCACGGGATGGACCGGCACACGCATGGAGTTGAGGTACCAGCCTCCTCTAGGCAGGCTAGCGTTCGACCATGGCACATGCCGGTTTTTTTCCCAGAGGCGGCGTGTGAACTCTATGCGAACGTACCGCCCGACCCGTAGCTTCTTGTCGGACCGTGAGCGGCTAGCCTCGTGGTTGTTCTTGGTTTTGCGGAACGGCCAAGATTTCTTCCCCATGGCGTCGATCGGGTGGATACGACGGACTCTGGCAATGGTGTGGTTGAGAAAATGGCCGCCGACAATGGACCTTTAAAAGTCTCGGACGCCATCTCGCTTCCTGCCACTGCGACGCCACCCACAGCGCACACGCGCGAAAGCCGAGACGCGCCATTAACGCGGCTCTGAAAAGCTGCAGCGCGCTGCCCGTAAGTCATGCCGCGCTGAAGACGAAGCATCTGTGCCGCTGCTGCCAGACGGGCCCGTGCGAGAAGCGTGCGGACAACCATTGTGTCCGCGCAACGCAAACGTGCCGCATATTTGGATCGCGTTTGCGTCTCGGCGGACAGGTCGAACACTATGCGTCGAACCGCTAGAACGGGATGCAGACGTATTTTCAGTCTACGCTTGCGTCGCTTCGTTGGAGATGCCCTAAGGCAACTTGCACTTTGGTAGAGAACTGAATTTTTGCTTATTACTCAATTGTATTTTGAGAATGTAGAATTGCCTGTAAACGGAACGATTGGAGACTGTAGAACTTGTAGTGATTTCAGAAAAGGGACTGAGTGTAAAAAAGAAAATTGTGTACTGTAATTTTTCCGAAGGAAAAACATGTGCGTGATGTAAAAAATTCAGAGCAGGGATAAATAATGTGTGGACATGTGATGTTAGGATGGGAGGAGTTAGCATGGGTGATGGAGCACATGACTGCCTTGTGCCCCTGTATACATGCAGAGCGATGGTAGTTCGATGTGTCCGGTTGCGTTAATTTTTTGGAAACAGCATGAACAATTTGTATTGTGGCGGACAGAACCATAGACCTGTGTGCCTGATGTGAGATATGTGGCTAATGCAGGTTGCGCATTGGGAAGGCACCGCCTGACAGAAGGGAGTGGAGTATTGTCCTGGGAAGCAGCCATGTGGGAGGAGGAAGAAGACGCCATGGATCTCGAGCTCTTCTTCCCTGGGGGAACCCTAGACGAGAACAGCGGCGGATGTGGAGTGTGAATGTGTGATCCCGATCTGGACATCTGGGCTTTGCTTTTATTAGACGTGTTGCCCACCCCAGAGTCGTTGGGCCACGCAGCTTCCGGTCCAACACGCCATGCGTCAGTCCAGGACGTGATGAAACATTTTGTACCGGTGCATCCGTTCACGCGACGTCGCAATGAATTCAGCCCAACGATCACAAAAGGACACTGTTCCTTATTCCCCTGTACGAACAGATACGGTGAAGAATACACGCGTTTGCAACCGATCTGTCCGACTCTCTTTGGTCCACGTATCGGGCTCATCTGGACCCGGGAGCCAAGATGGATTTCCGATATATGTTGATCATAAGTCCTTCCCAAAACAAGATTGTTTGGCCCCTTCTTTGAATGAGAACCATACTGCAAAAAACATAAACTGTTACAGTTATAAATAGGAGAAATATGAACTCTGTAAATACATGATGGCAACGGAACCTCATTATAACAGAAATGGTGAAGGTTTCAGATAAGTTTCAAACGAATATTAATAAATTTATTGTGCAGCTAACTCAGTCATTTTAGTTATGACCCAAATCATCAATTATTCTTTCTTTTCTCGGGTGAATAGCAATTCCATTTTCTCAACAACTACAAAGTAGAACATCAAATCAAGTCAGCATAATGCAACTTACCACTAAAGGACTGAAGACACGCCCCCGACCTCTCCCTCGCGTCGCCCCTCCAGGCGACCGGGGGGGAAACCCTAAACCCGCCGCCGCCGCCTCCCCCTCCCCCTCCTCTCCCCTCGTCGCCCCCGGAGGCGGCCGCCGGCAAGGCCGTGCGACGCCGGTGATGGGGGGGGCGGGGATCTCTCCTCCGGCCCCCGTGCGCCGCCGT
This sequence comes from Lolium rigidum, assembly GCF_022539505.1. NCBI lineage: Eukaryota > Viridiplantae > Streptophyta > Magnoliopsida > Poales > Poaceae > Lolium > Lolium rigidum. The sequence goes on from NW_025899804.1 coordinate 282,786, forward strand.
AGGGAGGACGACGGCCGCGCGGGGTGGCCTCCGCCGCCGTGCGAGGTCGGCCGATTCCCCTCGTTCCCCTCTCCGGCGTGGCCTTGCCGGCGCTAGGAGGTGGTGGCCGGGGCTTGTTGGCCTACGTCGACCGGGCTGGGGCCGAGGACTCCGTGGCGGCGGCCCCGGGCGATGGGTGGGGCACCGCCGGCCGGCGGCGGGCGGCCGGTGCCGATGCTGCGGTCCTCTTCCTTCGGCCGCGCGGGCGGTGAAGGGGCGGCGGGTGTGGGCGTGGTGTGGAGGTCGCCCCGATGGGCCTCCGGTACCGGATCCGAAGATGGTGGCTCCCTCTCCGCGGTGCTCGTCGCACCTCCCCGGCTACGGGACCGCCTCCGGTGGCTGCGGGGTGTGGCCGGATGTGGGCTCGCGGACCGGGGAAACCCTTGGCCGACGGTGGCGGCCGCGACGTCGACGACGCCGACGGCGCCGTTCTCCTTCCCGAAGGCGACATCGAGGTGATATCCCTCCCTTCCCGCCCTATCTATCTCGGGCGAAAACCCAAAGCTTTGGCTTGGACGGTGGCGGCGCTCGGGTGGTGCCGTTCCCTCGTTGGAGGCGCCGTTTTGAGATAGTGGGTTTGGGTGGATGAGCTCGGCGGAGGTTGGTATGCATCGTCTTCGCCTACTCCTGGCAGCTTGGTCCGGTTTGGTGGTTTTTGCTACGGGTGGCTTTGATGTTCGTGGGTGACGGCGCGGCGAGGCGAGTGCTCGGAGTCTTTCTCCATGGCGGTAATTTCCATTATCCATGCGTGCTCAGGGAGAGCAATCTACCTCCAAAGGTACGGTGCCCTCCGAACCGGGGCGAGAAAGCAGGGAGCTTTCTTTGGAGGTGGAAACGGGTGGTGCCCGGGCTTTGCTTGGCCTCTGGAGGTTGACGACGGTGCGGTTCCCTCTATGGCGGTCTTCTTCACCAGCTTCGACGCCTCTCTAGTTAGATCACAAGACTGGACAATGGTCTCGGAGCTCAAGCTGTGTTGCACTCCTTTTCTTGTTTCGCTTGTAGTTTTCGGTTCCTGTTAGCTGGTTTTCAGCATCTTGTATCTTCTTGCCGGCAACGGCCTTATTAATTTAAGGCAGGGCTACGGCCTTCTCTTTAAAAACTTACCACTAAAAGACTGCAGTCAGATTTGAGGGAGAAGAACTCGAGAGAAATTTTGTCCCCGCTCTCAAATGGCTGACGCTGTGGTTCTTCTTGGTGTACTTCACAGCATGATCACGCTTCAGGTGGAAAAGATCTGCTAGCGCAGAGTTCAGAACCGCATTAGTCTTTGTACCGTGGAGAATATCTTATTGGCATTCTCAACCTGGAACAAACATTAGAGCAAGAGTCAACGTGCATAGTATTTCAGGTTTTCCGACATCGAAGACTCCGAAGGAGCAGAGCCTTCCAATATCCAATACGAAGTAAAATTAAATATTAGTGGGATTATCTGCATAACTCTTAGACACCTATCCCAGATAATACGCCACTACCTTTCGTGCGTAACTTGGTTCATGTCAAAAAGCAAAACGCACTCTCGCAAAGATACAATGTAAGTAAAAGTTTTCGATTAGCCAAAATTTGACAAGTTTATTGTGTTTTTCACCGGAACCTGCTTTATCTTTGAAGTTCACTGATACTTCGATGTCTAATACTAATGTCCAGCAAACTGAAGACAGATTTGCAACTTGGAACGGGAATCTAATCACCACGGCGGGTAGGACCGCGCTAGTGAAATCGGTCATTGCTTCCCAAGCTATCTACTACCTCACTCCCCTTGCCATACCTCCGGGCACCATGAAATTCATCGACAAGATCGAGAGGGCGTTCATTTGGTCCGCCAAGGATACTACAACCGGGGCCAAGTGCAAGGTTAATTGGGAATTGGTATGCCGCCCAAAGAAGTATGGAGGTTTGGGGGTGCTACACATGAAAAAATTTGCGGCGGCGCTTCGACTACGGTGGCCTTGGCTTGAATGAAAAGATCCCACAAAAATTTGGATTGGTTCCGGAAACCCATGCACCAACGAGGATATGGATTTGTTTTATGCCGCAACTTGCATCACTCTTGGGGACGGGAAGAAAACTCGTTTTTGGTATGCACCTTGGCTAGACGGAACAAAACCCATAGATGTGGCACCGTTGATTTACGAGAGCTCCAAGAGAAAGAATTGGAAGGTGGTGCAAGCTCTTCACCAAGATGCTTGGATTGCCAAGATTGACCTACAACGCACCTTCTCCTTAGACCATTTCATGCAATATGTGGACCTATGGACGCGGCTTACTACCATACATCTCAACCCCGGGGTGAGCGATGAGATTTCTTGGAAGCTCACGGCAAATGGCCTCTACTCCACCAAATCGGCCTATGAGATGCAATTATTCGGCTCCACCACATCCCCCTTGAACAAGATGGTTTGGAAGGCTTGGGCACCGCCTAAGATCAAATTTTTTGCTTGGCTTGCGAATCAAAATAGGCTTTGGACGGCCGACCGGTTGACGAAGAGAGGGTGGCCAAATTGCGGCCCTTGCTCCCTATGCAAACAATGTGTGGAAACCGTTGACCACCTCTTCGTCCATTGCCGCTTCACTACTCGCTTATGGACCGCCGTCAAGCAATGGTTGGATATATCCGAAGACGTCCAACATGATTCGACAAACTTCACCATCTCCGAATGGTGGCAATTCATGGCGGGGGGGGGAGGGGGAGCGCCAAAAACCGCAAGGCCATGGCTTCCATCACCCTCCTTGTTTCTTGGGAGGTGTGGAATGAGCGTAATGATAGGGTCTTCCGCAATAAAAGTGCTCCGTTTGATATAGTTTTTGATAGAGTTAAGAGAGAGGCTAGGCTTTGGGTTATTGCGGGCGCCAAAAGGTTGGGCGGAATGATGCCGGGAGAGTAATCCCTTGTAATTCATTTGCATGTACTTTCATGTTAAACTTCTTCACTTAATTAATAGCCCCCGTTTCAAAAAAAAAGACAGATTTGCAACACCTGAAGAAAGGGTGGAAGAGAAGTGGAGCTTAGGAACTTGGGCGCGTGCTTGAGGATCTCGCTCCTGGCGCGAATGCTCTTGGGAACCCTGATCGCCGCCATTATCTTCCTACTCCTCTGATCGAATCCAAGCCGCGCAGGAAGGGATGATTCCTCCGATGATAAACCCTTGAAGCCGCAGCGACAGAAAAGGGGTCGCGGACTCGCGGCGTGAGCGGGCAGAGCGGCTCGGATGCGAAGCCGGGGTCGACGTTAGGGGCGGAGCCGCGGAGGAAGGCCGGTGGCGTCAGGGGCGGCGAAAGTTTGAGGCTCTTTCAGTAGTGTTATTGATGAGATTAAAGAGAGATGTATCAGTAGGGGTAATGTACGTCTCTTTTCACCATGAGAAGAGAGAGTTCAATGTTGAAACTCATAGACCGGCAAGGATGGCTTTGACCTTGCCAGCGGGAAGATATTTGTGGCTAGTAGAGCCACCAGCGGGTCTCAATATGCATGCAACCTTAAACTTTGATGAATAAAAGGCATGTGATCTCTCTCAAAAAAAGGTAAGATTCGCCGTCGTGGAGGCAAATCCTATTTGATGCCTAATGTGTCGGTTATCCTCCCAACACTTTAGGTAGGCCATAGGCAGTGGTGACGAAGGAGGTGGTCAGGGGTTGGCCTCGGCCCATCTTTGATTTCTTTGGGCTATGAGTAGTAGCGGACACGAATAGAACCAACTACATGACTTGCATGGCATGTTCAAGCCCAGCTACATGACTTGGAAACACAAGAATATATACTCCGTATTACATGTTGTTTTGCCGTGTGGCGGAAAAAAAACCAAATATTTTCTTAACCGTTGTGTGTATGTCCTATGTGATAGAAAATAAATGAAATTTCCAGGAGATTAGACCTAAAGAAAAAAGTTCTATAGAAATGTATACAAAGTAGACATAGGATAATTTGTATGGTTTTGAATCATACGATAAAGAAAAAAATTCTAAGGAATGGAATCCTCCAAATATTTTTTTGGAGTTCCTTAGAACCAAATAGGGAGTCTTGTTTGTGAAATGCACGCACCACGCGCTAGTTACACAAAATCCAATGCAAGAATAGAGGCCACATGCCAAAATATTTGTTGCAACCAATAAATATCCTATTGATATCAACAAGGCTGTGACCGAGAGAATAAGAAGCATAACACCGATGGTCCACAACATGTATGTAAGATTTATGTTTTGCACATGGATTAAAATCAGCCCACTGTATATAAAGGGAAGAAAGATCCAAGAAACTCAATGGAACACACCTATTGTTTTTATATAATGTGAAGATGGGTGCCATGCTAGAATGGCAGAGCGAGATAGCCGTGCAATTGGATTAGAACTAGGAGTCATCGGGAAGAAAAGAACCGGCGCTCCGTAACACCCATTAGCTGAGATATAACATAGGTCAACATCGCCACGAGCTGATACAAGCATGACCTACACTTGGATTAATTTAGAGTTAGTGCGCACTCTGCTTCATGGTGGCCAGCAGGAACCTCCAACAGGTGCAATTTAGCTGAAATTGTTCATGTTTCTCTTGACTGCAATCTTGGACCGGTGTCATCTAGCTTGTACAATGTGTGCTTCACTTTTCTGTACCAAAAATACTCCATGGCAATTATGTGGGTAAATTCATTTGGTGAATAGCGTTTGGTTCCCATGAGAATTAATATCATACTCAAATTAAAAAGGAGAAATCTTAAAAAAACCTTAAAAAGGAGAAAGAAAAAGGGTTAAATATTTGAGCACACATTAACATAGTCCCTTTTCTTGTTTTTCCATTTCCTTTTTATTTTATTATTTTTCTTCTATATTTCCATTCCTTTATTCATTTTAAGTAATATTTTACATAAATATCTTTTTGATATGTATGAACTTATTCAAATGGAAAAAAGGTTTCAAAATAAGTGAATGTATTTAACTACATGAAATTTATTTTGATATAGGTGAATATTTTCCAAACATGTACCTTTTCCAAAATATGATTTTTTTTTGAACAACAAAAACATTTTTTTGTTGTATGTGAACATTTTTTTATTTTTCAAATGATCGTTTACATACAGAACTGGTTCTTATAACTAATATATTGAATATATTGTTAACATCCGCAAGAAAAAAATGTACCAAATTCTGGGCCGTCACAAACCATCTCACTTAATAACCATTGTACGACGCGACAAACAATAACGAATAATGAAAAGGAAATCAAAGCGGAAGACACAAGATTTTAACATGGAAAACCCCTCCAACAAAAAGGGGGAAGAACCTGGGGTACCAGCAAAATTTCACTATACCGGGGGTGTTTACAAACACCGTGGATTATGAAGCGATAAACCTAGCCGACGGTCTACAAGAGGTATGTATAGACGGTGATAACGATCCGCTCCGTTTCGGCCCAAGACTCCCGCGATGGGCCTCGCGCCGCTCGTCTGAAGTTAGCCTTTTATGAATTTGGATCACAATATAACATTCTCCACCTTGAGAAAAAAAAATCTTCTTGTAGCATGAACACAACAACCTTATGAACAACAAAGAAAACACTTGCTGGCGCCAATAGCCACTTAGGCTAAACAATTATACCAACAAGCTCGAGCAAAGCTCGAACTTGACAACATGAACTAGTTGTGTCATCATATCAGCAAGATTATGATGAGTACTTATCTTGTATATCTCCACTTTAACTTGAGCAACAATGTCGCAGACATAATTGTACTTGATATCAATGTGATTTGTCATCTCATAGAATATTTGATCTTTAGTAAGGTATATGGCACTTCGACTGTCACGAAACGAGTTAATGCAAGAATCATCTCCACAAAGCTCAGTATACAATTTTTTTAACCAAACAAACTCTTTGCAAGCTTCATTAATGACTATGTATTCTTCCTCGGTTGTAGATTGGGCAGCAACAGGTTGTACTGTTACCTTCCAACCTACGGGATATCCATCAACAGTGAACACATAACTTGTGAGGGGCCTCCTCTTATCCAAGTCGACAGCAAAATATGAATCCACATAGATGAAGACGGACATATAAAAGGGGTGGTTCCTCATCTCCCAGTGAGGTGACGCACCTGTAGTACGCAAATGACACGTTATTCTGATTGAGCCGACAAATCTAGGGATTGCGAATCTTAAGTTCCTCCTACTTTGCTTTGAAAACATGTCGGGGCTAAGATCAAGTTTAACAAAAGCAAGGTTGTTTGTGACGGGGGTCACGGAGGCGGAGAAACTCCGAGTAGCAAACATGCTCAACTGTAAACTTGGATCTTTACCCATGAAGTATCTAGGCCTCCCGGTTAGCAGCGAACCTCTTAAGGTGGTGGATTGGGAATTCCTACCAGAGAAGGCGGGGCATCGCGTCGACCAATGGCAGGGCCTTTTCCTCGCTTCGGCAGGAAGATCGGAACTCACTAACTCATGCCTATCAAGTCTGCCAATGTTCGCGATGGGCATCTACCTTCTACATGACTTGACCCATTACGCGATGGACATACCTAGGTCCCGGTTCTTTTGGGAAGGAGTCAGGAACAAGAGAAAATACCATCTTGTGGATTGGGTCACGGTGTGCAAACCAAAGCAATTTGGGGGTTTGGGAATCCTCAATACCAAGATTATGAACATCACTCTAATGCTCAAGTAGTTCTGGAAGATCTATCAGAACGCAGAGGGTCTGTGTGGCTGATTTTCTCCATGCTAACTACCTAGGGTTATGGATATCTTCCTTAAGGAGCTTCCGACATGTGGGTCCTAGTTTTGGAATGCCATCCAGAGAATCAAATGGTATTTCAAACTTGGGGCGAAACATAAGGTACACAACGGGAAGTGGACCTATTTCTATATCGACTGGTGGGTGGGATTGGGGCTGTTGAGAGCCCGATACTGATGGCGTGTAAGCACACGTCCGTTGGAAACCCCAAGAGGAAGGTGTGATGCGTACAGCAGCAAGTTTTCCCTCAGAAAGAAACCAAGGTTTATCGAACCAGGAGGAGCCAAGAAGCACGTTGAAGGTTGATGGCAGCGGGATGTAGTGCGGCGCAACACCAGGGATTCCGGCGCCAACGTGGAACCCGCACAACACAACCAAAGTACTTTGCCCCAACGAAACAGTGAGGTTGTCAATCTCACCGGCTTGCTGTAACAAAGGATTAGATGTATAGTGTGGATAATGATTGTTTGCAGAAAACAGTAGAACAAGTATTGCAGTAGATTGTATTAAATGTAAAAGAATGGACCGGGGTCCATAGTTCACTAGAGGTGTCTCTCCCATAAGATAAATAGCATGTTGGGTGAACAAATTACAGTCGGGCAATTGACAAATAGAGAGGGCATGACCATGCACATACATGATATGATGAGTATTGTGAGATTTAATTGGGCATTACGACAAAGTACATAGACCGCTATCCAGCATGCATCTATGCCTAAAAAGTCCACCTTCGGGTTATCATCCGAACCCCTTCCAAGTATTAAGTTGCAAACAACGAGACAATTGCATTAAGTATGGTGCGTAGTGTAATCAATAACTACATCCTTGGACATAGCATCAATGTTTTATCCCTAGTGGCAACAAGCACATCCACAACCTTAGAACTTTCGTCACATCGTCCCAGCATTTAATGGAGGCATGAACCCACTATCGAGCATAAATACTCCCTCTTGGAGTTAAGAGCAAAAACTTGGCCAGAGCCTCTACTAATAACGGAGAGCATGCAAGATCATAAACAACACATAAGTAATAGATTGATAATCAACATAACATAGTATTCTCTATCCATCGGATCCCAACAAACACAACATATATCATTACAGATAGATGATCTTGATCATGTTAGGCAGCTCACAAGATCCGACAATGAAGCACATGAGGAGAAGACGACCATCTAGCTACTGCTATGGACCCATAGTCCAGGGGTGAACTACTCACTCATCACTCCGGAGGCGACCATGGCGGTGAAGAGTCCTCCGGGAGATGATTCCCCTCTCCGGCAGGGTGCCGGAGGCGATCTCCTGAATCCCCCGAGATGGGATTGGCGGCGGCGGCGGCGTCTCTGGAAGGTTTTCCGTATCGTGGCTCTCGGTACTGGGGGTTTCGCGACGAAGACTATATGTAGGCGGAAGGGCAAGTCAGGGGGCCACACGAGGGCCCCACACAACAGGCCGGCGCGGCCAAGGCCTGGGCCGCGCCGCCCTAGTGTGGGGGCGCCTCGTCGCCCCACTTCGTATCCCTTTCGGTCTTCTGGAAGCTTCGTGGCAAAATAGGACCCTGGGCGTTGATATCGTCCAATTCCGAGAATATTTCGTTACTAGGATTTCTGAAACCAAAAACAGCAGAAAACAAAGAATCGGCTCTTCGGCATCTCGTTAATAGGTTAGTGCCGGAAAATGCATAAATATGACATAAAGTATGCATAAAACATGTAGATATCATCAATAATGTGGCATGGAACATAAGAAATTATCGATACGTCGGAGACGTATCAGCATCCCCAAGCTTAGTTCCTGCTCGTCCAAAGCAGGTGAACGATAACAAAGATAATTTCTGGAGTGACATGCCATCATAACCTTGATCATACTATTGTAAGCATATGTAATGAATGCAGCGATCAAAACAATGGTAATGACATGAGTAAACAAATGAATCATAAAGCAAAGACTTTTCATGAATAGTACTTTCAAGACAAGCATCAATAAGTCTTGCATAAGAGTTAACTCATAAAGCAATAAATCAAAGTAAAGGTATTGAAGCAACACAAAGGAAGATTAAGTTTCAGCGGTTGCTTTCAACTTATAACATGTATATCTCATGGATATTGTCAATGTAAAGTAATGTAACAAGTGCAATATGCAAGTATGTAGAAATCAATGCACAGTTCACACACGTGTTTGCTTCTTGAGGTAGAGAGAGATAGGTGAACTGACTCAACATAAAAGTAAAAGAAATGCCCTTCGCAGAGGGAAGCATTGATTTCTATATTTGTGCTAGAGCTTTGGTTTTGAAAACAAGAAACAATTTTGTCAACGGTAGTAATAAAGCATATGTATCATGTAAATTATATCTTACAAGTTGCAAGCCTCATGCATAGTATACTAATAGTGCCCGCACCTTGTCCTAATTAGCTCGGATTACCGGGATTATCGCAATACACATGTTTTAACCAAGTGTCACGAAGGGGTACCTCTATGCCGCCTGTACAAAGGTCTAAGGAGAAAGCTCGCATTTGGATTTCTCTCTTTTGATTATTCTCAACTTAGACATCCATACCGGGACAACATAGACAACAGATAATGGACTCCTCTTTAATGCATAAGCATGTAGCAACAATTAATGTTCTCATATGAGATTGAGGATATATGTCCAAAACTCGAAACTTCCACCATGATTCATGGCTTTAGTTAGCGGCCCAATGTTCTTCTCTAACAATATGCATGCTCTAACCATTAAATGAGTGGTAAATCTCCCTTACTTCGGACAAGACGGACATGCATAGCAACTCACATGATATTCAACAAAGAGTAGTTGATGGCGTCCCCAGGAACATGGTTATCGCACAACAAGCAACTTAATAAGAGATAAAGTGCATAAGTACATATTCAATACCACAATAGTTTTTAAGCTATTTGTCCCATGAGCTATATATTGCAAAGGTAAAGAATAGAAATTTTAAAGGTAGCACTCAAGCAATTTACTTTGGAATGGCGGAGAAATACCATGTAGTAGGTAGGTATGGTGGACACAAATGGCATAGTGGTTGGCTCAAGGATTTTGGATGCATGAGAAGTATTCCCTCTCGATACAAGGTTTAGGCTAGCAAGGTTATTTGAAACAAACACAAGGATGAACTGGTGCAGAAAAACTCACATAAAATACACATTGTAAATATTATAAGACTCTACACCGTCTTCCTTGTTGTTCAAACTCAATACTAGAAATTATCTAGACTTTAGAGAGACCAAATATGCAAACCAAATTTTAGCAATCTCTATGTATTTCTTCATTAATGGGTGCAAAGTATATGATGCAAGAGCTTAAACATGAGCACAACAATTGCCAAGTATCAAATTATTCAAGACTTTTTAGAATTACGACATGTAGCATTTCCCGATTCCAACCATATAACAATTTAACGAAGAAGATTCAACCTTCGCCATGAATACTATGAGTAAAGCCTAAGGACATATTTGTCCATATGCAACAGCGGAGCGTGTCTCTCTCCCACACAATGAATGCTAGGATCCATTTTATTCAAACAAAATAAAAACAAAAACAAACCGACGCTCCAAGCAAAGTACATAAGATGTGATGGAATAAAAATATAGTTTCAGGGGAGGAACCTGATAATGTTGTCGATGAAGAAGGGGATGCCTTGGGCATCCCCAAGCTTAGACGCTTGAGTCTTCTTAGAATATGCAGGGGTGAACCACCGGGGCATCCCCAAGCTTAGAGCTTTCACTCTCCTTGATCATATTGTATCATCTCCCTCTCTTGATCCTTAAAAACTTCCTCCACACCAAACTCGAAACAACTCATTAGAGGGTTAGTGCACAATAAAAATTCACATGTTCAGAGGTGACATAATCATTCTTAACACTTCTGGACATTGCACAAAGCTACTGGACATTAATGAAACAAAGAAATTCATCCACCATAGCAAAAAAAGCAATGCGAAATAAAAGGCAGAATCTGTCAAAACAGAACAGTCCGTAAAGACGTATTTTATTGAGGCACCTGACTTGCTCAAATGAAAATTCCCGAATTGAATGAAAGTTGCGTACATATCTGAGGATCACGCACGTAAATTGGCATATTTTTCTGAGCTACCTACAGAGAGGCAGGTCGAAATTCGTGACAGAAAAGAAATCTGTTTCTGCGCAGTAATCCAAATCTAGTATGAACCTTACTATCAACGACTTTACTTGGCACAACAATGTACAAAACTAAGATAAGGATAGGTTGCTACAGTAGTAAACAACTTCCAAGACTTAAATATAAAACAAAAATACTGTAGTAAAAACATGGGTTGTCTCCCATAAGCGCTTTTTTTTAACGCCTTTCAGCTAGGCGCAGAAAGTGTATATCAAGTGTTATCAAGAGATGAAGTATCAACATCATAACTTGTTCTAATAATAGAATCAAAAGGTAACTTCATTCTCTTTCTAGGGAAGTGTTCCATACCTTTCTTGAGAGGAAATTGATATTTAATATTACCTTCCTTCATATCAATGATGGCTCCAACAGTTCAAGAAAAGGTCTTCCCAATATAATGGGACAAGATGCATTGCATTCAATATCCAAGACAACAAAATCAACGGGGACAAGGTTATTGTTAACGGTAATGCGAACATTATCAATTCTCCCCAAAGGTTTCTTTATAGCATTATCAACAAGATTAACATCCAAATAACAATTTTTCAATGGTGGCAAGTCAAGCATATTATAAATTTTCTTAGGCATAACGGAAATACTTGCACCAAGATCACATAAAGCATTACAATCAAAGTCATTGACCTTCATCTTAATGATGGGCTCCCAACCATCCTCTATCTTCCTAAGAATAGAAGCTTCACGTTCTAGTTTCTCTTCTCTAGCTTTTATGAGAGCATTTGTAATATGTTTTGTGAAAGCCAAGTTTATAGCACTAGCATTAGGACTCTTAGCAAGTTTTTGTAAGAACTTTATAACTCCAGAGATGTGGCAATCATAAAAATCCAAACCATTATAATCTAAAGCAATGGGATCATCATCCCCAATGTTGGAAAAAATTTCAGCAGTTTTATCAATTTCAGCAGTTTTAGCAGTTTCAGGCAATTTTGCACGCTTTGCACTAGGAGTAGTAACATTGCCAACACCAATTATTTTACCATTGATAGTAGGAGGTGTAGAAACATGTGAATCATTAGCATTGCTAGTGGTGGTAATAGTCCAAACTTTAGCTACATTATTCTCTTTAGCCAATTTTTCATTTTCTTCTCTTTCCCACCTAGCATGCAATTCAGCCATTAATCTTATATTCTCATTAATTCTAACTTGGATGGTATTTTCTGTAGTAACAATTTTATTTTCAATATCCTTACTAGGCATAACTTTCGATTTCAAAAGATCAACATCAGAGGCAAGACTATCAACCTTAGAAGCAAGAATATCAATTTTATTGAGCTTTTCCTCAACAGATTTGTTAAAAGCAGTTTGTGTACTAATAAATTCTTTAAGCATAGCTTCAAGTCCAGGGGGTGTGTTCCTATTATTGTTGTAAGAATTCCCATAAGAATTTCCATAACCGTTACCATTATTATAAGGATATGTCCTATAGTTATTACTAGAATTGTTCCGATAAGCATTGTTGTTGAAATTATTATTTTTAATGAAGTTTACATCAACATGTTCTTCTTGGGCAACCAATGAAGCTAATGGAACATTATTAGGATCAACATTAGTCCTATCACTCACAAGCATAGACATAATAGCATCAATCTTATCACTCAAGGAAGAGGTTTCTTCGACAGAATTTACCTTCTTACCTTGTGGAGCTCTTTCCGTGTGCCATTCAGAGTAATTGATCATCATATTATCAAGAAGCTTTGTTGCCTCACCAAGAGTGATGGACATAAAGGTACCTCCAGCAGCTGAATCCAATAGGTTCCGCGAAGAAAAGTTCAGATCCCGCATAAAAGGTTTGGATGATCATCCAAGTAGTCGAGTACATGGGTTGGGCAATTTTTAACCAAAGATTTCATTCTTTCCCAAGCTTGTGCAACATGCTCATTATCTAATTGTTTAAAATTCATTATACTACTCCTCAAAGATATAATTTTAGCAGGGGGATAATATCTACCAATAAAAGCATCCTTGCATTTAGTCCATGAATCAATACTATTCTTAGGCAGAGATAGCAACCAATCTTTAGCTCTTGCTCTTAATGAGAAAGGAAACAATTTTAATTTTATAATGTCACCATCTACATCTTTATACTTTTGCATTTCACACAATTCAACAAAATTATTGAGATGGGCAGCAGCATCATCGGAACTAACACCGTGAAAATTGCTCTCGCATAACAAGATTCAATAGAGCAGGTTTAATTTCAAAGAATTCTGCTGTAGTAGCAGGTGGAGCAATAGGTGTGCATAAGAAATCATTATTATTTGTGGTTGTGAAGTCACACAACTTAGTATTTTCAGGAGTGGCCATTTTAGCAGTAGTAAATAAAGAAAACTAGATAAAGTAAATGCAAGTAACTATTTTTTTTGTGTTTTTGATATAGAGTGCAAGACAATAAATAAAGTAAAGCTAGCAACTAATTTTTTTGTGTTTTGATATAATGCAGCAAACAAAGTAGTAAATAAAATAAAGCAAGACAAAAACAAAGTAAAGAGATTGGATTGTGGAGACCCCCCTTGCAGCGTGTCTTGATCTCCCCGGCAACGGCGCCAGAAAAAATGCTTGATGGCGTGTAAGCACACGTCCGTTGGGAACCCCAAGAGGAAGGTGTGATGCGTACAGCAGCAAGTTTTCCCTCAGAAAGAGACCAAGGTTTATCGAACCAGGAGGAGCCAAGTAGCACGTTGAAGGTTGATGGCAGCGGGATGTAGTGCGGCGCAACACCAGGGATTCCGGCGCCAACGTGGAACCTGCACAACACAACCAAAGTACTTTGCGCCAACGAAACAGTGAGGTTGTCAATCTCACCGGCTTGCTGTAACAAAGGATTAGATGTATAGTGTGGATGATGATTGTTTGCAGAAAACAGTAGAACAAGTATTGCAGTAGATTGTATTAAATGTAAAAGAATGGACCGGGGTCCACAGTTCACTAGAGGTGTCTCTCCCATAAGATAAATAGCATGTTGGGTGAACAAATTACAGTCGGGCAATTGACAAATAGAGAGGGCATGACCATGCACATACATGATATGATGAGTATTGTGAGATTTAATTGGGCATTACGACAAAGTACATAGACCGCTATCCAGCATGCATCTATGCCTAAAAAGTCCACCTTCAGGTTATCATCCGAACCCCTTCCAGTATTAAGTTGCAAACAACAGACAATTGCATTAAGTATGGTGCGCAATGTAATCAATAACTACATCCTTGGACATAGCATCAATGTTTTATCCCTAGTGGAAACATCACATCCACAACCTTAGAACTTTCTGTCACTGTCCCAGATTTAATGGAGGCATGAACCCACTATCGAGCATAAATACTCCCTCTTGGAGTTAAGAGCAAAAACTTGGCCAGAGCCTCTACTAATAACGGAGAGCATGCAAGATCATAAACAACACATAAGTAATAGATTGATAATCAACATAACATAGTATTCTCTATCCATCGGATCCCAACAAACACAACATATAGCATTACAAATAGATGATCTTGATCATGTTAGGCAGCTCACAAGATCCGACAATGAAGCACATGAGGAGAAGACGACCATCTAGCTACTGCTATGGACCCATAGTCCAGGGGTGAACTACTCACTCATCACTCCGGAGGCGACCATGGCGGTGAAGAGTCCTCCGGGAGATGATTCCCCTCTCCGGCAGGGTGCCGGAGGCGATCTCCTGAATCCCCCGAGATGGGATTGGCGGCGGCGTCGTCTCTGGAAGGTTTTCCGTATCGTGGCTCTCGGTACTGGGGGTTTCGCGACGAAGACTATATGTAGGCGGAAGGGCAAGTCAGGGGGCCACTCGAGGGCCCCTCACAACAGGCCGGCGCGGCCAAGGCCTGGGCCGCGCCGCCCTAGTGTGGCGGCGCCTCGTGGCCCCACTTCCTTTCCCCCTCGGTCTTCTGGAAGCTTCGTGCAAAAATAGGCCCCTGAGCGTTGATTTCGTCCAATTCCGAGAATATTTCCTTACTAGGATTTCTGAAACCAAAAATAGCAGAAAAACAAGAATCGGCTCTTCGGCATCTCGTTAATAGGTTAGTGCCGGAAAATGCATAAATATGACATAAAGTATGCATAAAACATGTAGATATCATCAATAATGTGGCATGGAATATAAGAAATTATCGATACGTCGGAGACGTATCAGATACCCGCTCCTCTTTAGCGGTTGCTCGGACCCCTTCATCATTGTCCACACGACTAAGGTGGTGGGGCGTCCCAGGCAAATGGCGACTCCATTTCTGGCGACTGTTTGGCCTTGCGGAAGCGGTAGAATGGGACACCATGTACTGAGAGATCCAGGCGCTTCCTTTGGAGGACCATAATGACAAGATCTCTTGGTCTCTGGAGGCCTCCAGGGAGTTCTCCACTCCATCGGTGCAGGGTGCAGCAGTCACGCACTTCAAGGAGGTATGGTGGACTAGGCTATCGCCTAAGATCAAGGTGTTCCTCTGGCAGCTTATTAGAGGGAAGCTACCATCGAGCAAACAGGTGGCCAAGCGCCATGGTCCTTCGAAAGTCCTTTGTTCTTTATGTGGCAAGGTCGAGGACTGCAACCATATCTTCTTCACTTGCCCCATGGTGAGTTTCATGTGGTCTAGAGTTCGGGAACTCCTACACTGCGATCGGAACCTGGCAAGGGCCGGTGAGTTCATTGCCCTAGCGCATCGACTGTTGGGACCCCTTGGTAGATTAGTTTGGTTCATCTTTGCGGCCCTTTGGTGGTCCCTTTGGAATATTAGAAATAAAATAACTATTGAAGGGAAACTGGTCGGCAACACGGCTAATGCTTTCTTCCATATGTTGCTTCACATGCAGTCTGGAGGGTTCTGGTCAGACAGATGCGACGCCGGATGAGCTCAGGAGGCTTCACGCGAGGACTAGGGATGAGGCTTAGATAATTTATTCAACCCGCTTCAGGGCTTACGTATCCTTTATCCCGCGTTACTTTCTGCTTAGGGTGCAGATCCTGAACTTGTCATTGGGGAACTTGTATGCGCTATCACAACATTGTCGTGCGTGTGTGATGTAAAACCTGAGTTGATCGGTGGCGTTGCTTTATCAAGTTGGGTCATGAGACGTTCTGTTTAAAAAGTAGAGATCCGCCACTGAAACGTGGATCCTTAACCTATGTACCTGTGTGGATCTCCATCGCTAGCGTGTCAATAATACCACGCAACAGCCCCTAGTCACACTACCCCACATATCCAGATCAAGCCAGCGTACCTCCTCCAATCCACCGGAGCGCCATGGATGTGGAGGGGGGAGAAGCCGGCCCGGGGGTAGCGCCCCCGCCACCGCTGTAATCGGAGCCTGCCCAGGCTTTGATGGAGGCACTCAGGCAATAACGAGACAAAGGGTAGAGGGGAGGTGTTGATACATTGCAAAACTATCTATAATTTTTAATGCTTCATGCTTGTTTTACAACAATTTCTATATGTTTTGTTTACACTTCATGACACTTTTATATATTTTTTGGAACTAATCTATTAACAAGATGTCACACTGCCAGTTCCTTATTTTTCGTTGTTTTGTATTTCAAAAAAATTGTACAGGAAATATTCTCGAAATTGTACAGGTAATCGCGCTACAAATGTTATCATATCAGTAGGAATAGCACATAGCAGTACGGTGCACTCAATGTTTCATACAGTGGGGCGGAGGGACAAGTGTTTTCCAGCAGTACATGCGCTAATTCATCCTGGTTGCATTCCATCTTCTAGCTGTGTTGCATCCTACTCACAGAAAAATGCATTATACATGCTGACCTACCGATTACTGTTCTTTCGTAATCATGATGGTGTACATTGTTTGGTGGATTCAGATAGCAGGGTGTATGCAGGTCATGCTTGGTCTGATGTGTTCGTTTGAGGAGAAGCTGCTACCAACCTGGCCACCACCCACTGCATCTTGTTCAGTAACCTGTAACCAACACCATGTTCAGAAATCCTTTTTTTTTTGGCGGGCACGCGAAAAATGTGCCATATCTTTATAGAAGAGAACAACAACAATTACAAGAAATCAGAGGGGATGCGAACATATGCCCTTGGCCAACCCACACACACCACCCAACTCAACGCCTACTCTCGCAACATGACTCTCCGCTCCCCTCCTCTCGCAGCCCCCCAAAGGCTGAACTCATCCAACACACTATCAATGGTTTGCTCCGTGGAAAGCTGCCTATCCAAGTTCCCGAAGACCCGGGCATTCCTCTGCTTCCAAAGCATCCAGGCGATCAGCAGGACAAACGTGTCAAAACCTCGCCTATCCTCCCTCCGCAATCTC